>NC_080595.1:94814376-95128841 GCF_027887145.1 Ammospiza caudacuta | reverse complement strand
TTTTAAAGCCTTTAGACTCCATGCCTCTTTACTCCACAGGGGAGAGAATGCAGGACGAGCAGGAGAGAATCCCAGGACATCTGATAGCCAGCAAGAGACAGAGAGAAAGAGGGAGCACAGGGTGGCTCTTATCTAGAAAAAGAAATAGCAGCTGACACAGCTGTGAGCAGGCTTATATTATTTTATTTCCAACGTGCGACTGACATGCTTAGCAAACATTTCTTGAGATTTGAGGGCTCTATCTCCCAAGCATTGCAAGTAGGATGAGCATGGGTACCCACTGCCTCCCCCTGCACCTCAAGGTTATTAAAAGAATGAAGACATAGGCATGGATTTAATGCCACTGGAGCCTGTTCAATCCCCTGGGTTGAATTGTACCTAGTCTCAAAGAGACCTGTAAATTTTTTGCTTGGGAACAGCCATTAAACATCATTAGCTTTCAGTCCCTACTAACTCCCGCTGAAGTCAGAGCCATGAGCTGTCCCCAGAGCCCCCCAAACCCTGGAGCAGGCAAGCAGCAGCCACTGAGACCCCCAAACCCTGGAGCAGGCAAGCAGCAGCCACTGAGACCCCCAAACCCTGGAGCAGGCAAGCAGCAGCCACTGAGACCCCCCAAACCCTGGAGCAGACAAGCAGCAGCCACTGAGACCCCCCAAACCCTGGAGCAGGCAAGCAGCAGCCACTGAGACCCCCCAAACCCTGGAGCAGACAAGCAGCAGCCACTGAGTCACTGCAGCACAGCTCGGCCCAGGGATCCTCACCAGGAGGGGACAGTCCAGGCTGAATCGATAATTTGCCCCTCTAAAATTGTTTATACAAAAACTCTGGGAATACTGCAGCTCTGGGGACACAGGGAGTCTAGCAATGGGTGCTGCAGGAGGGGGAGCACTGTTACCTCATGCCATACCATCCCATTTATCTTTTGCACGACTGCTGCCTGAACTGAAGAAGCTGAGATTCCTCCCAGAGGTGGACACTATGCCATGCCTGAGGCTGGCATGACAAGGGCCAGGAGGCCCTCACTGCTCCCCACAGAAGCCCATCATCCACTGCTTGTCTGTGCCTCTGCCTCTCATGGCATGAAAGCTTCTACTGCATGAAATCCATGAGGGAGCAATCCTCCCATGAAGGAGGCCAGCTTTGGAGCTTAGATTTGTCTGACAGCCACAAGCACAGCTGAGGAGCAAAGAAAAAGAAGGACCACGGTTAATCTTTTGCAAGTATCTCTAGCTGTAACTTTTTAAAAAAGCAGCCACTGAAATACTTGACTGACGGGAAAAGGACAAGAGGGATGCTTTTACTTTTACAAAGTGTAAGCTTTTTTCTATTTGTCATCCAGCTACAAATTACCGCTTGGTTTTCTGTTTTTGCAGGAAAGGCCAGATACATATCAGAAAGTCTGCAGTGTGAGCAGGGCATTTTAGGCCATGTAGATACCTGTCTTCACCATGACTTCCATTATAACTTTGTCTTAAATCTGGCTGCTGCTCTATGTGTCCTCATCTTCCCTTTTCTTCTCACAGACTGCTATCAAATTTTCCATTGCTCAGCCTTTCCCACTGCAGGTTTTCGTGCCCTCCTTTCCACAGTGATTTCCCCAGCTCTTCGCTTTTCTGCTGTCTCTTTTGCCTTTCCTTATAGTTACAGATATGTTCTACACATCTTTTTGAGCTACAAGATTTCCCTCTTCTCTTCTGCCAGTATTCTCATTCAGAGCCCTCTTTCACTGGTTCCTCATGCATTTTCTCCCCATTACCCAGTTTGCATGCTCCCATCTCACGCTGCACTGTTACCCTACTGCACAGTGCCCCATTTAAATTGAAGCTGGGTACATTCTTGTGCTACTTAAACCTACATGCAGGTTAAAATATTTCAAAAAACCCATAATGGCATCTTTACCACAAGCAAGTGGAAACAGCCCATCCTCCCCTTCTCCTTGCTGAAATTACATGCTTTATTCTTCTTCTGACCTCTTTACCATTTCCTTTATATCCTCCCTGATGATTTAATTTTTTTCTTTGAGTCCTTTTCTCACATAGTTTGAGTTCTACGTCTCTTCCCCAAAAAAAAAGGATTCTTGGGAAAAAAACATGTTCTTGGAAACTATATTTCACATTTTTCTGCATTTCTTCCCTGGATCATGAAATTCACTGAACCCTCAGTTGTTACCCTAGTCTGCAATTATTATTTCCAGCTTTGGTCTGGATCTCTTCCAAGCTGCTTTTTATTTTTACCACTCTTCACAAACCACTTGGAGTTTCCAGCCTCGTTTTTATTCCACGGTCTGAGCAGCCTCTTGATCTTTCTGCTGTTCTTGCATAGCCACATATGGCTCCTCCACCTTGTGCTGCCTCCCCCCACCTGGCTGGCCACCACACAGTGTTTCATGGTGTTAATCTCTCCCATTGATCTCCTCCCTTTTCCAACTGACTCTAGTGATGATATTAGACAGTACTCTGGGTATTCTTCTTCCCTCTGCAGCCTTCTGGGTGATCTAAGCCACACGAGGTTTCAGTTTCCATGTGTTTGTCCAGGGCATTGCATTTCAATCTGGGCTCCTTTTCTCCAGTCCAGGATCTGACTGTCTCTGAAGCTCTTTGTTTATCTGTAACTATTTACAAGCAGAGAGGTACTTAGGGGAAATTAATGTCATCCAAAGCAGGCAGCGAATGTGTGTAAAAACTCCTCTCTGCTCTGTCTGGGTTTCTTCAGCCTCATGATGCTGATTGGAGTTTTTAAGCCTTTGCTGGGACAGCAATGGGCACCTCCTGTGATTGAATAACAGCTTCTGACACAAGTAGGGAGAGGAGTTATAGGCATTATTGCACCTTGTCACTTCTGATGAGAAAAAAATAGTGGTAATCTGAAGTGCTGTTGAGAAAGCAGGATACACACAGTGAAAATGTGTGTCGTGTCTTATTTTCCTGTAGATATGTTCCAGCACCAGAATGGGAGAGAAAACTGTTGATGTGGGATGAAAGTGAAAGCAGCAGCATTCCCTGGTCCATGATGATATGTTATGGCAGTTTATCTGTGGCAGGGAAGGAGCAGTTTATAAGAGAGAGCAATATGAGTCCTGCTGCGCTGGGAGAGCTTCTCTGCTGTGCTTAAAGGGAATAACTGAAATTTGCTGGTGGCACAACTGCCTGACAGGCACCAGGGTGTTCCTTAGGCCTGGCTCTCAGCAGCACTGGCAAAGTGGAGACTAATATTCTTCTTTATGTTGTGAAGTGCATCCTTTTAGTGGTAGGATTTGGCAAGAGCCCTCTGCAAAGGCCAAAAAAGGCTATGGAGGGACAAAGCAGCAGCCCTGTAGGAGCAGCCTATAGAGAATAAATATAAGCAAAATATAATGTAATGACAGTTCTGCTCTTTTTTGACTCAAATACAAAAAATCTGATCAACAGGATGGATAGTTCTTAAAACAGAAAAAAGAGGCAAACATTTTCCAGGAACACCTGTATAATATGCTCTTTACCCTCTTCTGGGAAAGAAGAAACACCCCAGGGAAAGTAAAGATTATTCTACTTAAGTATATTGGAGGCAATTTCTAAGAAGCTAGGAGATTATAGACACTATCTGGAGTTTGGATAATAGCCATTAACATTCCAGATAAAAGGTTTAGAAGGAAGGCAAGCCTGCAGTCAAATATTCCCTTTCTTAACTGGGTAACATTGATCCCTTCCATTAAGCACACACTCTTCAATGACTGCAGCTTTACCCACCCAGCTTTTTCCCTGCCTGTTTTTGTGTGCAGGATGCCTGGTGCACTCTGATTTTGTAACCTTTCAACCATATTTTTGAATTGATTGTGACCTTGTGGACTCTTCCCAGGGCCAGCACTCATCTTGGATCAACCTTGGCACCCTCTTTGATGTTCTTTGCTTGTAGAACCAAAGTTACTCGAGCTTCCAACACTGCTGTGCAAACCCATGCTCAAAATGAGCCTTCTTTCCAGACAGACAGAAATTCCTATGGAGTCCCCCATTTGCCTTTGTCTGGGCAGAGATGACCAAGCACAGATTTTCAGGAGCAGCTGAAGAAGCTGTATCCTGACTGGCTGCTCAGCTTGCACAGCATCTGCTTCCCTACCACAGGAGATGGCCAAAACTGCACAGAGGCTCTTCCTGCAGACAAATTTTTGTGCACTAGAATCTGTGGTGATTCAGCCACTTGCTTTCATAAATGAGCTTAGTGAATTAGTTAACTTTATTTTAAATGAAGCATGCCAAGTGAATCCACCAGCTTCAGTAACTCTTACTAATAATAGTACTTTTCCTTTATTCCCCTGGCTTATTATTAGTAAAAAATGACATAATTTGCTGAGAATATTCAGCTTAAAGTCCACAGATACAGTGTGGGGAGTTTCAGCCTGGATGAAAATTTTCCAAAGCTACTAGCACATGAAAATGTGGTTTTATGATGGAAGCAGAATCTTAAACAGCAAAACCAAGGCACTGCCACAGTTATACAGTTATGTCTGGAGACAACCATTCCGGCTGAGTGCAGTGGTTTGGTTGTACGCTGCTCAGCCATGGATAACTCCATCTGTGGCTCAGAACCAGGAGGCCCATGATCAGCCTCCTAAGTCCTGCAGCATCCTTGGGCAGATAGACTAAAGAGAAGGGAAGGTAAAGAGCATTTACTTCTTTCATACTGTGTCCCGATCATCACTGTGGAACTGATTCTCCAAGATGAAGACATCCTAGAGAGTTTTCAGGGAAGCCCATGGGAGGAGCAGAGCCTCATTTGACATAGGAAACAGCAGCCACAAATTTCCTAATTTGGTGTGAGTTACTGCTGTGACGCTCGAGCAGCTCCATTCCCTGAGGTGCAGGTGATATTTGTGTGGATGCAGATTTTAACCTTTTTAATCTTTACTTTGTTTCCGTTTTCAAAAGGCCACAAGATTATTTGCATGATTAGTCAATTTGAGTAGAACAAAGAGCAGGCACAAACCAAAAGAAAGGAAAAACAAGGAGTTATCCTAGGGCCATCCTGTAAGAGTGTATGACAGCAGAATATGATGAGGGAGGTGCAGGGAAACTTTTCTTTCTGATAACATACCTTCTGCAACACTGAACTTTCCTTTGCAAAACACTAGTAAAGATATATACTTTCTTCCTCTCTATCTCCTTGGTGAGAGTTTCAAGGAAGCAAACTGCTGTGTGGCTGCTTTCTGACACCAGGCTGAACGGAACTGTGCTTGCATCAGCACTGCTGCAATGGCAGTAGCAGTACAAACGGGAGGGACTTTCCTCTAAGGCTTAAGACTTCATGCATGTCTCCCATTATGCCAGAGCTCCTTGCAGGGTATGTGTTGAAATTCCTCTGCAACATCTCTCAGGCTTTCGGGCAGCATTTTACTTATTTTTGGTCCTTTTCTTGAGCAAGAACTCTCTCTCCACCTGTAGTAGGTAACCCAAGCACTTGATTCCTATGAAGCATTTCCAGAAATGCAACATCTCCTACAGAGTACTTTGGTCTCAATCCCATTATTCACTTCCCTTTTCCCATTCATGTATTTGCAACTCAGATACCTGTCAGGGAACAGGTTTGTCGGTCTCTGCCCTGCACCATGACGTGAGGGCTCTGTGCAGGGCTTCTTGTCCTGGCCTGCCATCGTCAGAAGGGCTTTGCAAATCAGTAGGAACAGAACATAAACATTTTGTAGGCAGGCTGGAAAACACTGGACTGATGTTCATGCCAACAGCTCTGCCTCAGAAACAGAATGAACAGGAGCTCATTGGTGGGTGGGGTTGTGAGAAAAACACACAAATTTGATGGCAGAAGGCAAAGAAAACAATCTAAGGAATATTAGTGTTCCCACTGATCTTTAAGACTTGCAAATAATACTGCCTTTCATGACACAAGCATTTAAGGAACTATAGCTGCAACCCTGCTCTGCATTTTTTGGTCACCCTCAAGATATTGCAACCAGTGTTGCAGCTGAGATCTGTCTCTCAGACTTGCTGTAGTGACTGAAATGGCCACAGGACAGTGCTAACCAAACATCAGGTTTTGTACTACCAGGAGGTGTTGAGATCATTGCCACTACTCCTCAGTGCCAATGAGTGAGTAAATGTGACTGCACTAGACCCAAATGCAGAGGACCACAACATCACTCATACAGGAGATTTAAGTTTCAGTGCCATTTATTCATATGCTCACAATTCTTTCAAAACTCGCTTCTTTTCAAAGATCGGTAGTTTTCAAATCTAAACTGACAGAAAGCTAAAAACTATTATACCTTAAAAGAAAAAGATGCTTGAATCTGAGACACCCAGGACCGTGGTGATTTGAACAGAAAATCAGTCGGCTGGTCCAAATGAAGGTCTTTTAAGAAAGTTTTACTGGAGCTGTGATTTTTTCTTTACAAATCAAGTAACTCCCACTGAAGTTTTACAAATGAAAATATGAAACCACTGGGTGTCAAAAAGAGATTAGGAATACATAGCCCTAAATCAGTTCTATTTGGCTGGTAAGCAGAACAGCAGGATTTTCACCCTTTGATTTTTTTTTTAACACAACTCATATCTGTGCACAGTAATTTAAATGCAGAGCTAATGGTACCTCTGCCAGGATGTAGAGTGACAAAGATGGATAACAGAATGATGGAGTGTTGACTCACTGGAAGTTTTTTACAATCCTGAACGCCCAGCAAAATGGTCCTATTGAGTAATGGCACCAAACATTCCCCAATCCATATTCATTTAATTGTAAAGTTGACAGTTGTGTTTGCATGCACTATAGTGCAAAGCCAGAATATACACTAGAAGCCAAAAAATGCTGGTCTTTTGCATGAAGCAGAATGGAAAAACAAAGTTTGAGATTCCTCTTGTTCTTATTTAGGTGAAAGGTGAATTAGCTTGAGCATTGGCTCAAAATTATTGGACCCACAGATGCTGTTTATTTTAGCTTTCTATTAACAGTTATAAATTGACAAAACACATCCCATGCAACATCTGCACATTCTTAACATTAAAAAGTAGCAATAGCCAAAGGGCTTTTTTTCTTTATCATCTCTTACTGAACTCAAAATGTCAAGTTAGAAATAGGACTGGTAGCAAATAACAGTCATTGTCACATACAATGAAGTATAAGTGACACACAGCACAGAAATGATGCTTCCACTCAGTAATTCTGCATGTATATCCAGCAACCAGTGCTGCTTCAGCCCATCCCAACAAGCTTCAGCTGAATACATGGTGACAGTCACTGCATTTTAATTTCTGTGACTGCGAATCAGATTTCTGATGAGTATTAAGATTCTCTCATTAACATGGACTATAGGAATAGCTTTATTTAGTCAGAAAAAGCCCACCAGGTTCAGTGACTTCTGTCTAAGAAGTGGGTAAAAGCAAATGTCTGGAATATGAAAAATAATGTCTGGAGTAATGAAAAATAGAAACATGTAAGATGTCAACTCAGCTATTCCCAGCCTCCAATTGGTTGAAGCTCCAGGAGTTCCAGACCAATTGTATCTGGTGTATCTCTTCTGGGATCTTGTCTCACTTCAAGTATAAATTCCTAATATTTCTTCTACTGCTTGATTAACAGAGAATCAACTCATTGGAACATCTTGTTCCTATCTCCTACAGCTTCATTTGATGCCTTCTCATTCCTTACAGGGACAGAAAACAACCACTCCACCCCTATCCATCCATCCATCCATCCTCCACCAAGCTCTTGCACTTTTACCGTCCTCTATCATAATTACCCTTCAGCTGTGCCCCAGGCTGAGAAGTTCTCCCTCATTCACTGTGTCTTCACGATGAAACAGTGTAGATCACCCTTCTCTCAACCCCTTCCAGTCCCCACTGCACCTCCCCTGAGCCAGAGGGATCAGAACAGCACAGAACACTCAACACATGTGTGAATCACTGGCCGATGGCACGGTGCTCTTTTCTTGTTCCTCACCTCCTCTCTAACCTCGCTGGGATTTAGGATGTTTTGAAGCCCTCTATGCTGTGATTCTCCCCCAGTTGTTTTCCCTTTATCACAGAACACAAAGCACTGTACATTTCTATTTGAAGCTTCAGTGCTTCTTTTTCCATCGCAAATGCTGCCAGCCCTTTAGTAATGTGGCTGGGACAAGGATTCAGTCTCCCTGTCTCTCAGGGCACTCTGAGGCTCAGGTCATGCTACTGCCCTATAAATAGCATTTCCCCACCTCAGCAGCCTAAGAGTTCACAGGACAAATGGAGTCCATGAAGCATCCAATTCACCACTTCACAAAGCCATTCCTTCATCCCCTGATCAGAACGCACCATGACAAAAAGATTTTACAGCTGTTTTCTGGAAACTTGTCATGGTGTCAATGTTCAAATCTTCATAGAGCACTTCAGTCCCACTGCTCAGGGCTGCCTGAAGCAGTTTTTCTATTCGGGGCCACAGAGAAATTAAGCATCCCTCTCTGTCAGTGCAAAGCTACCTCTCTCCTTTACTCCAGGGTCTGGCAGTCTGAGCTCCTCTCATCCATAAGCCCAAATCCACACTGGCCCCTGGGAAGCAAAGGGGCTCCCACCCCAATACCACTGTGGTTTGTCAGTCACAGTGGGAGCTGGATCAAGCTGATCCCTGAGCTCTTGTAAGCAGCAGTGCCTGGTTGTCAACCTGCCACAAACAGCCTGTAAAGCATTTTAAATAAAAAATGAATGATTGCTTTAGTGCTCTGCGTGAGCAATTCTGTGGACTCAGCACTCCAATAAATCACCCACATACAGGGTGAGTGCAATGCTCAGGAACTGGAGGGAGGTTTGCAGGCTGCAGAGAGACTGAGCACAAAATCCCTCTCTGGAAATGCAGGGGGGAAGGTGGGGGGTGTAAGGGGAAGGGAAAAAACAGGAAGAATAATTAAAGGTCCCGCATCTCTTTGATAAAGGAGGAGATTTTCAATGTTTCAACTGTACCTGCATAAATTAGAAACCTATTGGTAGAGGATAATTGGAGCAGGTTTGTAACTCACTAGTCAATGTAGTCATCATAGCATGAAATCATGTTACAATGCAAAAAATATGTTTTGCTAACCATCCATTAAATCTTAATCTCAAGTTTTGCAAGCCATTAAAATTGCAGAGAAACTTTCCATTTCAGCCAAACAAATCAGGAGCAATGCAACTTCTGTGCTTGCAGAAACAACCCTTGGTGAGGCAATCAACTCAGAAATGAGCATAAGCTTCTGCTCACTTTTCAAGTCCCATATTTGTAATTTTATTTTAAAATTAATATAATTCTCACAAAAAGTGTTGAACTGAAAGAACCTGGAACAAAGCTCAGAAGTAATTAAATGCTGGCTTTAGCTCTGCAAGATCTATTTATTGACTCCTCTCAACATGTCTTTGATCTGACTTGAAGAAACAATGCCTCAGACAGAAGTAACTCAATTTTCTGGCTTTCCTAAATGTTGTTCTCTCTTCTAAGATTACTGGTGCTACCTTAGTGCAGATGGACCAATCAGCTGGCAAAAAAGGTAGTGTTGGTTCTTACTAGCTCTTGAGCCAAGGTAAAGCATTCTGCTCTTTGGATAAAAATTCAGCCACTGAGCTACTGAGCAATCTCTGCCTTTGCTTTTGAAGAATCAGCAGAACGGGGCACCACCAACTGTAGTGTACCTAAAAGTGGTACTGGATGTATTGGCCTCGGAGAACAAGATTATTTCTCTTTGAAAGGTCCCTCATGCCTACAATGGGATGTGAATTAATGACTGGATTTTTCCAGGTTTTGAACATCCAGCAGTTTCCACAGAGTTGGGGGGGTCTAACTTTTTACAGACACCCATTTTCTGAAAGCTTTTTCCAAGGATCTGTTTCACTCCCACCTCCGTCGCCTTCAGTTAGCAAAGTGTGAGAACCTGACATGTAAATGACAATGGAGCTGAGCTATGGCTGAAGTCATTCCTTTAATTCACTGACATTTCTGGGACAGTGAAACTAAAAATGTCTGAACATTCAGAAGAAGAACTTTTGGTTTGTACACTAATAGTTTCCTTGTTCTGCTTATGCAATTGTCATCATTTATTCTGATTCCCAACCCAGCAGTTTGGAGCATCAAGCAGATACCAGGGATGGTGAGGCCCACAAACACTGCCTTTTTCCCTGTTCTTAAAATACAAAGAAGCATATGTACTGGCTGCTGCCCCTCCAAGTGCTTGCCTCCCCTAACCAGGCACTCATTCCTGTAGATGCTGTGTGGACAAGACCGTCAGGTTTTTGTAGGGAGCCTTTCACAGCCTTTCACAGAGAGAAGAGCTGTAAAACAGGAGGTCTGAGCAGCTCCCCTCTCCCCCTTGCTGCTTGCAGCCCTCACTGCTCTTGCTGTAGTGATTCATCTGCATCCACTGATGCACATGGAGAAAAGCTGAGGTCTCCCAGGTCTAGGTTCTGTGATCCTTCAAAGTCAACTGAAGAAAAGAAATCTCCAACTCCAAACCACAGCTGTGAACTGCTCTCCCAAAATCCAGTTGTATAGCCTGGCATATAAGCACAAAAAAAGTTTAAAGATATCCGTGCAAAATGGAAATACCGTAGAAAATGTTTCCAGAAAAAAAAATAACCCAAAGATATCATTTATGCTGAATTTGAAATTTTATTGAATTTTCAAGCACAGTGAAATATGTGGGCAAGTTTTAATGAGAGATACTGTTTTGTTTGGACAAGACAGGGTTTTAACATTTACCTTTTCAGTCACAGAAATCATGTAGCCACAGGTTTTGTGTGGAATTTTTGCTGGTGATACTAAATAGGGAGGCCATTTGTCCCATTTTTTTTATGCCAGAGTCATGTTTTACTGATACTGAAGGCTTGGACTTCTGACTTTGCAGAGCCTTTTGGCTCCTCACAGCCCTGGCAATTTTTATTGATAACACTATCTGCTTTACCCGGGACTAGCACATTTTATCCAGAGCCTATCCTCACCCTGCACACAAATTCACTCCCTCCCATGCTGAAATAGATGTCCCATCACCTGGTTCCAGTGTTCTCAGAGCCCATCCAGTCCACACCTGTAACATAACAGGGGTGCAGAGAGCTGTGCTGGGCACCCCCAGCATTGCAGCAGCCCAGCCTCAGCACAGGATGCAATGTTTGCCCTTGTGAGGAGTGGGACAGGGTGCCCACAGCTGCCTCTCACAGCTCAGCCACCTGGTTGATATCGCCACCCAAGCCAAGCACTCTAATGCCAGCACATCTATCAGCTTTATCTAACAACAGTCACAACATTTTGCCCTTCATCCCAAAATCAGGGGATAGGTATGAAGCCAAACTCAAAAAACTGGAGCAAAACAGGATCTCATACTGAAGATTCTCTACTGCAGCTTTCATTTGCAAACATAGTTTAATATAGTAAGAGAGAGCTCAACATTTCTCTCTTTGGCCCAAGCACTTGAACAGGAGCAATGCAGAAACCAAGAATATTCCCAGATGTGCTTCAAGCCTAGAGTAAAACCAGAGTCAGGTTGATGCTGAGGGTCAAAAAGGGGTCAGAAGTGCTTAGCTCCGCAGGTAAGAAAAAAGATTGGGCAAATATAAATTATATAAAATTCTAAAGGTGCTATGTCTGTCATGCCAGAAGCACTGATAAATACAATTGACTTCAAACTGAGGAATTTCTTCTAAATGATTTTGTGTACCAAGCCACATTTAATGTGCCTGTGCATGACCAGCAACTCAGAAGATCTGCAGAAGCTTTATAAAAGCAAGCACCCAGCTGCATCTAGGAGGCTGAGGTGGGGAATTAGAGGCATGGAATCACTGCAGCAGAGAAGTACAATATGGGATCTGGGTTAGGAGTCTAGAGGGATAAAGTGTTAGAGGGGGTAGCTTGCAGACAACCTCCAGGGAATGCACAGAAGAATAAGAGGAGGAGTGTGTATATTTAGAAAGTGACCTGGAAAACATAATTCATGGTTTCTGTTGTGCTAAGACCGAACTGAACCAATGTAAATGTTTGCCCTCTCTTCCTTACTGCAGATCAAGTGAATGCCTGTCTCATAGGGATTTGTTTCTCAAATCTATATAATTGCACACTTCTTATTAAAAGCTCCAAATTTATTAATCACTTGTGCAAACCCCCTGAAAAATCTTGAGACATGAGTCCTGTAACTGAGTTTTGTGAAATTTCTCACCCATTATCCTTTTTGCCAAAGCAGTACTAGTTAAAGCCCTCTAACTGGGTTTTAGAACCCTGCCTTTGACAAAAAGATGTGCTCTGCTCCAGACAACTGCTGCATCCTACACCAAAGACTGCTCCAGGAGTTCCCCACTTGGCACTGACTGATCAGTGGACATTTGAGAAATGTGCTTCTCATGTTAAACACACAGCACTTTATTTGAAGATTATTATTAAAGATGCAAAATAAAGCGTTTATTCTGCTGTGGGGGAAATGGTAGGCATTTAAGTTGAATATTAAAAAGAATTACTAAAGAAAAACCAGAACATCGAGAAAAAGGGATGAGGGAATAAAAGAACCCTGTAGGATATGCCATTACAAACTGTCCACTTCAAGCTTTGTCTCCCATCTTTCCCTTGTTAAATGTGGCTGCTCTTTTTCAAGGGAAAGGGAAGGCAGGCTCCAGATGCAGACCCAAAGTCTATAATTCCCTTTCATCTCCCTCCCCAGGTTGGAATATCCTGTACTAGTTATCCATTTCTTATGAGTCCCTACCTTCTTAGATCCTCTGACCCAGTAGAGCAGCATTATACAGTGAAGGGAGCGCAGGTTCCCGTCCTGTGGAAGTTAAACTTTCATTTGGTTTTCCTGCTTGGAATATCTTCACTGTCTTCACTTGCCTTTTTTTTTTTTTTTTTTTTTTTGGTTCTGCAGCTTTTGAAAAGCATTGTGTAAAACCTCCAAAATCATAAAACGTGAAAAACATCATCATTTTTTCAGGCTCAAAATATTATTGCCAAAATAATAGTGTCTGGTGCATACATGCATGCAAAGTGCTGATTTTTCCAATCTGAAAACTTTTTATTTATTCGCTAGGTTATAAGCCATAGAAATTCAGAAGTTATGATCAAGATCTGCATTGCAAGTTTAATACACAGGTAGTTATTTTGAAGATAATGTAATCTGTGATAAAAAATTGAGCGAGTTCATAAGGAGTAAATCACACCAGAAATCTGACTGTTGTGCTTGAGGAAATTATTACAATAAATGGGAAATAGGAATAGGGTTGATGGGTTATTTTGATTTTTCAAAGCATGTGAGAAAGTGGCATGAAATCTATGAAGTGATTACATCAGGACTGGCTAGAAGATGAACAAATGGTTCCAAAGAGATTAAAAAGCTGTAACAAGGGATAACAAATAATTTTCATGATAAAATGTCACTAGCTGTGTGATGAGATACAGAAAAAATACTGTACCTTTTGACAATATTTCAGGACAGAATTAAAAATCTAGGTTTTGATCCTCTTTATGGAGCAAAACCAAAGAAAATTCCAGGAGACACTTTTGTATCTGTGGGCATAATAATTCCATTTCAAATCCAATAGGAAGAGAGCTGGCTTTGAGAAAGAAAATTTAGGAGTCTAAAACAAATCAGAAGTCATTTTAATTTCCTACAAATATTGCCAATGCCTTGTAAACAATTTTTGCTGATGATCCAGAAAACGCATTCCGTGTACAGGCAGTGCTGAGATGGAGATAGCAAAACCATGCAGCTCTGAAATGATAATATAATGAGGATCATATATATGATAATATAATGAGGATAATATAAAGAGCATAAATATTAAGCAAATGAAATCTATCCTAGAAAAAAAAAATGGGTTGCTGTAAAGCAAGGAAGATGGAAAATTATAAGACCATCCAGAGAGCTAAAATAGCAGTGAGATAAAGCAGGGAGGGACTGGTGCAAGCTGGGGCTGTGCACACTGGCACACAGCTTGGGGTGGGCTGGGCCTCTGCACACAATCTGTCCAGGTGGGAAACTCTGTGCTGGAATTGTATTTGCAAGCACAATGAAGCCCTGGGAAAAGCAACAGAGGCAGAAACTTTTTAAAGATTCTATGAAAATTATCTAAAAAGAGACAAAACCTGAAGTGGTATCCACTGAATAGAAGATGGGTTTCTGCTGTCCATCAGTCTAAAACCCAGTTTATTTATTCAAGGAACTAGCTGCCTTTTCCCATTTTTTCATATTTTTATGTCCAGCCTACAAAGGCTTTCCTTATATCACCTGAAGAGTGTTTTTATGTTTTTACTTGCATTTCCTGCCTGTTATGAAGGCATGCAGAAAAACAAAACTGTAAAATGGATGAGAAAAAGTTGACTGAATCTTTCTGAAACTCTAGACAGGCTTCAAATGAGAGGAGAGCAAGGTTTTCACTCTATTTTTATTTCAGTTGGAAACAGCTGCTCTCCCTTAATTGTGATTCTGATGAACACAGACAAGCATGACCTGTTGAACACTATTGGCCCTATAGTATTTTCCAGGTTCTGCAATTATTAATATGTCAAACAATGGGATGTTTGTGCATGAAAAGGAGATGCAAAAAATATTGCCCTAGAGTAGATGACTGCCTACAGGCTGATCTGATGTACTGAATTGAGAGAATGGCACTCTTCTAGACTTGTTCACAGTTAGAATAACTCCTACCCAGATCATCAAAAAAATGTCCTGCTCAAGACAAAGAATGCCCCCTAGGCACAGATACAAAAATAATGTATATTATCTACTAGCAAGCTGTCTTGGTGTTGTTAGGGCCATACCATCACTAGGAAGGAGTATGGTGCTTTCAGAGAGGTAACAGGGTGTTTTACATTCCTAACTGCATGGATGTGAGAAGATTGGAGACTTTCAGAGGGAGAAGAAGAAGAGGAGGCTGGGAAGACCGAAGAAGCACAAGACTGTCTGAAAGGTCAGATCTTCTGGACAGGGTTCCTGGTGAACACAGGACTCAAGGGGATCTTACCAATTCAAGGCCATCTGAAAGGACAGCAGTTGTTCCTTTTTTATCAGTTTTGCTCATCTTGTCACCTGTCTAGTCACCATTCTCATAGAGAAAGGGTGGTCACAATTAGTGCATTAACTACCCTATATTAACTCTGCAAAGATGCCAATGAGCATTTCTGGACACTAAAACACAGGCTGGAAGAATGGCATACCAGGTTCTATCTCCCACATATCAATACTCAGAAATGCTCAGACCATTTTCAGGTCCCACTTCAACCGCTGGATGCAAAAATCTTCCATCACATGTAATGATACCAGAGCAGGGGGACTTTGGCCCACCCAGTGACCACTGTCCCTCTTAATGTTGTATTTTAAGTGGCACCAACAGCCACAGAAGACCACAGACACAATTTTCCCTTCTGAGTGTCATGAGTAACTTCAGAGACAAGATGATGTCCCATCAAGCCTTTGTTTTCTCTCCACTGACAAGACAGGGCATTCCAGAAGTGGCTGCTTGCTTTCCATTGGAAACAAATGCACATCTTCAAATAAAGGAGAAGGCAGTGCTTGGATGAGCAAAGGGGACATTGCCCTGAATCTGAGATATTAAATATCTCAGTGTTAAAGGGACAATGTATACTGTAATTGCTCATCAGATTTTCTTGAAGAGAGATAGGTAAGCCATGCTTTAAAGTAACTTTAAGTTCTCAGACTTCCATTAGAAATTGAAAAATAGATTCTGGGAATAGTAAAGTGTTTGCCAGTTGTTTTTCAAGTAAATAAAAATGTTGATATATATTTGGAAGACTTTCAAAGTAAGACTAATAATGAAAATAATCTACAACATAGATTTGGAAAGTAAAGACATATTTTTGTACCAAATGCAACATGCCATTTTCCAATTCCTGGTGCCCTCTGGCACAGTGCAGCCTATATCTATGCTGTCACCTCTGACCCAGGAGCATTCATCTAAACTTTCTTTTGGGAAGGATCATTGGACCATGCAATGTGACATTCTATGTTTTTTGTAAGAGAAAAATATAATCAAAGAATCATCTGTATCAAAATACTTTTGTGATTTTTTAGATAGAATAAATATAATTATCACCAAGAAATTTAAACTAAATTATTTCCTCAGTGACAAATGACATATTTCTAGTATAAAATACCACCCAACTCCTTTATTTATTTTCCCCACAGGTTTTCATCATCATAAATCTCTTTTAAGCCAATCTGCTCCTTAGGTTTTATACTAATAGAAGTTCAGAAATTACATTATCTATGGGATGATTCGTATAAATCAAACACTTATAGATCCTACTCTAAATGCCCACATATATATAAAAAACCTTACATATTTTACAGAGATGTTGAGTTGTAGATGGGCCCATAGATGTGATGGCAGAATTCACTATAAGACAGAGAACATAAGTGTAATATTTCAGACATCCAAGGGACCCATTAAATAATCTTGGCTTATTTCTCAAACAGCTGTTGATAAGAAGTACTTAACTTCTTAATTAAAAATTTGCCACTGATTACAGCTGCAGCTTCCTAGTCAGCATGATTGAAAGGGCAACTGATAATTATCTGAATGTGACCACAACTGCTGTGGTCATTCATGACAGCCTTGGTGAGAGAGGTGAATGATTCTTGGCACATTCCCCATCCCCTGCACCTGCTTGGACGGCTCAGGAAACTATTTCAAATATGCAACAGCACTGTCCTCTTTTCTAAAAAAAGAAGCACAGCCCAAGATAATGTTATTTTCTTGCTGAGTTTTAAAGATATTACATATGGGCAAATCTTCTAGTTTGTTGCCTATTGGAGCAAAGGAGTGCTCTTCAAGCTCAGTCTCAGTGATATGATTAGGAGAGGCCACTGGAGAAGAACTGATTGATGAGTAAGTACTAGGCAGTAATCAACATATCGTATGTATCTCACGTAAAATCCCATTATCATCCATGAAATCTGCCATATGCTCAGGTGGTTTTTTTTAGGAAAAAAAAACCTAACCAAATGAAAGAAGACTTAAAGTCCCAAACTGTCATTTTAGATGTTATCAAAGATGGACAGAAGGTTCCTTTGGGGATAAAGGGAAACAGCTGAGATGCACAGAAACTTCCGTTATTTGTGTCATTTTTGAGAGGCTCTGTTTCTTTGAAGACAGAGCGAAACAAAAATCAAAAGATGAAACAAAAACCAAACAAAAAAACCCCAAAAAACAAAACAAAAGCAAAACAACAAAAAAGACTACCAGAAAAATCAACAATGAAGAGAAAATTCTTTTAATTCATCTCCATGTCAGACAGTTTTTGTTATCAGAGGAAGATGTACTCCTGGAGGAAGACAAGCCCAGGTCTGAACCTGTCATCCTTCTTGAGTCCAGGCAAGCTCATGTCAGCTCCAGATCATGTAAGAAGGCTTTGTTTTTAGGGCCTGTCCTAGCTGTAAGGTTCACTGCAGTGTTGCAAGATACCAAGCTGGTCAAAGGCACCTTTTGAAACAGCAACCCAAAGCAGAGATCTGGAGTCTGGAACACCAAAGGAATATGATAAACTGTCTTGAAGCTTTCATCCCCAGCTGACACCTAGAACCATACCTTGCTCAGATCTTAAACATCTCTTAAACAGGCTTTCAGGAGGGAGCTCTCCCATCGGGTCACTAGCCCTGGCATCTGGGTTCCTCTCTCCACAGGGCCACAGGTCCTGCCAGGAGCCTGCTCCAGCACAGGCTTCCCACAGGGTCATCACAGGCTCCTTCAGGCCTCCACCTGCTCTGCTGTGGGTTCCTCCAGGGGCTGCAGGTGGATCTCTGCTCCAGCCCATGGTCATCCATGGGCTGCAGGGGCACAGCTGCCTCACCCTGGTCTGTACCACAGCCTGCAAGGGAATCTGCTCTGGCACCTGGAGCAGGTTCTCCCCTCCTCCTTCACTGCCCTTGGTGTCTGCTGGGCTGTTCCTCCCACATATCCTCATTACTCTCTCCAGCTGCTGGCTTTTGGGCAGTTCCCTCCCCCTCTACTTTTTAAATATGTCACCACAGAGGCTCCACCACTGTCCCAGGTGGGCTCTGCCCTGACCAGTGTCAGAACCAGCTGACTCTGTCAGATCTGGGGGAAGCCTCTGGCAGCTTCTCACAGAAGCCACCCCTGTGTCCTCCTTGTTGCCAAACCCTTACCACACAATCCTGATATAGCACTTCATTTATTAATTTCTGGCTTCACATTCCTTTTTATCAGCCATAACTTTAGCACAGTTTCCAAGCTCAGTAAAGGTGTTTTTTCTCTTTGAATTAATTCATTTTTATTTACTTAACTTTTACGGAAATGTGTTATATACATTTCATGACATAAGCAGAGTGGCTTTAAACAAGTTAGATAAGTGCAGGTCCCCATCCAGCCAATGACCCAAACTGAATGTTCACAAAGAAGCAAATGTTACTGAGAATCCTGCCTTCTCACCAAAGAGAAAAGACAAAATCTCATTTTTTTCAGTTTGTTCCAGGATCAATGGCTTTTGTTTGTTCCTTAGGAGCAGCCATCTACTTCTCTACATCTCCTCTGGCACCTCACAAAGTACTCCTGAAAAGTAGAGGTCCCTTGGGAGATAGGAAATTTACTGGGTAAAAGGAATGCTACAAAAGCTCAGCTACTTTAAGAATCTTATTTTGCAGATAGGCTCACTAGACTTCAGTATAGAGAGTAAATCATTATAGAGTAATTAAAAGGCACCTCACATATTCTGAAATGGCACATGTGAAGTATATTATTAAGTTATACAACAGCGTAATCAGCCACATGGGAACCCCTATGAAAAGTCCAGCTTTCAAGAGGCAAGTAAAGGCATAGTCATAAGACAGACATGCATACAAAGAGGGTACTGTATGGTCCCAAAAATTGTCTTTTGAGAAATGCCATTTCACCACTGAGTGGCTATTTTGCTTGATACTATTCATTTTTATAGGTTGAAGCTATTACTGTGGTTGTGGGAATTTTTATCTTAAAAAGGTGGTGATGAGTCACCTGGTCAATTTAACACAAATGAGAACTCACTGGAGACTTTCTGAATGGTAATGCCTTCCTAAACTCAGAGCTCAATTAAGCAACCGAAGACTGATTTCCTTTAGGAGAATTAAGGCACAGGTGGAAGTAAGAAACATGGTTTGGGTAGGAAATTTCAGCCCAGAAATGATATTGTAGATCTGGAGTTTAACAGGGAGTTTTTATCAGTTTGGAATAATGTTTTAATACAAGAAAAATGAAAAAGTTTCGTGTAAACTTCAGAGGCAATGCCCATCCAGCAGAGCACGTTTGGGCACCTAGACTACCCATGGGTCTAGGCATGCAGGGAGCTGCAGTAAGGTGTTCAGGATTGTCTGAAAGTCCCACCAGGAAAACTCCTGCCCACTACCAGGTTGTGCTGTCATGAAGAGAATCAGGAGCTCAGACACAACCTGCCTCATGCTGGTGCATTGCCCTGTGCCAGCCCACGGCCTCCCCTGCACAGACAAGAGGCCAGGAGCACACAGGAGTCGTGCCAGGCTCCCCTGTGCATGCCCACAGCTCTGCTGTGGTTTCAGCCACAGGACAGGCATCTTCCCACACGAGGCCAGAAAAAGCCCTGACACTGCTCCTGGGATTCCTTTCCCCCTTTTCAGTGCTGTGACATCTCACCAGCAGCCAGCAAAGAGCAAAGGCAGAGTCATGCTGCATTAACTCTCCTTGCACCAGCAGCCACAGCCTGCCCGTGCTGCAGCATGGGTTTGTCAGCTCTCCTGGGAGCAGCCCTCTCTGAGCCCTCAATCCAGGCACTGGTGCCTTTGGACAACTCAGAGCAGGAGAGATTATACAAGAATTTTCATGTCTTCCTTGCTAACAAATGCAGAGGCATGGTTCTGGTGATATGTCCTCTTCAATAAAGAAAAATCTTTCTTTAAAGGTGTTTTGAATGATGGGGTTCTGTCTTTTAAATGGGCTGTGTTAAGGCTGTTGATGCACATCTGAAATATTTTCATCACATTTTGAAAGAGATATTGATACAATATTTTCTTACTAGTTTTTGGAAGCTTTATCAAACTTACTAGCTTTGAGGATTCCCATACAAAATTCATTTTCTTTTCCAAATTTTCTTTGTTTATGTTCGTTGGATGGAATCATACCAATTCTAAAATGTACTGACTGCTGCTATTTGCAAGCAGGCCATAGAGGACTTATGGAATTACTTGTTCTGGACGTGCAAGTAGAGAATTAGCAGTTGGTTTACCAGATTAGCAGGAAGGCACTTTGCAGCTGAGAGGCCAGCTTTTAAAAGCTGTCCTTGTTCTGCCATAAAACGAGGCTGGACATTACAAAAGAGACAAATACCAAGACTGGAAAAGCAATTAATACTTGACAGATACCTTTCAGGAATATCATATTTCCTGTCACTACCATTGATGTCACTACCTTTGCATTTGGGTGGGTTTCTAAAAACAGTCAGTATTTTTATCATACATTATCGCTCCTGGAAAATGTTAAAACGTGGTCTCACAAGAGCTACAGAGCATGTGCCTGGTTCCATTTTGAAGAAGAGACCCAGGGCAGCCACACTATGAATCTGAGCCTGAGGGACAGCTTTGATGCCACTAACCTCAGGGAGAAGGAACTGCATTCCCACTGCATTCATTAGGTGTAATGGAAGTGGAAACATAGGTTAGAAAGAATGAAGAGACTGAAATAGCATATGAGAATAGGGGGGTTATTTTTACACTCCAATGCACATGGAGTGCCCATTAATTTTAATAGGAGCTTTGCACTGCAATTATTAATAGCAGAACGTGGCCCGTTGTATTCTTTTATGGCACTCAGGCCATGTTCAGTGACACTGCAAAGGAAGGCTGGAGTACTGTTGACATAGGGGGAATGGAAAAGGGGGAAAAGAAATGGAGCAGCTGAAGTAGAGAGGTTCCTATAATATAAACCAAGATTACTTGGGAAATAGAGCTAGGGTTGAGGTGTCTGACAAGACACCCTAAGAAGAGGAGGTCAGGCAAAGGGATTGTACTGCTGCAAGTTACTGTGGAGAGCCCCATTTACTTTTCTAGAAACAGCAGACAAATACTTCTGAAGAGATAATCCAGCTATTAAAACACCTAAATGTTTCAGGATGTCACTAACCTGAAAACCTGGCTGTGTTGGGCTTAAGGCTGCCAGAAATATTTAAAAACCTCCAAGTGGAGGATTAATGGGTGCACCATTATCATGACAGATGCTGAGTGAAACAAACCAGTTCTATATACAGGTCTGCTGGGATGGTCAGCAGAGTCTAGGGGAAAATTCTGCCCTCCTCTTCCAAAGCTAGGAAATGGTCTCATTCCCAGCTGACACATTGGGAATCTGTGTCACTCTGCCTTGCTACATGTCCTGAGTATTACTATTATAGCTAATATTTCTGGACTACCATGATGACATCACCAGGGACTGTGAGCTTGTAGAGCTACATACAAAAACCAGTCCCAAAAAGCCAAAAATGTTCATAGACTCATAAAATGGTTTGGGCTGGAAGGGACTTTAAAAACCTATCACTAGACCAGGCTCCTCAGAGCCCCATCCAGCCTGGCCTTGAACACCTCCAGGGATGGGGCATCCACAGCTTCTCTGGGGAACCTGTTCCAGTGCCTCACCACACCCACAGTAAAGAGCAAATAATGTATGAGTAAAATATGGGGTTTGCATGGAGCTCCATAAATTCATAAATAGGTATAAACAAGATGAGGTGAAGTAGGACAGTGAGGCAACATGTCTGGCTGCAGTCATAGCACGCTGTTAACTTCATTGCTATCAGTTGCCTTTCCTACATGTTATGAAATGTCAACACTTACATAATGTTAGAATCATATTTTTACTTTGTGGGCCTGTTTTTCATTAAATTAAATGCTTACAAGCATCAGTTTAATTTTCCTTCGTTACAGACATTTTCCTAAGTATAACAAAGAGCTAAAGGAACATAAAAAGTAAATTATTTCTAAAATCCTGGTGCTTTTATGCCAATTAACATTGGCTTTTCTGATTCAGAGTAGAAGTTAAGATTTATTGAGTGACATCTGGTTAATTAAACGTCTATTTCCTATGGTGTGCTACAGGAATCATAATGCAGAAAGTCAACATTGAGAGAGTAATTAAAGTGCACTTAAAGAGCCGAGCTAACCTTGTAGTTCACTGTAATTAGAAACAAAATGGGAACAATATGTTTAGAGAATTACCTCCTTTATTAGGTTGCCATCAATAGAAACCTGTTTATATATTTGAATTCTCATTTTGCAAGCTTCCATTTTACTTGTACCCATCAGTGTAACTTAATACCTCAGCATGGATGATTATATCAGAAGTAAGCAGAGCTCAGTTCTCTTTTCAAGACATACTGTCTCAGGGGCTCTGAAGTTACTTTGGTGTGCAGCATCTCTCCCTAGGTTTTCATTCCATTTTCTTTGACTGCATCAGCTGCAGAAGATTTAGAAAGTTACCAATAGCATTGCAGTCATTGGTAAATACCTTTAGAAAGTGTAAAGCTACCATATCACCAAAATATACAGTGGCCTTTCCCTGGGTTTCTGTCAGCTGCTTTCAAAGCCTCAGCTGCTTTTTGTGAACAGCAGATTTCCAAGAGAATCTGGCTGTGAGAGGGAAGGGAGCCGGGGTAGTAGGGAAGAAATGTCAAGCTGGTCAAGAAATTTTGTGTTGTAATTAAGTAAAGGTACCTCTGAACTGCACAGGCACAGAGAGCTGTGTGGCACGTTGTGCCTTGGCGCTGCTCGGTTGGCAGATGTGGAGGTGGCCACCCAGCCCTTCCCCACCAGGTCTCACCTGAGCCCTCTCTCAGAGCAGGGTCCCACCCACCTCCTCCCTCAGCCGTCACCCTCCTGCCAGCACAGGGCACCACATCATCTGCCAGGCAGGGAAACCTGGACCCTCATTTTCATCACACCTGGCAGGAAGGAATACATTAAAATCTTCAACTGAGATCCACCAAAGTGACCTCCTTATGTTGGTCCAAGGATTCTGAGTCATAGAGGGTTTGTAATGTGCAGGAAATGGCCAGAAAACTGAAGACTGAAAAAAAAAAAAAAAAAAGCTAAACCTAAAATCCGTGAAGTAGTCTCAAGGATTTTTGTTTTCATCAATGATGATAAATTTATTTGGGCCTTCTGCCTAGGCTACCTAATGTCATAAATCTCTTCAGCTTGTCGGCGTGGTTACAAAGAAAGCAATTATAATGTCTAATATTATGGCTTAAAGGAATGCAGAGAAGGATTTAGTAAATATTTATATAAACAAACTGCATTTTTATTCCAATGAATGAGAAAAATATCTTTTATTTATAAAGAACATGAATGTAAGAAGCAAGGCACTACAAGAAATTTTGTGTGAACATGGAGTACAGCAACCCAGAAAAGTATGCTTGATCAGGTTCTGGCATGGGATTGCTGGCAAGAGCTCCCATCTGGTGTATCTGTCACAGGCACAAGGATGACTGCAGGGCTGAAATACCATCAATTTATGAGCTGTGAGCCACGTCTGGAAGATCAGAAATTAAGCAAATGAAAATTTCTCAATAGCCTGACTTTGGTGCCTACCTGAACAAAGAAAAAACTCTCAAGGTGAAGACTGACAGTGGAGGCATTTTACCTACCCCAGCTGCTGCCACCATGGCACATGGTTGTTTACAAGAGCTCTAAGGATTCAGACACCATGTTTTGCTCCAGCAGAACACCTAGACCTTTATTTTAACCCTTTATCTAAAAATCTTGGTGACAATTCCTCCACTGCCCTTCCACTGGGTCTCCTGGGTCAACTTGTCTAGACATCTCTGTAGCAAAGGTTTTATTATGTAAACTAACACCATATGATTAATTTTATATTACTATCCTCAGCTCAGTTTTACATATTGATTCTGTATTTGATATGTACCAGCTCCAGGATTTCCACGGTCTGTCTTTCTTGATGGAAGTTCTGCTATTTGTGAATTGTTCCTTATTTTTAAGAACTGTTATTTTAGAATTGAAAGAAAAAAAAAAAAAAAAAACAAAAGCAGCAATAGAAAAACAAACAAAAAAAAACCCACAAATAAAAATAATCCCTCAGAGTATTTTGCCATAGAGCAGAAGGAATGTCATGATTTTGCTTACCCCTGACATCAGACTTTGGCCAGGCACATGTTCTCTTCCTCTATTCCCCATTTTAACCTTGCAAAGCTCCTCTTTGGAGGCAATTGTCCTGGTTGTTCATCCTAAATCAAGCCCCACATCAGCCAACAGCACAAGCTTCAAAGAGCTCTTTTAAATAAATTAGTGTCACAATAACTTTCTTTGCAACTCGTTAGCATTCCCATTTCAGGTAGAAGATAATATATGCAACACATTAACACTCTTTACAGAACCTTTATGTTTCTTTTTAACTGAACAAGCGTGAGAATACATCTAGTTTCTCCCCAACTCTGCAATCTAATAACTTACTTAGCACACTATTACCAAATTGTACATTACTTTTATATTACCTATTCTCGCAATTTTGCTTTCAGAATTGCCATTCTGTCCTTTTCTCATTTCTCAGAAATACTTTGCACTTGGCTAGGAATTTATTCAAATAAACATCAAGACTGATCCAAGCACCTGGATATTTTTGTTTTCTCTTTAGCAAGTATAGGAAAAAATGCATGAAACCAATAAAGTTTACTCTTGGTGTTCCAAATGTTTCCAGTGATGGCAGATTTTGTCATCACCTCCCAGTGTCCATCACAAAACAAATAGCTTATAAGTTTCTTTGTGCTGATCTCCACTCTGTCTTAATGGTCCAGTAGTACTCCTTGTTATATCCCAAATTTTACATCTTCCGTGGAGTTGTTTTGATAATATGTATGTAGGGGGATAGAATATAAGAAAATAAAGAGAGTGGAGAAAGTAATCTTACCCCTAAGGAGTTGCAGCTGGGCCAATTATCAAAGATGAGGAACAGGCCTGACTGTACCAGGCCACAGCTGTAACCAATGGGAAGAAGATGCTATAAAAGAGTGGGGTGGCTGGGTGCGTCAGTCAGTTGCTTGCTTTGTGAAGAATAGAGAGTTGGTGCTCTGAGGAGCAGCCTACAAGAAACACCAAGAAGGTATGGAACTTTTGCAATAAGGAGACAATGGTATGGAACTTCTGCAATAAGATGACAACAATAATATACATGGGATATGGAGGATCTCATGAGGCTTACAGCAACTCCTTTGTATCTAATTTTCCTCAGAATATCAGCAACACTATGTCTCTGTTCTTCTCCATATCATACCACTGTGAAGAAACCATGGGGGGAACAATTTATCTATAACAAGTCTAAGAATGAGCCACTGCCCTGAATGTCATCTGGCCAATCACCTAAAGTGAGTATTTGGCAAAGAACTCAAAGCCAGAGCAGTAAAATTAAGTTCTTATTAACTGCAATTTTTCTCCTTGTTAATGAAAACATCAGTATTAGTGCTCAGATCTGCCATTTTGTGATCACATGACACAGTGAATTCCATCTGGAGCTCTTGGCTGATGTCTAGCACACACAGAGTGCTTCTCTCCACAGAGTGTAGTCTGACTTTAAAGACTTGGATTGGGATGAAATCCATTGTATACTCAAGGGCATTTCACCATTTAACTGAATTCCTGCATCTCACTTTGAGTCCCTGAAGTTGTCTATATATGGTTTCTACCTATTCAATGGCTTTGTTTGGAATCTTAGGGTTTTTTTCGTGAGAAATCTTTCCAGGGAATGAGGAGCCAAGTTGCACTGTGCTGGATAACTTCCAGATTGCACTCTTGCCTCCTCCGCTGTGGCTCTTGTTCAGCCAGCAGCACTTTGCCAGTGGGTACTGCTCCCTTTTTGTGCAGACAGCCAAGTGCAGGTTTATCAGACTTTGGAGTGAGTTCTTTGCCAGGAGATTGGTTAAGCCTGGTTTCTCAATCACGCTGGGCAGGCAGATTCATTGCCACCACTGTGATGTCAAATTTAAAGGGGAAAAAAAAAAAGGAAAAGACTCATATTTATGTCAGATGAGTTTTGTCTGAGGCCCCAGAACTATTTCCTGGCTTTTAATTATGGTCTAATGTAATGTACATTTTAGCTATAGCTGTGTGCCCGCCCTAAGCAAGGGCTAGGTTATGATTGCACACATCTGCTACTCCAAACCTGCCCTCACCTACTGCATTTCCAGATGTGTGATGCTGTGAGTGCCAGCAGAGGATAGAAAGGTGCCTCTCTCAGGACACACAGGGAGCATCTGGATGAAGACATAGGCTCAGTCCTCCCTAGAGGGTAAGTGCTTCAGCTGCTTAGGCCTTTTGCAAAGGGCAGGAAGGATCTTGCCATAATCACGTCTGTAAGTAGCGCATGAATTCCAAGCAAACTCCCAAACTGGGGGCAGTTTCGGTGCCTTTAGCTTCATTTTGATATTCTTTAAGTGTTAATTTTAATAGTATTTAAAACTAAACAAATATTTCCATTTTGTTTAACTCTACAGTTTTATTTTCATTCGATATTAGATGTTGAAAATCCAAAATGAAGTTTGAGGAGATGTGTTTTCTCTTTATTCTTTCCCTTTTCTCTCTCTATTACCAAATACCTGTCATTTTCTGATTTCATTCTTTTTTTCCCCAGTTTCTCTGATCTTCTGAAAACTTTCTCAGGCTTTAGTGTCAGTTTCAAGGGTGTTAAAATAGCAATTAATCACATTTTTTATTTTTCTCCTTCTTCCTGTGAGAATTTTTGAAATGGAAGAAATCTTGAAAAGGTAAGAAGTTAAAAATAGAATAAGAAAGAGAAAAGTCCCTCTGAATCTAATTAATTTTATTGCACTCAGTAAAAAAATGTGCATGCAGATGGAAATTGTGTAGGCTGAGGTGAAGAAAAGTTAAGATAATATTGATTTCAAAAGATCTGGTAAAAAGTATCACCTGGAAAAAACTTAAACAATAAAAACCAATCTAATGTTATTTGAAAAGTTGCTTTCCTCTTTCAATAATCTTCCATTGCTCTAGAGGAACAAGAACTACTATATTCCAGTAGACGGCATAAGCAGAAAAAGTATAAATATTCTGAAGTCATCCTTGAATTGTTCATTTTAATTAGGGGTTTTGTAAAAGGAAGTTCCAGAGGGCACAAAAGAGTCACAAAAGCATCCATTACTGAAAAAAAAAAAAGTGTCTGTGTACAGTCACCAAACCTCTATATTGGAGCTCTTGTATTTCACATATCTCAAGGTTTGCTTGACTTCACACTCAACTTAAATTGTTAGATTTTAAAAGAGAGTCTACTTCTAAATGAACAATCTTGTATTCCAACCACCTGCTAAAGTAGATATCAAAGCAGTTGCCAGTTTACCAAAATACTCCAAATGAGAAGTGTAGGTGTCTACAAATAGTGAAGTGAGACTACTACTATATTTGCATGTAGCAGAACAGGAAAAAAGCCCAAGTACAAATCCAGGGCATGAGGATAAGTAGCTGAAGCAGACTAGCATTTGTACCAGAAGGGAGGTACATCTTGCACAGGGTAAAAGTCCAGTAACCCCTGTGCCAAGACAGGAAACAGCATTATATAAACAACATTATAGACCCTACTGCAATATTAGAATATTGGTTTAGTACAACTGACAGAGGCACAAGCAAGAAATTATTTAATTGTGTTGATTTAAATCAATTTAGAGGAAAGAAACCATTACAATCTCATAAGTAAAGGTTATTCCAATTACAAATCCCAGCATTTCATCTTTTTAGGAAGGGATTACATGAATCAAGAAGTATTATAAGGGAAAAAATGATGGTGGGAGCATAATGAGTTAAACTGAAATCTCATTAATGAGGAAGATAAGCGGACTGCATGATAAGTTGTTACTCTAATAAAAGAGAAAATGAGGAAGAAGCAAAGCGAATAAAACCAGGAGAAGCTTGGTGTGATATGTTTTAAACAAGCTAAGAATATACCTTGTATGCTATAAAAGTATTTTGTAACCTGTGAAACACACTCACCCATATAATTTATGTGAAGGAGATCTATTCATGTATTCACTGCTCTTTGCCAATGAGCTAGATGAAAGCCTTTCTTTTTGGCACCTTTATATATCAATGGCATATGGTGGCAGCATCTTGTATTACTTATTTGTAATTGGGTACACAGAATTACACAGTCTAAACTCGTGCCAGCAAAACTTCTACTGAATACTGTTGTGCTCATGAAAGCCTTCTGTGACTGCTCACCATGACAGGAGTGCCCTCCAGACTCAGTGAAACTCTTTCAGTTAACTTGAGTGGATGACAAAGTCCAACAAAAAAACATGACATATTCACACCACTACCAGTCAAGTGCAAAAGGAACCAGCATAGCCCCAGCCTACAAATTAGTGATTCTCACTTGACCATAAATCTCTCTGCTTCCCTCCCACTCTTTTCATATAGAAATATCTCCATAATTTATTTAAATCACATTAAGTATACTGGTAAATTAATTGATTTATGTATTTTGAGAGCTGAAGGAACCTCCAGGAGCATGTATTCTGGTTTTCATAATGCGGATGTGGAATGTAATCCAGTTACTGCTGGGTCACCATTATCAATGTCATGAAGTGATGCCAGCACCTGTTTTCTTGAGGCTTGACCAGAGAATTCAGGCCATGGCAATCCAGAGCAGCTAAGGACACCACGTACCTCTGGTTGCCTACAACATGTTAAAAGAAAGCATCTTATTTCCATTTGGGGTTTACTCTGATTCAGCTCAAGGCACTTGTGAAATCTTCCACTGGCAAACTGAAAGGGATACCAAACCCCTTTCTGCCAGTGTACATCATTTCAGACTATGATGAGGTGACCTAAATGAAAACAAGCAAAGAGCTGTGTATTTCCTGAAGAAAAAATTAATATCTATCATCCCTAAATTAGAGGGACGAATTAGTACAACCATTGTAATAGTTTGCATGAAGCCAAATTAGCATTGGCTGCTATGTTTTAAGGGGAAAAATAATTTCTTCTTCTATTTTGTACACACCGCTATTTGCTGAATATTAATATATTTAGATGTTAAATTCCTATTCCCCCCACAAGGCATTATATAGTAATATATATGCAAAATATTAAAACAGAAATAGATTTGCCTCCACATCAACATTTCAAATGCTCATTAACACCAGGACAAACAAAACACCGTGTTCCAATCCTCTCTACATCATCTGTTATTTGGAAACACTAGGTATAATGAGGCAGAACCTTAATATTTGTCGGTGAAAAAATAGTTGTGCTTCGTCTTTCATTTCCAACAAACATGATACAATGCCCTTACACAGTTTAGAAAGCAGAAAGCCCCAGGCCTGGATAATGGAGACTCAGATCCACAACACAGATGTGCTCAAGAAGGATGTTTTTTCCCATGTACTCACCAGCATTTTGTGGTGCTTCTGCCACTGCTCTTGGTCCATCTCCCTACTGTTTGTTCTTGGCATCAAAACAAGAGACTAGGGAGTCTGTTTTTCATTAAGGAACGACCTGAACATATTTGTGTGGATGCTCCAGTGACAGAAAAAATGTAATTTATTGCACATGTCTTTTTCAATACTACACAGCGAATTATTAATCCGCTGTGACCAGTGCTGAGGCCAGTTGAGATCACCAGTCAGTGGCCATATTTAGTCAGACTGCAGCTTTATGACCTATGAGGTTGTTAATGTTATTAGATACACCTGGGGAGCACGCAACAGAGGAGGCAAGATGTGTTTCAAGGAATATAATGCTCCTCAACAGCACAGACATTTTGTTTTCACACCTGTTCAGACAGCTTCTACTGTGATTGTGTAATGACAGGTGGGAAAAATCTAAAAAGTAATAACACAATATATGCTGACATTATTTCAGGTTACTGTTTGTGAGGAAGTTTCTGATGGGAAAAGATAGAATTGGATGATAAAATATTCTGGAAACCCTGATTCTAACCTAAATTATATATTTTGTGAGACCAGGCGTGCTGCCAAATCATCAATTCACTACTGTCCCCATCTTTCCAAAGTAATTCTCAGACGAGTTCTGTTATGACAAAGGATTCTATTGGAAAGGTGTGACATTTTCCATTTATTTTGTGTTAGAATAAACTACAAAAAGAAAACAAAAAAGAGACTATAAAGGATCACCAAAAAAATTGAGGTGTGGTTTTTCTCAATGAAAAAATGAACAATGCTGGAACAGAAATTTCCAACTGCACCAGCAACCCAATAAAGAAAACTGTTTGCATGATCATATTGCAAATCAGGGCAAATTAGTTTTAAAATATTTAATTAAATCACCTTTTCTTGCTTTTCAGTGGTATTTAGATTATTTTATGTGACGGGCCTTTTTTAAAATTGGTTTCTTGTGTCGTAAGAGTGACATTTTTAATGCTACCCCTTGATATCAGAAAAAAAATCAGAACAGAATAACTAGCCTTATAAAAATTAAGGTCAGTAATAAATGCATTGAACAATTTTACATCCTTTCTTGTCTTTCTCCACCAAAGTCTTGAGCAGCTTTCAAATCTTTTTGTAGCTTGCCTGTTTTTCCTTTCTTATCTATTTGAGGGATGGAATCTGCTCTGAAATCTGAGCAGCATCAGAAAGCTTTAGCAACATATTACCAACTTTCTAAATATATGTGTGCCAGTGAGGCATTTCAGCACACAAGATGCCTGACAGATGTGTATAAAACTGAAATTTGAGGGTATGTAGCTGTTGCTATGATTTGTAACCTCTTTTCCTTTCTTCAGTCCTGTAAATTTGCTAAACAAGATGGGTATACCTGTTAAAGAAGGTGTAAGTCGCCAGAAAAAAATTACCTTCTTCTTCTCAGATATTTGGCATTCTACAAGAGCCATCAGCAGATGCCATTTAACTCAAGAGAGAATCACTTCTAGCTTGCAGGAGTGACAATATAATAATATAGGCATAAAAACAACCTCATAAGCATCATACAAACTGACAGCCCTTTACTGACTAGCATGCAGCTCCAGATGACTCTTCAATGGGTCAGAAAAGTGCCATGAGTGTAAGGGACAGATGTCAAGATGGACTCTGAAAATCAAATCCCCTGGGCTCCCCATGACCCATCTCCTCCATGATGAGACTCTGGGAAAGCTCCAGTCCCCAAAGGTGCTTTGCAGCTCAAACCCAGCTTAGCAGCACTCACTGAAACCACTTTTCTTGCTGCTTTTCCCCCAAAGTGAACCTGCTGACTTCCATACTGCCACCATCAGCCTCCACAGGATTTTATTCCTAATATATCAGTGGCATCAGTCCCCCTTTTAATCCTATGAAAAATCAAGGTGAGCCTTGCAGTAAGGTGGGCTCCACTTGGCCAAAGCAGGCAGCAGGTGTCACCACCAGGACCAGACTTTTGGGGGTGGCAGCATGGGAAGTTGGTATCACTTGTAGTTGCCAGCAAATATAGAATAGGGGATCACAACTTTTGGGCAATGTGCCAACAAAGAGCAAATTAAACACTGGTTATATTCTAAAACTTTTCAAATATTTGTTGAAATAAGAAGTTTACTTTTCTCAAGGCATCATCTTTCCTCTGGTATAATTTCTCTGTCACATGAGGAGCAGTGAGTCTGACACTTCTATTGCCTGCCTTGACTGTGGCAGCAGAAATTCATCATCACATCTCCTGGTGGCCAGAAAATGCTTAAACCTGATTGATGCTTTAAAAACATGTAGAAATATACCTATTAGTACTAACCTTTGCCCAGGAAAGCACTCAGCAAGGACAGTCCCACACTCCAGTTGATTTCTAAAATGGTCTCCCCAGGTTAGGAATGATTCAGGGAGTCCTTGTCCTCGTTAAGTCCTATTGCCAGGGAATAAATGAGGAGGGAGGAAGGTGGCCCGTTGATATTGCCAATAACGAGCAAGAGCCAAGAAAGTGAGGGTACAAGAGGTCTTTACAGTCACCTGCACAGCTGACTCAGCTCACTCACCTAAGAATATTTATTGGCTAAACTGATCCCAAATCATTTCTGTGCCAGATGGGAGCTACAGGGAGAAGGCAGGGCAGTGCTGGCTGGCTGTGTGTGTGCAGGTTCTGAAGCTGTTGCCAGATGTGGAAATCATCCCTGTGGCAGTGCTCCCTGGGCAGCTTTCATTAGAAAGGACTCGTTTGCACTCTAAGGACCCTACTCACAACAACCAGAAGCAGACTGCAGGTAGTTCAGGAAATTAAATGCCAACATCTGATCAGCAGAACAAGGCCACTGAAATTTTCACAGTGAATTTGTAAAAATTCGAGATGACAATAAGGCTACACTGTCAAATAGTAAGGGAAAGCATCCCAGTTAACTTGTTTTTCCTTAACTCTGAAATAGGCTGTATGATAGGTGAAGATTTTAACTTTTGCTTGTGAAAAAAATGGGTCCATCATGACACATCTTATTTATCTGGAAACTTCTAATATAATAATACTAATATTAATACTAATACTAATACTAATACTAACCTTATAGTATAAATAATGTACATTTCCTGCTCTCTTTATCCATATGCTCCTCCACAGACTAATGGGGCCTAATATGAGCCAGAATCAGACCTTTGTTTGCCCTTTTTCTGTTCAGCACCCCTAATATCCCTCTTCAGAACTGGGTAAAACATACCACTTATCAAAGCCCTGGGGCACAGCAATTAGTCATTCAGTGACTCTAATAATGACACAGTTTTAGGTCAGAGACCTGATACAGCTTTAAATCTGAAAACTGAAAACCTCTTTTAATAGAGTAAGGCCTCCTATTCCGGCCATCTAAGGCTATATCCACTGTCACAGACATCTTTTCATTAAAAATCCTTTCTTAGGATTTTTCCTTCTGAGAAGCTGAGAGGCTTCAGGAACAAAATGTAAACAATGATTATCTGCTGCTGTGGAATGCAACAGGTGCATCTGTGATTGGTCTCATCTGCTTGTTTGCAATTAATGGTCAACCACAGCAGAGCTGACTGGTGTGGGATCTCAGCACCTCAGGATGGAGGTGCAGAGAGGCCGAGACCACCCTTGGGGGGCTCGGGAATCCTGGAATGTTGCCAGAAGTGTCTGGTGGCAGGATTTTGATCCTACACAGGAAATGACACCTGTATGAAGACTGGGAGGAATTCACTGGGTGAATGGTGAAGGGATAAGTTAGTTAAAGTGTAAAACACAGGGTTTAGGATTTTGGTACAGGGGGGTCTAAAGAAGTAAGATGGAGGAATTGGGGCGTGTCCTGTCCTTCTTCTTCTTCTTCTTGGCCTCCATCTTCTGTGGTGATGGTGGCACTTTGGGATTGGTCATTACTAAAAGTGCACCGGTTAATAAGGGTAGAAGGTATTGGGGAGAAATGATAAATATTGTACACGTAACTTAGGGTATAAAGATAAGTGACCGTCCCGGGGGCTCGCAGTGTGCCCATGGCTGACTTGCTGTGCAGACCTCTGTCGGGCTGAAAGAAAATCTTTTAGATAAACAATTAATAAACACCGAGACCGAGACAAGATCAGAAGTCTCTCCTCGTCCTTTGAAGCGTCGGCTCTCCAAGGCCATCCCTGGGCCTTTCCAGGCCACCAGAACAGCAACACAGAAAACCTTACAGACTGGGACAGAGAGTCTGAGGCAGCTGCCTTTGTTATCATTCCTTTCTATTCTATTCTTAGCTTAGCTAGCCTTCTGAGATGAAAATTTTCTTTCTATTCTTTTTAATATAGTTTTAATGTAATGTATATCATAAAATAGTAAATCAAGCCTTCTGAACACAGAGTCAACATTCTCATCTCTTGCCTCACCTGAAAACCCCTGTGAACACTGTCACAATCCACAAAGACATAAATGCTATAATTAGAATTTGTTCTCTAGGAACTGCAAGCATAACAGATGGTCAAACAAAGGGCAAATCTGTGGTCTGCTTGGGATAATGCTGAACATGAGCTTGTTTATGTCAGGTTGCAGAATGAATGGAATACAGTATGACAAAACAGCTATGCTTTTCTCACTTGGCAAGAACCAGACAATGAAGTTACTGCAGAGCTTGCAATGGTGGAGTTGGCAGTATAGGTCATTTTAATAAATTGCATTACTTTAGACTTTTGATTTGTTTAGAACAAGTCAGGATTTCTTCAAGTGAGCTAACTCATGTCCTTTTAATGCCCAAGAATAGCCAGTAGTAGCACTATGCACTCACACACATATGTACATGCATGCTCATGTATACATTTATACTTCATGGATGCAGCAGTCAGCAATAGTTGGGAAGCCACCTTTCTGTATAGAAGCTGTACTTCCACTCCTGCTCCTTGCTCATCATTCCAACTTTCTGTCAAATCTGCTTCTATCCCACTTATTTAGGCATGTGATCTGTGCTTTGTGTACAAATATATTTAAATGCCTCAATACTTAGGATTCCATCTCTCTGTCAATTGCTGTTTCTACTGCTAAATACAAAGAAATTCATGATGTTCAAGGCCATTGCTCTCTCAGTATCATTAATATCAAATATTCACAACTTCTGGCTCTTACTAGTACTTCTAAATACATGACATATTAAATGCATGTAATCATGATACCACACACTTCATGTTCAAGTTTAATCCTGTACATGTATTAAATCAGTCACTTGTTGAAAGAGAGCATGTCGCTCATCATGCAAACTACTGAGTTTGTAAGAAGCCATGAAATGGGTGTGACAGGGACTGCCTCTGCCACAGGACAACAACTATGCACTAAATAGTTTAGCTAAGGTGGTAGAAATCCAGATCTCCCTACCCAACTGGGTGAAGCAATGAGAAATCCTCCAGTAAGACAGACACATGGAGAGAAAGGTGCTAGCTCTAAAACAAAGGTATTTTCTTTGGTGTGAGTAGGAAAAAGAATGGGAAATGGAGACAGGGAAACTAAAATTTTCTGATAACTCACATAAAGTTTGTCTGAAAAATCAGCTGGTTTCGATACTTTTTTTCCTGTATCTTATTTAAATATTAGGAGCAGAGACAAGTCTTGACAGCAACACTGAAATTACTTCCTTTGATTTCTCAGAGAAGAATTTGTGACACTGAATTTTAGAGGCAATTCCAAAGAAAAAGAGGAGATACAATAATACAATGCATTTTAAAAGCCTCATGTCATGTTTCATTTACTCTTGAAACATGACAGATGAATTTCTGACAGCAGAAGATGATACATACGCATTCATGTATTTCCTAAGGAAAATAAGTACAAAAAAAAATCCCTCAAAGGAAGAAAAGCTTGTAAAATGCTTCAGCATCAGGAGAGAGGAAGGTATTCTGGGAGATAATTTTGTGACAGCAGACCAAAAAATGCCATTGATAAGATTTAGTGACTTCTCTCAATCATGAAAAATAAAATCTGGTTTAATAAAAGACAGGGCACAGAGGAATCATCTTAGAGATTTGTCTGTTTATTTGTTAGGCAATCACTCCTAAGTTAGCTTTGAAATTTCTGATCCTCTAATACCTCTTGAGATTGCCTGTTTTCTTTGCTTATTGTTACATACATGTGGTAACAACAAAGGCTGGGGGAGCTGGGGCTTGGCACACGAAGCTGAGACTGGAGATGCTCATACAGCTCTGCTCACACAGGCTGATGTCTCCAGGAGCCACTGCCTTGGCCAGCAGCTGGCTGTGCACGTGCTGCTAACAAGCCACCAGCCAAGGGCACGTGAGGGTCTCATTGAGGGACATCCCTGTCAGACCACAGAAAAACCCTGACCAACACCTGGCCAGCACAGCAGAGAGCTCCCTGCATGGGAGGAAGAGCAGGGAGGACACTGTGCTCCTCATCAGAGGTTTGGGAGGTGACAAGAGCCTGCATCTGCCAAAAGGGCATCACAGGTGCTGGGGGCTGGTGTGGGTCCTCACACCTTGTCAGAGAGCCCTGTCATGCCCCAGAGCCCCAGCTGGGTGGCACAGCAGGAGCAGAGCTAATTACTGTGCAGGAGGAACATGATGGAAATGTCTACACAACATAGTGCTTAACTTTCTTTTCTTAATAGAGGGGCTATTGAAAAAGATGCTTTTCACCTCATTGAGAGTTCCAACTCAACATCTGAGTTTCAGCTCGGTTTTCCATTCAATTAGGGCTATTAAAGTCATCTTGACATTTGAGAAGTTAAAATGATTTATGGAATACATAAGCTTGAGCTCAGTAGATAAAAGAAGCTGTTTTTTCATTGTGAGCCTTATGGATTTGATACTAAAAAAAGGCAGCATGTCCTACTCAAATACTCCCTGTTACAATGCCAGATGGGAATCTGGCACTAGAAGCTGGAGCTGGCAATAAGCAGGGGTCCTGATTTGTGATGTGAAAGGCTAAATAATGCTCAGAAATAACTGTCAATCATTGATAGAGATGGAACCATTTTGGTAAAATGAAGTCTAAGTAGCCCATCTGAATAATTTATTGTCACAGCATAATCTGCAGATTTCAGCTGTGATTACAATACGAGACTCTATTAAAGACTAGAAAGTACAGAGAATAAAGCTCAGAATAAATCAGAATTGTAAAACCACTGTCAGCAAGAGGAGAGAAAAAGTTCTCAGCTCTATGTGCTGAAGGCGTCATTTTGGGAGTTTCTGAGAATTTGGTGCATGAGTTCAGATGACAAGTTAGAAATCTAAGTAGCATTCTTGGTTTTTTTTCTTGAAAGATGTTGAAGTTCTTAAGTTAATGCAAATTGAGAGCATCAACATTTCTGATAATTCAAGAACTCATGAATAGAGCTTCCAATTTGAATTCCATAAAATTCAGTGCTTGGACACTGCCACAAGAAAACTGCATATTTCTGAGGAAAGCTCTGTCTCTGCAGATTATTGGGTTTTGACAGAGAAACTAACACAGTAGGACCTACTCTTCACTTCTGCCTCTAAGCTCTATTATTAGTATTAAACTGTTCGATAGATGAATAAATAAAATACTGAAAACACTTTATAAATGGAGTTTAAGTCAGACAGTTGGACTTAACCCCTTTTCCCACAACAAGGGACTACTGCATTTTCCCTTCAGTAACCACTCTATGGGACGAGCCTTAACTTACCCTGAAATGCTTTTTATGACTTGGACAGCTGTATATGACACATTGGTTTTATTCTTGGGGTTTTGAAGGCACAAATGCTTTCAAGTCCCCCCCCAAAACAGCTTTGGAGACGGCAGCTGTCTCCTTCCTCTCCCACAGTGGGGTCTCAGTCAAGGACAGCGGCTTCTGGGAAGTTTATAATGAGCATAAATGAGGAAAGCAGAGCTTGTTGCACAGGCTCTGAGAAGCACAGGAATGAAGGAAAAATGAAAAATGCAGTGGTCCAGATTAAAACCTGATGGATAGAAAGGCAGCAGTAATGTTTGCACAGATGTCTCCCAGTGGAACCTGTCTTCAGTCTCTCCCTGTTAGGGCTGTGATGAATGACATGGAAGGAACAAAGCCTGTGCTTTCAATTCAGCAAGAAGAGGATGTAAACTTACTTTAAAATTAAAGAAAAACCTAAAAATGTGCTTTTCTCAGCAAAAAGTGTTAACTAGATTAAACCTCCCACTGAGAACAGGCCTAAGTAGAGTGAAGGGAGCTGTAAACAAAAGATTTCTTACAATTATATTTGTGTCTTCTGGCCATTGTTGGATCCCCAAAGACTTCTAAGAAAGGGAAGAGAAAGAAACAGATCCTGATATAGATGAAGGCAACTGAAAAGTATTCCAGGCAAATTTGGACACCTAAATTCAAACTGCCTCACTGGGTTTCTTCACCAGCCATATTCCCTAAACATCCGAAGATATAAGCAAAATGAAAACAGCAACAGCAAAAATTTAATAAAATAACTCTAAGCTGTAGAAACTTACATGTAACAATAGTGCATACAGGCAAAAAGCTGAATTTCAGAGTAATCCCCTACATTTTTGGAAGGGATTTTTTTCTACCTTGTGCATTTTCTGACTAAGGTCAGCCCTAATCCTGGTTGTCCCATTCCCTCCATCCTCCACTCCAGGGGAACACACCAAAGTTTCTGTGCTGGCATCTGTGGCAGAAGCAGCAGTTTTGTGTTTTCCAGTTTTTAAGGACAATAATGTGTTGCTGGGTTGGACAACAGAGAGTCCCACCCAACACTGATCTCAGTGGTGACAGTAAAGAGGTTATCTATGGGAGCACAGGAGCCTCAACACTTTCTCATACTTTGTTTTTACTAGATTAACTGCATATTCCTGCCAGCTTCTCTTTATGTGCTTGTTGGACATAGATGTGTTTAATCCCTTTTTCAACCTGCTGACATGTCCTCATTCATGTCCAGTGGTGTCAAGCTCCAGAATCTCACGACCTGTCTTCACAGTAGCCTTTCCTACATCTGTCTTGCACCATTCTGCTCATTTCAATCAATGCCCCTTTTTGGGATATTTGATGACTGCTGACACCACAAACAGCACTCCTGGGATCTCCACAGTTCTGAGAAACCCCTCTGAAATTCCCCTTCATACTTCTTCCCTACCAAGGAGGTGACTTCTCAGGAGGTATGGTTGATTTAGAAATATTGTTTTCATTAATCAGATGTAATTTGTCAAAACTGGGGATGATTGTGGAGTAACAAGAGTCCTTGGAAAGTGCAGTAGTCAGCAGTGTGAAATGGCATTTACCAACAGTAATTACTGTATTTCTGTCCCTGTGCTTAGGTAAAGAAAATAGCTGTGACAACAATTGGCAAACCTAGTCCTCATGATAAATTCCATTCCACCAGCAACCCTGTGCTTATTTTGGTTAGCTCCCTTGCCCTTCACTTCACAACACAAGTAAAACCTGCTCTAGTGTGTGGCAGTTTGTAATTTATCCTTCAAAGGTATTTATAGAGCACTGGTCCCTGGAGAATTCATGCTCTAGACCCACTGATGTGTTAAAAGAAAGGGAATAGAGCTTATTACAAGGGACTTCTTAAGGATTTTTTCTTGGCAACAGGCTTGATGAAGCAGACCTTCCTTTGAAAAGCTAAAGGTTTTAGGAAAATATTATTAAAGGAAATGTTACTGTCTGAATGCAAAAAAGGTGAAGAAAAGGAGATAGCCTAAGCTGTACAAAAATGTCTGTTTGAAGAATAAATATAAATAAAGTTCAGAAATCAAGACTTTTTTTTTTCATATAGTGAGAAAATTATTTCAGTTCATTTATCTCAGGCAGCTCCATTCCTGCCCAAAGCACCAAGATTCTGAGCACCCAACTGAAATGAAAGGTCATCCTGGTCAATCAGAGTCATGTTCTCATCAGCAACACTGGTTGTATGGTGAGGTCTCCTTCCCAGTGAGACAACCATGGCATAGGAAAAGGTTATGGGAGGGGGGTCCAGTATGGGACATGAGCTTTTAGGATTTTCCCCTTTTACAGTGCCTTATGCCCATCATCCTAATATTCATCTCCTCTGAAAGAGTTTGTTTCTTGGAAAAGAAACAAACCTGCAGAACCACACAGGCTGGAAAAACTCTGGTTTTAGACTTCTTATCTCCAGCCACAAGACAAATGAAGAAACTTGCGTCTCACTGTCTTAGGGTGTGATTTATGCCCTGCTCAACACCACCCTGAGGCCAAACTGACACTGGCAAAAGCAGCTCCATGGGAGCCAAAGTCTAAGCCAGACATGAGGTTTATGCTGTACATCAGCTCCATAAACACTTAGAAATATTGTGTGCAAGGAAGATGAATGAAGGCTGTTAGCTGGACCATGAGGGCTGCTCTACACAGGGCAGGTTTGCAGTGTCTCAGCACAGGGTGAAGAGCTGCAGTCTGCCAGCCCCACCTTACTCCTCCTAGCACATCGAGCCCACCCAGATGCCACAGATGTTGTCAACAGCCTCCTTCCCTCTCCCCTCTCTCTCCAGAGGGCACTGTCAAGAAGCCTTCCAGGCAGCACTTTAAAAGCAGATGAGATCAAGCATGTATTTAAGAATAAATATATTTAAAACAACCAAGCCCTTAAAAGCCATCTGTTGCTGAAGAACATAAATTCAAATACTACTCATACTCCTTTTAGCTCAGTGCTCATGAGAAAGAGAAAAAAAAGGTGAAGCTATTTGCTGATTTCCTTGACAATATTCATATGATATGTCCCTCCTTGGGACTAAAAAGCTGGCAATTTTTCATGGCTATGCAGCACAAAGTGGTTCATTTTTAGGCAGGTTCTCCTACAGCCCCTGGCAGGAAAAAGTGAAGGGTGTGAAGACTGAAGGTTGAGGGATATTAGAGGGTGAGACCTAAACACCCTACAACTAACAGTGACTGAAGAAGAGACAAAAAGTTGGAATGGGATGGAAAAAAGCAAATTTCCCACAGCAGGAAACTGGAGCTCCTTTAGTGAAAATAACATCCATTAAACTAGGAGATCTTTTTCCAGTGTCCAGGAGTGGAACAGTGGATTCATGTTGTCCTTACTCAGCCTTGCTGGAAGAGGTGAGCAGAGTTTTACCTCTTTTACCTCCCAGAGGTGAGAAGAGGGCAGTGGGCATGGCCAGCACAGGCACTACATTAGGAGAAGATTAAAGGGGCACCAGCTGCCCCATGGAGCTGGCTGGGAGGCACACAGCTGGCACTTTGGCAATCCAAATTACTTCATTTCAGCGAAGGCTTTTGATCTGTCACCACCACAGGAGCCCATGGCTTTTCCTTTGTAAGGCAGCAGCTGGCCAGCCAGGCAACCTCACCGTGGGTGAGAGAGGCTCTGGGAAGCTCCTCCCAGCAAATCAGGCTGGCTTCTCTCTCCTTCACAAGGAGGGAGTGTCTTGGGGGAAGACCCGGGTCAGACGGGCAGAAATCAAAGCCACTGGCTTTGCTTTTGGCTGCCCCCTCTTGGCTCCCCCCTCCTGGTGATGCTGGAGGCAGCAGAGGCACTCTGGGACTGCCTGTATCAATCTGATGTGATGCCAAGGCTTTCCAGCAGAGCACCAGAGAAAGAAAGGGACAGCAATTTAACAGCCTGTATCTCTGCTAAGTATAAATGAATTTTCATGGGCAGGAGTGGAGAGGAAAAAGCATTATCTACCCCAAGCACTTGTCTTCAGCTGAAAATCTCAAAAGCCTGATACAAGCAATGCTGTTAGACTTTCTTATAAAAGGGCTCCAAGGATTCCTATAATAGCACATAACACCCTAAATATAGGGTTGCTACTGACTTTCCTAAAAAGAGACAACTATAACACAAGTGCTACTTGATAAAAAAAAATAATAGTTTAAATGACATGTTCTAAAGAAATTTCCTCACCGAAGACATTTCTGCTTGGTTAATAGAAAAAAAAATGAATGGACAGTGTGCTGGGCATTACTTTTGATCAAATCAATGGCTTCCTTTTCTTTCTTACATGTGTTTTATAAGAGAAAAGAAAGTCAAAATGGACAGCAGCAATCCTAAGACTAAAAAGATATAAGTTATGAAAATAAGTTAGCAAACTATATTCATAAATGGAGTTTTAATAGAAGTGACCAAAATCATAAATGACTGAGATAACAGAAGCTTCATTTTTTAGCTTTAGTGTAGAAGACTGAATAAGGAGAACACAACTGGAAGTTAAAGAAACATAAATTCAAAGTAAACTTTAAAAAAAATCACTTTACACCTCTCATAGCTGTAAGCAGGTTGAATCACTTGCTGCTCAAAGCTGTGAGGTGATGACCTTGGGATTGCTCAGGAAGGGGACTGGACTAGAAAGTGTTGCAAAATAAGGAAACTCCACCAAGTGAAATAGCTGCTACTTCCTGCTTCCCATGTGTTCTTGTTTTATAAATGTTTCTGCTTTAAATATCATCTACCCATGCTGGTAAATCTAACATTATGCACTGTGATTTTTCAAGCTTGTAAAAATATTAGGTATTTATTAGACCAAGAAAGTAATAAGTTTCTGTAAGAACTTGAGGTTTAAGTAACTTGATATTTAGGATGCAGCATATAACCATCATTCTGATGTTTTAGATAGATGAGAAAACAAACACTGCTTATCTCTGTACATGTAACAAGTGTAATCATGCTAATGACAGAAGTCATAACCCAACACAGATGTGAGAAATAGACCTAATATAACAGATGTATATTCTGTTACATTTGTGCTAAAAGGGAAGTTTTCTTCAAGATGAAACACTGAAATGAGCTCTTGGCTACCATCCCCATTACATGACAGCCTGGAAAGATCCTTGTGAGTCAGCATCTCTTTGTGCCCTGGTAACCACCCACAGCCTGCATGGAGCAGGGCTGCCTTTGCTTGGCTTTCCTGGAGAGAGGTTCTGCATGGCAGCTGTGAGGCACCAAAGGCAAGGCTGCTCTCATTTAGCACCTCCACTTTCTTGCCTGCCACAATAATTTAAACATGCATTCAGAAAGCTGCTCTGGCTCATCAATTCAACAAGGCATGCAGGAAGGCACGTTTGAAATCCTTCTGAAACAAGGGCTGAGTTGCTGCTCCAGAGCCAATAAAATCAATGTCCTCCTCGGATTTTGGATCAAAGCAAAAGCTGGTGTGGTTGGGGTTTTTTCTCCCCACCTGCTGCATCCAGGCATCCTGATGCTCCCCATGCAGATCAGGAAAGTCTCTCTCCCTTTTGATCCATGTCTTGATGGCACAGAAACTAAAGCAAGCATCCTTTAGCTGTGAGGGTTCACATGCACTAATGGATTAAAGCATGGCAAGGGCTTGATTGCAGGCACCAACATGAACCACTCCTCTAAACAGAAAGTGAACAAGTGCTGGTAATTGAAATTTGGCTGTTAAAATGCAATTCTTCAAGTAGAATAGTTTTAAATGTGGGCAGTCCATCAGATTTGCTAGATGGTATTTTTTTTTTCTTTTTTTGCTAGGGTTATCTCTTTTTTTCTTTGTTTTTGGTTTGGGGTGTGTGTGTGTGTGTGTGTGTGTGTGTGTGTGTGTGTGTGTGTGTGTGTGCGTGTGTGTGCCTGTATTTTTTGGGGGGTGGGTTGGGCATTTTTTTGTTTGCTTGGGGTTTTTGGGGGGGTTTTTTGGATGGATTTTGTATATGTTCTATAATAGAGATGGTTCAATTGAACCTGGTTTCCTCCATCACACATTATTGCAATAGTAGATACTTATAAGTAGGAGTTTAGATCATGAGTACAGAGGTGACGGTGGCAAACAGAACAACTCATGTTTTGGACATTAGCAAAGACAACCTAAGTTTTCATTTTCCATTGGTTTCTTCCCCAACAACCTTTAAAAGCTTGAAATGCATTTAGTCTTACTCATCACACTGGCTGAGGAAAAAGCAAGATTTTAGAGCAAGATTTAATTAGCTATCTACTAAACATGAGACAGAGTTTTCCTTAGGTTTGGGGTAATTTTACATTCCTTTCTAACTTCACATCCGAAAAAGTTTTTTTCAACAAACCTCTGTTCAACCCTTGATTTAATTATGCAGATAATAAAAGGTTGTGAATTAGTTAATCTATTCTTCCTTTGATCCACTATTAAAAGTGTCATTATTTACACGACTTTGATCACACACGTGAGAGTAAATTTAGGACAAACAGCATTTAAAACAAAAGATAAGACCAAAGATAGCCAGCTGTATTTTCTTGAAAGAGACAAGATATCATCTATTATATTTTTCTGTTCTTTGAAAAGTCCTCCAGACCCATTTACTGAAGGTAACTCAGATCATTTCTACAGCTAGTATCAAGGAGAGAGTAAAATATCCAGATCCAGGTGCTGACTCAGCACTTGTTCAGTCTCTTTGGATGACTCCTCAGAGATGCCTTCATCTCTCCCCATGCCGAAATGCTGATGAATTTGCACTGCTGGTGTCTGCTTTTATCATTCTCTGGCTGCAATGCATAAAGGAGAAAAGGGCTGGCCCGTGGGTATGGCCTGGCACACACAGAGGGTGGCAGGGCAGTGTCACCCCCTCTATATTGCACTCCTCAGAAAATTATTCCACTAATTCTGTGTTTAAAGGGAATTTGGCAGGTAGAGGTATGCAAGTCTGCGCACTGCTCTTATGTGGCTGCTTGGTATGTGTCTCCATCTCCAGCTTTATGAAAGTACTTCTTTTTTAAGAGCTGTCACTCTCCTATTTTATATAGGAAAATATTGGTTTAAAGAGTGAGATATGAGCAGTCCATGAATTTTCTCATTGTTTCAAGTGGTTTTCTATAATTTCTTAAGAAAGAATTACTGGTCCATAATTGCCAAGGCCATTACTGTAGGGATTTTTCGTTTGGGCTTTCTTTTTCTATGAATAAGTGTTTGGCATTTGCCAGTCCTCTGGGATGTAATATTAAAGTCTTTACCAAGCTGATAGAAAAACTCTTAGAGCAGATTAGCACAGTTTAGGAAATGGACAGAAAGTGTATGTCGTGTTCAACAGTTTGACAAGTATCTTCTCTTGATATCTTTAACCTCCAACAGTGAGTCAGTTCTCCTTTCCATAAGGAGAAAGACTGGGCAAAAAAACCCAACTTTTTTTCATCTTCTGGTGAAAATGGAAGTGAGAAAATGGCCCAGCTCCTCTGCTGTGTTCACATTACCTCTGACTATCCTACTTGTTCTCAGACTCCCCAGCTAATCTCATCTTTGATTCTGCTTCCAATTTTCAGAAGAGCCCTGCCCACTGAGGTCAAGTGACCGTAGCAAACTCAGCACAGCTCAGACCTGCATTGTGCAGAACAGGAATGGATCCCTTTCGACATAGTCTTTGTCCTCTTCCTGAAGAGCAAGAGCACAGATTCGTTTCACAAACAAGTCTTAGGAAAGAGAACGAAAACAGTTCTCTTTTATTATCTGATTTTATTAAAGCTTCTCCCCAAAAAGGAGGGAGAAGGGCTGTGTGTCTTCAGAGTCATCTGTGCCCTCAATACATTCAACATTTGCACTAAAATGGTGAAAAGAGTGAAAAGGGCATTAGGTCATACTGTACTATTCATATTTTATTCATGCTTAAATTACAAGTTTAAATGAGAAACATCAAATATAAATCTTGACAGATGCTTACTAATGTTTTCTTTATTTATCTCTATGAAAATGTAACAAACACTTCAGTCTGAAAGCTTATTTCTTTTTTTCCCTGAAAAATTAACAGAACTCTTCCTGTTTGTTCACAGCAATAAAGAAATTGCGTACATATACATAATTAGATGCAATTTAAATATAGAAACATATGGATACATGGGGGGAAATATTCCCAAATGTGCCTATTTCTGTATTTCAGTGGGTGTTTAGGTTATTCTGATAGAAATTACATTAAAATGAGAGCATATATATAGAATTTTGTTAATTCTAATGCAGTTACTTGACTTGTATAATGGTGCATAATTATGTAATTCGGGTAAATATCCTTAGTACTTGCACTGTGGAACTATCTGGGAAGATGCTATTGAGAAATGCCAGCACATGCTGGCTGAAATAAGGCAACCACAAAAGCTCCTCTCTGTTCTTACAGGAATTCCCACTTGCTCACTGCACTGCAGTCACCCTTGCCTTGCTGCCTTGCTCACATCCATGTTTACATTTCTTTCATATCCACTGGCTTCTTCATATGTGTTTCACTATTTTCCTCTACCAAAGAAGTAAAACATTGCTGACCCTTCTGATCTTATCTAACCATACACAGTGAGCCTTTCATTTTCCAAGGGTTTCCATTCATTTTCTGGGTGACCATTCAGCATGAGAAAAGAGACCAAAACCAGCAGTGACTTCTGACTTAAAGCGCCAAAACTGCCCTTTCACTGCAAAGACACCACATTGGGTGCAGGTATCAGGACATTGGGAGGCTGGAAGATGTAAGAGATGGCCATGGGCTATCCTGTGCCAAGCACAGACATTTCCAGGCAAAGGGAGGAGTAGCAGAGAGGAGCAAACCCCCGTTCCCTGCTCCCTGCACTTCCTCCGGGTGAAAGATCAGCAGAGAAGCGATGAAGCTGAGCAAGGGAAATGGGGAAGGAAAAAGGTGCTGGTTTAATGTTTTTAATGTTGTTTATCCCTACTCTTATGTATTTAATTGGCAACAAATTAAAAGTGATTTTCCCCTAGTCAAGTCCTATTTTCTGTCCCCATCCCACTGCAGGGAGTGAAGTGAGCAGCTGGTTGGGAGCTTGGCTGTTAGCCCTGGCTAAACCTCAGCAAAAAGATTTTGTTTGGATGTTTGTGTTCTAAATCACAGACCTAAGAGAATTTCCATCAAGCCCAGAACTTCAGAAACAAGACTCAAGTCCTACCTGGGCTCTTCCAACATTTCAACAATGCATTTAGATGCAACAGCTAAGCAAAGCATTTGAGTGGAATTTAGGCATTAATGATTCGAAACCTTCTTCATTTTCACAGCTGAAATACTGGTTCAGTTCTCTTTCTGCCGGTTCCTGGGAGGCCTCCAGAAGTGTGCCACATTATTCTTACTTAGCTTGCTTTCTCAGAGTACTGAACTGGCCTGTATTTCAGCTCAGGCATAGTTTAGCAGACCTTCTCTGGGTGTCTCCCAAGAGAGGAGGAAGGTGGGCGCTCACACACACACAGAGAAACAGGAGAAATCTGCAGTGAGACAGAATTAACCATTGAACAGCTGCTAACAGCACCATTTGTTGGAAGATCTAATACTGCTTTTCTTGAGTAAGAAATATTTCTGCTGCACTTCCAGGGATTGCTGCTGTTCCTGGGGAGAGGGGGTCTGGGTTCCCAGATCTCCAGTTTGGGGCCTTTAGCTCTAAAAAAATGCAACTTTTAGTTTGATACTCTGCTCTGCAGTTAATTACAAATCTCACTAAGGCGGAAAAGGCTTTGCTATGTCCTATCATTTTGAAGGGAATGGGCATTGTGATAGTCAGTGACCTCTTAAAGTGAACACATTCACCCTTGTTCTGAAACTCTAACATTGCAGGCATACAGGGAGAGCTAAAATCTGTATTTTTTTATCTGTTATTGCTGTGGACAGTTCTGCACCCACAGATATTCACAATGGGGTATCTGAATTTGCTCAGTATTCTCCCAGCTCAGAAGTCCCAGTGTCCTTCTAAGATCTGCAAATATTTTTGCAAAGAATGTCATTACCCAACCTGACAAGTTCATGCAGCAAGCATGCACTGAGTACACTTTAATACAAATATTGTTTATTGAACTTTGTAAAATACCAGTCATTATTAGAAAGAAAGTAACTGCTACTTCAAATTAGCTTCATACTTTAGTTATAGGATTCTAATATATCTTTAATTACAGTGATTACAAGCCTTTATAAATTATCAGCTGAGTCTTTGCCTTCATCTCCATCTGGTTTAATTTATTGTTCCTAAAAAGAGGATAATTATCATTTGCAACCAGCTGCTCCTTAAACACACTCGAGAAATGGGATTTGTTTCTGAAGCTCTTTCTCAGTCGTTCCTCCCTTATATTTTTTTACACAAGCACATTTCATGTGCTTTCTCTTTTTGGCCAACAGATAGGCCAGTCTTACAGACTCCCTAACTGGCCACCACAAGTTTCTGACTTTAGAAGGGTTTTCAGTGGATGCCAGGAACATGCCCATGAGGACCAGGGTGGCCCCCCATGCCCTGGCCCCTGTCTGTACCAGAGTCACAGTGTGCCAAGGATGGCAGCTGCAGTGAGTCCCTGCTCCACAATGTGAGAGAGCCTTGCACTCATCCAGTCAAGCAGAAGGGTCCCTGCAACTGCAAGGAGGGAAATGTGAGCAAGAATTAAACGAAATGGCAAAAAGTCAGAGAGAGTAAGAAGGAGCTGTTCACTTGTCTTTGTTTTTGGGGTTTTTTTTGTCAGTCTTCTGGTCTGTTCTGTTGAAATACAACTGCCAGTAATAACATGCATGTAGATATACCTGTGTGTTTGTGTGTGTGTGTGTTTCATCAGTTCTGTACTTAATCAAGAAGGAGAGACTAATGCCCAGGGTCCCAAAAGATGCAAAGCTTAACTGCAGGAAGCTCCTCTCCACAATTTTAGGTGACATTGAAGTGTTGTGCTCTCACATGGGCCAAGAGCTGACACAAACAGGCTGAGCGTGGTGACCTACAGATGACAGACATTGGCAGGAGCCTTAAGTGGGCTGTGGACCAACGCCTGACAGAACAGTGCATGTGGAATAACCACAGAGGGACAGCAGGATATCAGCATGGCCAGAGGGGCTGGTGGCCAGTGCTGGCCCAAGGCTACAATGGCCCTCAGGCTTGGTGACCAGGGCAGTGCTGGATGTCACGTGGATGTCTGACAGCATGCAGCATCTGAGCTGGCCCCATCACGGGCTGGAGGCAAGGCAGTGCCCAATGGTCAGCACTGTGACCAGCTGGAAGCAGCATCACAAAGTCATGGAACAGGTGAGAGGGGCAGGGCTCAGGTAATGGGCGTGCCTGAGTGTGTGAAAAGCTGCTTCTCTCAGAGCTGGTCTCCTGCTTGCTCTGCTAAATTAGGCTCAGCTTTGCAGCATCCTTTTCCTCCCATTAGGATTAGGTAAATCACATCATATGAAATGCAAACTTGGAATGTTCATTAGAAAAAGACCCAGGAATATTTTATCTTTGTCCCAGTAATAACCCTAAAAGAAAAAGCTGCTGGAAAATTCTTATTACAATTTTGAACTTATATCAGTACAAAGGAGTCAAGAGAAAGCTGAAATAGCTGTAGATAAGATCTTATTTAGAAAAGCAGGGCCATGGTACAAGGAACAGAGCCATCAGGGTAACAGGCAATGCTTCTCATGAAGTTTTGTTGACACAAAGAGGACTGCTGTGAGTGAGCTAAGGAGAGTGGTAATGAATCAAGCTTAATGCAGCATTCTAAATTCAGTGCTCTGTAAGAATTAGAGGTAGGTAACAGACAGCAGGACTGTAGAATGTGTCTATTAGAGACAGCTTTGGCAGAGGACAGATAAAATAACACTGTAAAATACTGCACTTTCAACAGTGGGCTAAAATCAATGGTTGCTTTTGGGCAGAACATTGTTGCTGCCTTTGGCTTGCAGTTGATGTTGGTCAGCAAACCCACAGATGCTTGATTGAATTTATTCCTTTGTTAAATTCATAGGAAATTGTGCAGACAACCTAGATGGCCTTTATTAGCAGAGTCTTAATGATTCATTCATGTATCAAGGAGACAAAAGGAAGGTACAGAGCATCATTTTCTCACAAACATGCAAGATAATCACACAGAAGAAAGCTGCGTTGACTCTTCTCTTTGCTTTTTAATGCTCCCCCACCCTTTTCAAGTGGATTTCTGAAACAACAGGAGTCAAGCCAGTGCTAAGGGAAATATTTAACTATTTCAAGACTTTTTTAATCTCAGGCTCATACCTCTGAGATCAGTAGTGCTTACAATGTGCTATCAGGTTTCTCAGCAGTACAAAGAAGATCCAGAGCAGACACAAGCAGATGGTCATTTCTGTTGAATAACCCCCACAAACAGCAAGGGATTTATTCCAGTTTTATGGAATCAGGAGCAGTGGCTGCAGAGGACAGCTGAAACCTGATCTTGTGTAAAGCTTCTCAGTATGAAGTTAGCCCATCCAACTTTTCTGGAACAAAATCTGAACCCACAGGGTGACTTCATATCATGTCAACCCACTGTATCTTTGTGAGTCCAGTATTAGGAGCTCAGAGCCAGACATACCATGCCATGAGCCAAGGTCCAAGGAAGTCTCTTCACAGTACCAGAAAGGTTAATTCACTTCTGAATTCACCTGAACTCTTTAGAGAGAGAGAGTGTGTTTTCTGTTGACACCAGGACAGTTATACTAACACCAACCAAGTCTTAGTCAAAAGTTAAAGAAGTTCCTGATATTTTAGCACTGAAAATAACTAAGTTTTCTGATGTGCAACCAAGATTTCTGATGTGCACTATGCAGTATGAGTACTGCTGCAGCAGCAACAGCAAGGACTCGATAGCCTGGACAGAAATGTAAGCCAAAAAGTCCTCTGCATCCTCACACTGTGACTGCAGGCTGGAGCACTGAACTGCACAGCTCAGGCTGACATCTTGCAAGTCTCCACTGTGGTGTCCTTGCATGCTTGCTTGTGCACATGTGGCACTGTGCTCATTTTGCAGGACTGGTGGCAAAAAAGGAACATGCTGGAGTCACTCAAGTGGTGTGACTCCACTAGAAGATGACCTTTAGTATTTAATTACAATGTTGTGGATGAACACCATTCTTGCTTTCAGTGGCCTTTCATATACTTCTGCTTTTAGATTAATAGTGTAGACCTTAAACCTTTTCATCCCTGGATGATGCAAGTTTGCTTGAGGGATATATTTCCTTAAACTTGTACATATCTAGGGAGAAATTCAGTTAGCACAGTGCCTCAGAATCTTGTTTTTCTCTATAATCCAAATTTGTTCATTTTAAGAGGAAAAACAAAGACATAACTGTTACATAACACCCATGCCAGTGTGATTTTTATCACCCCTGCATATGATCCAAGCTGCACAGCAAGCATTTTGCAGGGCTCTTTAACAGCAAGCATAACTCACTTCTTTAGATTTTGCCTTACTTTTCTCATTACCTTCTTGCAGGAGGCTTTTTCCTGGCTCCAGGGAGAGCAGAGATCAATAACACAAATCTAATATTAGAAACATCTGCAGAAGAGCAGGATCCACAGGTGCGCTCCTGGCATGCCATGCCCCCCCAGCACCAGCGCCAGGACGTGACCCTGGACCACCCCAGGCACACATCAGGGGATGTGAACACCCTAGCCCACTCCCTGATTGCAATAACTGCATCCCCTGCAAGTAATTGGAAGAAGGAAAGGTGTAGAATAATGTCTAAATGATTATTTTCAGCCACTGGTATCTGAAGGGAAGATAAAAATTATTCTCAGAGTTGAGAATAATATTGTTGCAAGGCCTAAGGAGCTACAGGAGTTTGAAAATAGGCTGGATATTGCTTTTTCTTCAGTACTGGGCTCAACTGGAAGAGAGTTTGCAAGTCTGTCAATGGGAGACTGCAGTTTGCTACACAGCCCTGGAATTGTATGGTTCTCACAGAGCAGCATCATTACCAGCACCCTCATCCTGCACTACATGGCCAGGTATGCTTGGAATTTCATGGGTTTAATATCCATCCACACAGATCTTCCAGAGGAGACTTATGCTCCTGCCTACAAGCATCTCACTTCTGCCAAGATCTAGAGAACTGCATTTTCAAGTAAGACCATTTGTTAATGAAATGCAAAAATAGCTAAAAAATTGGCTTCTTTTAGCTCTTGTTTCCCAGCAGGAAAGACAGCACAGAGTTCTCTAATAGCTGTCTAATGCCATGAAAAAAAAGCAGTATCCAGATGCAGCAGGGTTATTTTTTAGTCTATCCAGTTTTCTATAAGACATTATTTTCCATCAGCACCCTTCTTAACTTTTTAGCAACATAATATTCTCTTTGCAGCTTGTTCAGCTCTCTTTCCAATGCTTAAATATGATTTCAAAAATAACTCTTTCAGAAGCCACACAAAAACATTTCAAGTCAGGTAATCAGAGTTTGACTTAAGGCAAATGGGTAATGAAATTATATCCAGTATTGTACTGTAACCAAAAATAAATTGAGGAGAGAGTCCTCTTGTAGGCTGTGGCTCAGCACCAGGTATTGCTGCTCCCAGAGGAGGCTGTTTGGGATGGAAAGCAAAATCTTTCCCTTCTCATACACCAATTTAATCCCAGAATGCCAAGGTTTTTCCACAGAGACCACATCAATACCTCCCACAGTAGGCTTCTGGGGAAGTGGTGAGGGAGAGGATTTGACCTCAAGTGCCAATTTCAAGTTAAAATGGACATATAACTTACAGAAATAATTAGACCTGAGTTGCTTCTAGGAATAATGCCTCCAATTAGTGAAAACTTACTGGCTGGAAAGAAATTGTCTAAAAACACAGAAGCTAGGAGTGTCAGGGAGTCTGAAAGGAAGCTGTATAATGACAGTAGCCAGTTAGTGGAGAAAGGGAGGCCAGCTCATCGCTTCCCACGCTCTTTTTAATTTGAAGTCAGGAATGACAGACAAGTTCAAAGGACTAAGGTGCAATTGAAACAATCTCAGGGAAGACTCTATGGCAAATAAACCTACCTTCCCATTATCAGCACCCAGCATGAGACTGGAGGAGTAAAGACAAAAGAAACCAAATAATATTCTTCAACCTTACATAAGGCAAGAGTAAAAACCTCTATGAGACTGAAACCTGTATCTCCCTTATATCCATCCACATGCACAAGGAATGGATATATTAATCTCAATTTACTGTATTTTTTCCATCAGATACAGAGAGGGTAAGGCAAATATTGCCTTCTTTTCATAAATTGGATATAACCCAGTAGCTTAGGAAGAGCCTTGAAAAATAGTGAAGTTTTCGATTTCCAAATCTCTATTACAGTGGCAATAAAATTAAAGAAAGCTGAGGCAGAAGAGCCTGTATGCAAATTGATGCCATAAAATTGGAAGTTTTTAAAATGTATTTCTAAAATGCAGAGCAATAAACCCATGCTCACATTATCATCACTGCTCAGGCATTTAGAGATTTGCTAGACACATTCACCATGCCTGCATCCCGCTCCTTTTTCCCCAGTACAATCTCATTAAAAGAACAGCAGGATAACCCTTCTGACATGTTCACATAACAACACAGCAAATAGGTTACTTTGGATTCTCAGGCTGATTTTCTAAGAGTAAGTATTGTCCATCTTTGCTTTCTCATCTGTGTTTTTAAGAGCATGGATAGGAAGACAACATATACAATGGATCCCTTTCAGCTTGCAAAACTAAAACTATAATCTAAGAAAGTCACAATATAAAACAAATGTCAGTACTGGAGCACAGTACAGATGGAGCCTGAGGGATTCTTCCAGTCCAGGCAACACCTTTGGAACAGGCTGCAGAGTAAACTGGGGCCTTGCCCATAAGATTGTCAGACTTGCCAAGAAGGAGAAAAACTGAGGAGCTAATGCTGAGGAGCAAGCTGGAAGTGTATGATGGCATTATTAATGGCCCTAATCTGTGTTCCTGCTTTACAAAGGCTGTGTCCCTGCCAGGCTGAGGGAACTAGGGGATGCTGGCCCAGTCTTGAGGTGGGTTCTTGGATCTGGATGACCCACAAAGTGCTCCACAACTTACTGACCCTGTATGTCTTGGAAGATGATTGTTGACTGATGCTTTGTTACTGTCTTGTTGGGTTTCTGAGAGAATGGGTGGGGGATGAGAGGCAGAGTGAGCTCTGTGCCTTGGAATGGCTGGCAGGCAGTTGTGGGGAGAGAGCATCCCCTGATCCTGCCAGCAGAGCCAGGCAGTGTCCTTTTAACTGCAGGGCAGAGCACGTTTCTCAAAGGGTGGTCTGCCCACTAGGCAGCTCATTTCTGGCCAGTGCACGTGGGGACAGACACCACTGCCAGACAGACGGACTTGTATGGACACAATCCCGACCTGATCTGCAGAAGGGAGGCCACTGTAATTCCCTTCATGCTATTGTTACACCAGAGGAAAAGGATTCACCATCTGTCAAGTTGTGAGTTGGGAGCCATGCCTGGAGCACTCAGAGGCTCTGTGAGCACCACCATGTCAGTTTGTGACATTCAGCACATTCTAATGGACACAGAAATCTTCACAGGGCACAGTCAGTGCTTTTGTTTTACAAACAGGATGCAAAGGCATGGGCAAATGGCAGTCACATAGAAGTCCCCAGTTCTCCTGATTTCTAATTTACAGCTTTATCCAACTCACTATCTTCAGGAAGCTGTTGCTTTTAGTCTGCGCTGTGCCAGAACCACCAAGCCTTAAGGTCTTGTACCCCCAACAAAAAAATAATCTGCAGCCCAGAGATGTCCCAGAGCTTTAGGCCATATCAGCTGAACTCCTGATTCACCTGCTGGGCAACCTGCCAGTAATTGGTCTGCAGCACTTCATCTTGCTGCAAGATGATATCCCTGTCAGCTTGGGATATTACCAAATTCTTAACGATATTAAAGAATTTATGTGACCAGCACTAAAGGTTTGTAATTTTTCTTTTACTTGCAGAAAAATCACTTCTGCTACAGAGAACTTCACCATAACTGCCACAGGGAGGGAAATGAAAATGAGGATTAGCCAGCAGATAGCATCTGTAGGTCGTATCTGAGGACGAGGAAGGGAGCAGGGTCATTTTAAGTCTAGAAGCAATTTGGTTGCTGAAGCTTGTCTCCATTTACATTTAAGTGGTTATTGTATCCTGCTTATGTACTTATGTCCATTGTGTAAGTTTATAGACAACTTTTCGTTTTTTTAATCAAATACCTCTTGAACATTTTCCCTCTGTTCTCTGTCCTACAACTTAAGTTGCAGGATTGCACGCCAGTTCAGGAGACTTATTTTCTGCTGACTAGATTTTTTCAGGTCTTTCTGCCACATCTTTTTTCAGCTTTTCAAGAAAATGGTCACGTTTCTTTTTAAAGGATCCTGAAATCTTTCATGGGCATCCAAAAAAGAATGAGTTTCTCTCTTCTTTGCAGTACAAAAGCATTAGAGGTTTTTTCAGTCTTCTAGAGGGTGAAGGTCTCAAAACAAATATAAAGTTATTTTCCTTAACAGTCTTACAAGATTAACATCAATGCTTTCCATGTAACAGCTCTCACCGGAACAAATTCGTATAATCCCTGTACCTCAGAAAGATATTTTGCAATTACTCCAAAATCTTTTTGTGAGAAACTCAGGAAGTTTTAGTGCATTGCTTAGAAGTTAACATCTGTGATTTCCTACTGAGTTCTGAGATTTAAATCAATTAGCAGTAATTGGAACTGTTTACAGAGGCCTTCCAAGTGGAACAAGCATATGTTGGAATTTAAAACTAAATATTTAAGTCCCTGCACCAAGTGACTATCCTGCAAAGTTTAAAAATATTTTGACCTACTGTGTTGGGTTTTTTAGTAACTTGTTGTTCTTAGCAGAAACTATTTCTAGTCTTTTAAACAAAAACTAAAATCATAAGGTTTAGAGGAAAAAAATTATTTCCTTTTTATTTTTATGTTCTCCACTTCTCAACATGTAAATGATTGTGCTGCACTAAAATCTCATGAGCCTGAAAGAACATCAATTAATTCATTAATTGTAACAAAACAGCTAAACTTGCATGGAGTACTCTTGAAAGTTTTCTCCTGTGTATTAGTGTAATAAGCCTACCACATCAAATGACATTCAGAAGTGCTGTGCAGTTTTCTTAAGGTATAAAGGGGATCACTGACAGCAGTAGTTAGTTGTGCAGGACTGTACAGTGCAGTTTTGAACAAACCTGCTGATTTTTCAGTATGGAGAAGGTACTAATTCAAGAGGTTAACTGGGAGTTTGCTGTACCACTTCCCCAGAAGTGAATTCCCCAATTGCTCCCAAGCTGCTGCACCACAACGAGAGAAGGAACAATACACTCCCAAGATTTTCATGGTTTGGGAGCTTCCCAGACTTTCAAATAAGAAAGGAAAGTGGATTGATCAGAGCCTGTAGTCCCAGTTTTTAAGTGGATTTCCTTGTGCTAGCACTTCTGGAAGCTTTATTTATGGAGGAGGCCTAAAGCAGGTGCCAACCTACTGCAGATGCCTCAGCACCTTCCCCTTATGGGACAGGGAGTTCTGAGAAGCTGTGAGACACAAAGCTGAGATGCACTAGTGATGCTGAGGAGCAGTTTCACCTCCACACTGAAGGGAATGCAGGACTGTGACTGTAGATGTAAAAATGACTATTGCATATTAGAACTGAAGCAGAAAGGATTAGTACAAATGCTTATTTCCATACTGTTATGTTGTCAGGGAAATCCATAACAAACACAACCATTATTGGAGAAAGCCAATTCAGTGGAGAAATGCTTTTAAAAAGTTGAAAGTCGATGGGAGACACAATTATATTTTATTCAGGTCAATAGGCACTTTCACTGAAGAGGACAATTATTGAATAGCAAACAAGAAGATGCAAAGCCATAATTACTCAGTAATGAACCAAGCCTGGAGCTGGCTTAGCAACTATAACCTGGGAACAACCTCATCAGCCATCTGCCAGTAACTTTTTAAAGCTAAATAAATGTTTACATGAAGAAAAGTGGGAGCAGTGGTGGGGGGCACAGAGAAGGAGGGAGAGGGGTCGTTGGGGGGGTGGGGGAAAAAGTACACTACAAAACTTATTTGTGGATATACATCTGAATTTTCAAAGGGTGCTCTATGTCCCCACTGCTCCCTTTGCAACTCTCCTTCCCAGGGGCTGGAGCATGGGGCTAGGAAAGTCACTGACCCCCATAATGCCTTTGCAAAGATACAGGGGTGACCACTGACAGGCTACAGCAGGGCACCATCCAGGCCCTTCTCTTGCTGTTGCCACCAAGACATTTTCATATCTTCTTCTCACAGTCATGTTTATTCCTCCTCCAAAGGCAGGAGCCTGCTAGATGCTGTTTCCCCAGATCTTCAGCCAGGTGCCCTTTCTCAGCTGGATGTTGCATGTCCTGTTTCTCCCTTCTCTTCAGCCCTCTGTGTCCTTTGGCCATCCCACCAGCACCCTTGACTCTCCAACTAAGAATTTCCCTTCTCTGTGTTGAATCTCATGATGTTCCTTCCAGCCCATTTCCACAGCCTGTCCAGCTCCTTCCAAATGTGAATGTTGGTGGCACCAACATCTGGCATACCACCCACTGCACCCATTTTTGTGCCATCTTCATCCCCCTGACCCACCTGAGGGGAAGCCAAAGCTGGGGTCCAGCCCAGAGTCCCACTCCCAGCTCTGCCCTGGGGAGCAGCCAGGTTCCAGCAGCCCCATGTCTCTGCTGCTCAGGCTGTCTCCAGCGCAGAGGTGGATGGAGGACACTGTGCTCCAGAAGGCCGTGTCCCTGCCCCACCAGGGACCTGAGAGCCACTGTTTATTTTGCCTTGTGTAACTTGGGTCATTTTAATCCTGCCTGCCCTGCACAGCATACGGATGAAGGCTGTTTGTGCAATTATCTTTCCATAACCTAATTCTGCAGAACGTGGTTCTAATCTACATCTGTATCTCCTTTCCACTACTCTGACATTGCAAAAAGACGCTTAAATCCACTTCAAGAACCTTTGATCCAGAAAATGTCGTAAAGCAAGTGAAAATTACTATTACAGCCTTCCAGAAGTCTGTATTTCCTTTATCTGTAGTTGTTCCTTGTTCTTTCTTCTCAAACATTATTTTGTGACTTATTTGCATCCTAGCCAATCTTATCTTCCACAAGCTTTCTGCATACAAGGCAGGTGATGCAAATTTAGAAATGCTTCCTTCCAAAATTTGTCACAGTCCAATTCTTTCCCTATGCTTTCCATTTTAAGCCCAAAATACCTCTAATTTGAGGAGCTGAGTCTGTGATGATTGTGGTGATGACAGACCAGAACAACTGATGGTTTTGGAGTTTTTTTGTCCTGACATCTCACTCCATTCTGATTTAAGAAAGGCATTCAAATTGCCTTGACATATTTACTTTGATATTCCAGTTTCACTGTCTTTAGATTAATATACTAATATTGAAACACTTTACAATAATCCCTAAGTCTTTATTTTGTGCTGAACAACATGGGCCTCATATTAAACAGTTTCAAGTGTATTTGAGGGACGAAAGGTGACAGAACTGGTAATTACCTCATTTCTCATTAAAGATGACTTAGTACCCCAGGGACCTATATTAGAATAAATATTCTATCTCCTGTTTATTAACCTTTGTTCTTGAAAATGGTGAATGAGTGCTGATAAAACTATTGTTATTGCGACTGCCTCAGGAGCTGCCACCCAGGCTCTAATATAATTTGGAGTCACCTTACCAAGAACAAATTGAACTTGACTATATTATGCTCCAGACTATCTTTATTTCTGACAAGTCCTTTGAGCCTAAATATACATATATTATTACCTGGTGTTTCACTATCTGAGTGGAATCTACTAACTCTTGCATAGTTTTATATATACTAAGATAGCATATATAACATGTAGCACATATAACTTATATAGCACACGTATATATGGCAAAGATAAGATTTATAGCATATAAAATATGTATATGCTGTAGGGAATCAAGTGCAGAAATACCTTGAGTCCCTAAGTTACCTTGGATAATGGGGTTTTTTGAGAGTACACTCTCTTTTGTTAAGGAACGCAAGCTTTCCTATGCTGTATGAGAGCTGTCATCTGTCTTGTTTTCAACAGAAGTCAGAACATTCAAAAGAAAGTTCCTAAAATCCTTCCTTAATTTGGCTGCTATAGTGCAACTTATTTGCTTATATACAAGACATGTGTCCTGAAACAGAGTTTATACTGCTTCAGTAACTGATTATTTAAAATCTGGCAATTTCCCTTTAATGCCAGGACTAATGAAGTATTATTATTTCAGCTGCACAACCTTTAAAAAAACAGAACAAACTGAGGAAATAAAATAAGCATTGGTTTAATAACAAATCAGGACTGTGCCTTGATGGAGAACAGTCAGTTGTGGAGTAGCTGAGTGTAACCATGTAATTTTGGGCAAGTTTGGTAAGACTAAGTTGAGTAAGTATAAGAAACTAGGTAGCAGAAATCAAGAGGACTAAGCTTTTAATGTGCTCAATTACCATTTCCAAAGTAAAGTAACCCAATAGGATTTATTACCCTTGTGTATATTAATATTTCCAGTCTCAGTGACTAGACAAGTTAGTCCTTCATAGTTCTACCATATATTACTTCAAATAAAACTCCAAAATTTTTTCCAACCAAAAATAGTAACAAATTGGGTGTCCTGTAAGTATTCCAAAATCATAAAAAATACTTAGGGTTGAATTCAAATATCCTGCTATGGATGCCTGTCATGGACACTGAAATTATTTTAGCCATTGGCTGTCTAATATGCCTCAGCCACGGACACCAGACACTCAAACTTCTAAATAGCGCATAGAGGGGGGGATAGAATGTGGCTCTTTAATGCTCAGCCTCTACCAAAACTAATGCATCTGGATAACTGGAATTTTTCACTGGCACTAAAAAAATCTGGAGAAAAAAATCTGGTATTTATATAGCCCCTTAATTTTTAGCTATAAAGATCCCCAAGAATAATGACAACAATTTTTGATAAGAACTGGAAGATATACTTAGAAGTTAGCTACACTGATTGCTTTTTAACCTTTTAACCTCCCTGCCTGATGGTCACACTGACTAGTTTGACACTTTATTTAGTGGGGGTTGGTATTAATATCATCTTGGCTAGACATTTGACACCTACTTCACCTTATTATTTTCCTATGCATCTCCTCCAAGGGCTGATACATTTTCAATAACATTTATTGCTAGGAGAAGCCACTGGAGCACAGAATGACAGATGAGAATATGAAGACTTCTAGCTATCTGTTATCAAGCTCAGTACTCATGAGTGATGTGGGAAGCCACACCACGGGCAGGCAACCAGGACATTTGCCAAAGTCCCTCAAAATTATACATGTTATTGAGTTTGGAAGGGAGTGCTGAGCTGCCCCACTAACTGAAGATTTCACAGGGGGATCAAAACACAGTCAGTCCTACATTTCTCTGCTTGAGAGCCCTGGTCAGTTATTTAAGGCTGCAGAATCTCAGTTTTACTGTACATGACAGGTATGCAATTGAAATGTGCTCAGTACGATTTCAAGTGGTAAAAAACAACACAGTGGGAAACACATGGCAAGAGAAGAAAGCCCATATCTCACCTTTTATAGATAAACATTTCAACTATAGACAAATAGAGACTTAGAGAGCTAGAGAGTCTTTATCAAGTTCAGGGTACATTTTACAGTTCTGTGAGATGTCGAGTGAGCAGCTTTGACAGGTGAGATCACAAAAGGTGCAACTGGATCAGTCCAATCGATACTCAAGGAACAAAGTCCTGCTTTTCAGCACCTTTGTACTCCAGTTTTCTCCCAGGAGAAGCTAAAGCAAATAAACCAAGGTGAATGTCTCCTGCTTTGTGAATGGTAGCAGTGTGCTGTGTGGTCAGAAAGCCATCACAGGGGCATGGAGAAGAGGGCAGAACTAAACAACTGGCACTGAGTCTTGAGATGACACCACTAGGCAGCCTTGTGTTAGATATCCCATCCTGGTGATGAGTCTATTCTTGACATACTGATGGTCAGATCTCCTCAGGCAAAAGTAGGATCTGAATCCATGCTTCCTGCAGCCCAGGTAAGTGCCCTGCCCACCTGGTCAGCTTTTAAAACTGGGACTTTCAGGTCTTCATTCCTGTTAAGAAGTAAGCTTAATGTTCCTACAACTTTCTTATTAAAAAAAAAAAAAATAATAATAATAAGAAGAAAGCGCAGCACTTGACTCTGGGAAAGGATTCCGAGTTGCTAAGACACAGGAGCCTGTCTCTGAAGCACCTCCTGCTCACCAGATTAGGTGGCTGCTTGCATTTTTCCCATCCCTGGGACCCCCAGGATGCAGCCCAGTGGGGCTATGCACAATTGGGCTCAGTAATTCCACAGGGCTGCTCCACCAGTCCCACATGCCGCAGCATTTCACTTTCATTTGTCAAGCTTGCTTTCAGTGTGCCCTCAGCCTTAAAATGGTTGCTAGGGAGTGCTGCTTTTTGCTTGGGAAAACAAAAAGAGGAATGTGAAAAAAGCTGGGTAAATACTTAGGTGCATGCGTTATTACATCTATGCCTTTGTTGTCTTGCTTTGGAGATGGCAGCAAGAATTCCCTTTGCTGCTTTAGGATTTAGAAGTCAGAGTAAGACGCTAGCAAATGTTCTGACATAATTGCTGGTAAACTGCTTGTACCCCCAGCACACCAGGAGCTGCTCATGAATGCAGAAAGAAATGGAGAAAGATAAGCTCACTCTTATCAGGGGGGTTCACTGTTTCAAAGAGGACTAAAAACACAGCATGACTCAAGTGCACGGGTGACAAATTCCCACAAGATCACCAAGATTTAGGAAGGCTCATCAGTGTCCTGCTAAGAGCCCTCATTGTGGGAAGAGGGGATGTCACCTCCTCACCTCTAGGTGACCACTTCCCCAGTTGCCTATTAGGGCTGTGGCAGCCTTCAGCAAGGAACATCTTGTTTAACCAAATGCTTTAACTCCATCTGAGTTAAAGCAAAATCCAAGTGGGAACATTTATTTACAGCATCCAAAATAGACACTGCAGCAGCAAGGGTTTTAAGGCATAATAAAGAAGGCTATAATCAGCCTACTTACAAGAGAAAATATAAAAGGCCCTTTTTACTCCATCTCCTTCTTATTTGCTGCCGGTAGTCTTCAGACATGTCAAGGACACTGTCTCCCTGCATGCCATGTGTCACAGGCTGCACTTGTTAGAGAAAAACCTTTCCTCCACACCACCATCTCTAACTAATCTTCTTTCCAGGGGCTCTGAGCAGATTTATTTTTTCCTTTAGAAACTTTCTGTCTTTCTATCTGAAACTTACTTCCTTTTAACTTACTCAGCAGATGATCTTGACACTTCTCCAGTTAAATTAAGAAGTCTCACTTCTCTGGAGATGCAAATGTCACTTTGTCAGAGCAGCTGTCATCCCCTGTACTTTACTAGCCAACAAGCACCTTCTTGACTGAGTGCCACTTTACCTGCTGTACCTTCCTTCCCTGCTATGGTGACTCAATTGCTTTTCATACAAAAGTGTCTCCAGGCACTGAAGTTTGAATTTAAAATGAGCTAGAACATTCATAAATATCCTTGGCACAAACATCCAGTGCAACAAGTGAACACAGTCATTATCATCTCTTGAATGAGATGGTAATGCTGGGCTTAAGGCAAATGAAGGAGACAGAGAGGAAAGCCTTTCTTCCAAACAGGCATGAAAATATCTCAAAGCACAGACAAAAGAACAGCCTATGGCACCTGTAACAGATATTTTCCTGACAAATGTCATATTTCCAATCCACATTAACTCTCTATGGAACAAGAGGCAAATACAAATTGCAATTGAAGGGGAAAGTCCAAGCTGTTTTGTATGTACACTTGAATAAGGATCAATTATTTCAAGAGTCACTCTCAGGATGACCTGTTTCCTTTAAGGCATTCTATGTGTTTCTGGATGGGATGACAAGGAATGAGAGGAGCTGACAGCTCTATTAGCTGCAGAAACAGGACAGGTGAAAGCTCTTGTATCACCTCTGAATAATGAGCTGGATTTCAGAATGCAGCCCAGACTCTTGCAGGACAAACCATGATGTGACAGATTAGTGGTAGATGAAGCAACACAATGTGAGGACTTCTTTTACATCCAGGGCCTTTACTAACATACCTACTATAGACAGTGCAAGAAAGGCAGGACAAGTCCTTCATAAGAGCTGCAGGGTCAGGAGAAAGCAGATTTCAGTGACCTGAAAAAGGCTTCCTGGGCAAACCTTAAAGCAAGATGCTGTGGGTGTAGCCATCCCAGTGTTTTCTCTGGTCACCCTCCAGTCTGCTCTGCAGGTCAGGTTGATTATTTCTCACCCTTCCCTCTTGCAGCACAACTGTTGAGTCTGGAGTTAGTGGCTCTAAAGGTACAGGGAGAGATTTTGTCCCAGGTTCTACTCCAGAAACCTTCTTTTGTCTCTTTCCAATCAAGCAGGACAACACAGGAGCCCTAGGGAGGAGCCAGGCTCTGTTCCTACACCCTGGCATGGATGGGGACAAGCTCATTCATAAAGGCATTAGAGTGTGATGATCAAATGCAGTTACACAGAGTCCCAGTCAAGGCTGGTGTTTGCCCACAGCCAGGAAGCCAAGCCCTCTGTTTGGGAATTACTGACATTCAGTGCATTCAAACCAATGTGCCTTTACCCCTGTTAAAACATGCACTTGAATTACAGCAACCAGTTCAGACATGGGTTGCGGCTAGGTTTGGCTAAAACATTGGCAGTTGCTCTTTTTTGTTTTTTCTTGCTCAGTTAGCTGTTGTACAAATGTGCTTCATCCAATTTCTTCCAGAGAAATGCTTAACTCATCTTCATTTTTTTTTTTTTTTTTTTTTTTTGCCTGTGAAGAAAAAAATTGTAAATAAAGATTGAAGAAACAGGGGAAATTTTTTTTAAAGTAACAAAACACCAAATTATTTTTGTTTTCATCCTGAGGTGATGATGGCCATGATTTACTAGGATGGGGAAAAAAAGAGGAGGAAAATTAAAATTGTGAAGAGAATTAACATGTTCCAATAGACACTTAGACTACTAGTTTTGTGGAAAAACAGGGAGGTTTTGGGGTGAAGGTTTTTAACCTCTTTTAATTATGTATTTAATAGATGGCAAAAGTCAAGAAGGGATCAGAAAAAGGCTCCCTATTAAGTGCAAGCATAGACACAGACACACAATAGACATGGGGACAATACTGTCTGCCATATTCCTAACTCAGATCCTTGTCAGTGCTGCAAGAGAGTTAAAATCCCTGTAGGATTCTTTACATTCTTTCATGTAACATCTCTCAGCAGCTGCTCTCTCCCCGCATTAACACAATTCCCAATACATTAAATAATAATAAAAATGTTATTCCCATTGTTTAGCTTATAACTTAAGTCCAAAAGATGCAGAAGGGTCTGCATTTGTGAAATGGTGAAAACAAATTTAATGGGGAAGCAGGAGGTGCTACCGGTTCCCTTTCAACTATTCTCTTAGTGAATGTACTTAAGACACTTCTCAAACTCACTTTCAGATAGAGAGTACTGGAATTGCTGTATCTCTGCAGAGAAAGAAGTGCCAAAAAATTGCATGTCAGCCTGAGAAGAGCAGATATGGAAAGTGTTCCATGGGACTAGAGAGTGACAAGGAATTCAGAAGCTGCAAGGCATTAATGAGATGCATTGATTTAATTAGCCAGCATAACATCATTTATCATGGCAACCACGAGAGACGTGCCCATAACAGGGACTGCCTGCAGGTCACACTCACAGGTAGCATCTCTCCTAAGCCACACAAATGTCAGCTGTAAAGACCTGTTCTGCTCAGGCTTGGAAAGAAATCACTGAAAGATAATTTTGAAAACCTTCCACATGAGTAACAGAATGATATGTACTGTCATCAGGTCCATTCAGCGCCTTAATAACGTGAAGTTTCTGGATTCTCAATGTTTATGGGACTTAAATGTGGGAAGTAAACAGTAAGGACTAATTTTAAGAGTGCTATCTGTAATAGAGTCAGAATCATCAAGTTTTAGGACATTTCATGGTTTTATAACAGCACATCCATGCCTGTCAGTCTTTTCTGCCTACTGTGTCTTGCCTGTTCATTATTCAGGAAAGAACTTAAATAATGATGAGGCTCTGAAAGAATTCTCAGTAGCAAAAAGCTTCGTAAGGGCTCATTTATGGTCTCAGCTACCTAGGGATAAGACTCAAGTGCACTGATGAAGTGAAAAGAGTTCCTGGGGACACATGCTGGCATAAATGGGTGTTGCATATAAGCTAAGCTTTATTAAATAAGGGCCTTGTTACCCTTGTAGAATCCTGCTCAGGCCTGATATTTGGCTAAGTAGAAGAGGACTATGGGAAAGTGACACAGCTGAATTAGAGATAGAAAAACAAGTTATATAACCATTATGTGTTCACATTGTGGTGTATGCTGATTGGTTGAACTATGTTATGATTTAAAACTGTGTAACTGATAAAGGCCTCACTGCATAAAAAGGCCTGGGTTTTGCAATAAAGCTGCTCTCCTTTGCACCTGCCTGGGGACTCTGTGTTGCTCTGCTTCCTACAAATGGGGGCTTAATTTGGCCCTAAATTAGAAACCACTTGTCAGCTGGGAGCTCAGATATCCAACAGCATTCAGCGCTGCCCCTCTGACACTGCATAGTTTTCCAATTGGAATTTCCTTACATTAGTAAGGAAATTGTCAATATTTTAATTAAGTTTTCAATGCCATTTTCTTTTTCATTTTATGACTTACAAAGCATTTTATAAACATTTACAAAGTGTTTTGCAAGTGTTCATATTTGTTTCAGTTTTTAAGCAGCACATGGGTCTGTTAACCTGTCCTAAGCATGTGTTTCTTTAACTGAAACACCTGTTTTTAAGAAGGCATGATAGGATCCATGTTGATTAACTTCCTCATCCACCTTCCTGCCAGAAAGAACAGGAAAAATATCCCAGGAGCACGTGCCTTCCACACCTTCTATGTGCTGGCCTGGAAGCTCAGCTTCACCCCTGACCACATGAACCCTCGAGCAGGGGAATTTCAGGTAGAGCGCAACAACTCAAAACTTTGCAAAGCAAAAGCCCTCCTGCATTTCATGGGGTGGGAAAGTGTTCAGCACTGAGACTACTCAAGTGACAATCTGTGGGGCAGGATTTGGCTGCAGGGACTTCCGCTGGTGCATCTTTTGGATGCCTGAGTTGAACAAGGATATTGGAAATTAGAACCCCCTCCCAACTTTGTCAGTGAGTCTGTTCCTGCTGTATGTAAACTGCCTTTGCATTGGTCACACAGCAGAGCCAGACTGAAGGACTTTTTCTGTTCCAGAGAGAAAGCGGTGTTAGATTGTTGTGGCTCTGTCATGTGCAGAACATCTCCTGACATCTAGCTCTAATTCTTCTCCCTTCATCTCCTTCACCTCTTGCTTGTTACATTTAAAGTTTCCTTTGGAGTAATTTAAAAACATATTATTTTTAAATTTAGCACAGTACCAAAGGACCATTTCTAGCACAAAATGGCCAAAGTAATTGCCCAGAGAAGCTGGTGTCACTTTCAGAGGTCAGAGGGCTGTATTCCTGCTGACAAAAGAGATACAGGTTGCACAGACATCAGAGCATTTGCATGGTGCATGAACAGCATGAAAGGAAAAAGCCTGGAGAGCAGGGATTTAGTGAGAATGCAGGCAGTCATCAGGGCTCACTGAAAGAGTTCAACTTTTGGCTTTCTACCCTGTTTCATGCAGTATTTGCTGTTGGACCCTGCCTTATTCTTCAGGTGCTATTTCTCTTGTGGGCCAGCAAGTAGGAAGGCAACATCAGCAAATAAGTGAAATTTTGTCTGATACCACCTATTAGGAGGGACAGGACATTTCTCTGCCTGCACCTCTGTTAAACCTTCCTATATTGCATACCCTTCCTAATGACCTGTAGGATGCTCAGCCCAGCTAATATGATGAAACTCAGATTATACAAAAATAGCACATACTTGAGAAGTCCCCTCTTTATGCTTCTGTCGGTGGCAGCAAGGGGAGGCAGCATCCCTCCTAGGTCTTAGCAGCTGCCTGTAAAAGAAGGCACACTTCTGACAACTTATCTGAGTGTCTGAAGTACAGGTTTTCCACTTTGGAAAAGGGGTCTCCCAGAATACCTTGCACAGACAGGACTGTCCCCACTTTTGCATGCAAATGTTAGATCTGGGGGTTAGACTGGAGTTACACTTCATCCATGCTCCTTTAGATGAGGCAGGAAATTCCAAATCTGTGATCAAAGCAATGCACATACTGTGTAACCCTTTTAATGTTTGTTTTTCAAACAGATGGACTAGGACAAAACAAGCAGCACATGTTTTAAGAAGACTGGATATTACATTATTAAAAACTCTGTGAGAGTATTACTGTGCTGCTGCAGTTTAACAAAAAGCAAAATTCCCTAGACTTGCATGAGCTATTGGCTCATTGGCTAACATAAACCTGCAGTCTGTTTGCTGGAGAAGCCCAGGTACTCTTCTGATCTCTATGAAAGAACAACTGCAACTAGAATAAACACCCTGGGATCTTGAAAAACTTGGGAAGATATCAGCTGCTGTTAAACAGCACAGGAATAAAACACTAGTGAAACTAATAAATACATATAAACAGGTTTAAGGTGTCCTCTTTAGAAACACTATCCCATGAGTTAAAGATCTGAAAATTTATCTTTTAACAGCTCTGGCACACAAGGAACTAATACAAGTATTTACCTATCTCCCCTGTGTAAGGGCTTCACTTCTTGTTCTTGGCTACATAAATCAAAGGCAGGGTAAACACATTAGGAGTTAAGAGAAGGAAATAATATGATCTCCTAGCAGACACTGGGAGCAACAGCTTTCCACTTTTGTGCCAAAATGCCACACAACTCTCAGTCTGGAACAAGATATGCCTTCTTTTAGAAACAGTCTGTAGCAAATCCATATTTCATCTACTAAATCCTTGACTGCTTAGCCTAAAACTCACAGTCTTTTAACATGTTTCTCCTCAGAATATCTCTTTCAAGGCTAGACTGTGCTTTTCTCACATTTTGTAGGCATAGATTAAAGACAGAGCTATAGACAGGTGCAGATGCTCAAAGAGGAACAAAGTGTCCAAATCCCAGAGTGCCAGGCACAAAGCCCCAGGATATCCAGTTACACTGGTCAAAAGCCAGAGTGGGAAGAGATGGAAAAAAATCTCTATTCTGATATAATTTGACAGTGAAGAAGGGTGGACAGAGTCCATATAGATGCTCTTGATACATAAAAAAAAAATACCTTAGAATTGTGGATATCCCTGAAAGTGGGAAACAAGTGGATAATATAACATTGACCACGTTGTCCACATTCTGTGCTCACAAATCAGTTTTCTTTTGACAAGACTCATTTTTCACAGCAGTATCTTTGTCTCCAAGCCCTTGCCAAACAGTTATAACTTCATCAGTGCATTTGGGGATACATTTAACAAAATTGCCTTTTGCAGAAGTGAGATGGTACCAAAGCAATGCAATTCTGAAAAACAAAAACACAGAAGGAAGAAGAAAAGCTATTCTGAAAAACTAGAGAATATGACCCTTAATTTCCTAATAAAATGCCCTAGTGTATTGTTGCTTGCCTATTATTCTCTTTATGAATTACAAGAAAATAAAATTACCATAATTTTGCAATGTGTGCAACATCATTTCATTACAAGGAAAAGAAGCCAAAATTGTGCTTTATTATCAAGAAATTATGTCAGTATTAAAACTGCTTGAATGTGACCTTTGATCTTGAGTTCTTCATGAAATCAGATGCACAAGGTGCAGTTAGTGACCTAGAGAGACTGGTCTCTGAAGTTGTTTCACAGGCTGTGTCTAAACACATGACAATCTCAGAATTCCTTATTGCTTTCCTCTAAATAATCAAAAACATTTTCATATACACCAACACCCATGCTGAGATTTTGTGACTAAAACTTCAAGGCAGAAAATATCAAATGTTAGTGTGCATGTGTCCCCTTGTCCATCACTGTATCATCTTTGATTAGAGGATAATTTTTAAATTAATAACTTTTAATAGCTTGGCTTATCTTCTGCAGCTGTACATATGGCAGTTGTTGTGTATGTATTAGAGCAATAAAGAACATGATATAATATATAAACCATGTTACTAATCTTCAGGAACTCTGCTCATCCATCTCTCCTTCCCCTCATAAAACCATGCCACTAGCCCTAGCAGGCTTTTGTTTGAACAAGGCTCACTTGACATGGGTTGCCACCTGAAATGGACTTAAGCAAGAGAAAACATTTCTAGCTGGGGATGGAGGCAGAGGAATGCAGAACATCCAGAGGACAGAGCAACCAGCCCTTGGCTGATCAGTGTAGTCTGCATTTGAGAAGCACTACTAAGTGACAGGGCAAAAATTGTGTGGTGTATACTAGATGTTTTAAAACACAGCTTGTAGATTAAAAAAGTTCCTTCCAACTAGACTTGAATAAAACTTGCCAGTGACCTAACAGCTGCTGTCTGTGCTGCTCTCTCATGGAGCTTTGAATCAAGTCCATGATCTCAAAGCCCTCTCTTTGAGACACCTGAAAACCTGGGCTCAGGATAACTATTGCACTTCCCACAAGAGAAAAACTTTTCACAGTGGCCTCTTCACTTATGGAGGGATCGCACACAGGAGCTCTGGACCATGGCAAATCCAAACCCCTTCCGCTCCTAGGCACATTTCTGTCACTCACCTCTTCTAACAGAGCCACCAAGAAAGCTGTAGGCTTGAGTCAAGCAAGCGACAGCTCCATGCTCAGCCCCACAAGATCACAGAATCAGACACTTTGCAGCTCCTTTCTGCAGAGAGCCAGGGACTGTGTGGGTCACACTTGTGAGGTGCTGCTGGAGCTGCAGAAGGCACGAAGCTGCTCCGACACGGCAGCGCTGACAAACCCGCAGCACGCACTGACGGATCGGAGGGCTGGCACTTAAATAAAGATTACCCAGCAGATAGTGCAGTATTATTAGCCCACGATGTAAATACCATTACATATGGAGAAACCAAGCACAGATCTGTCTAACGCCTGTCAAACATCTCTTTGGGAGTTTATACACTCAGGCAGGAAAAGTCTGAATCACCCAGGCCCTGCCTGTAGCCATGCTATAGACACAGCCATCAAAGTTGTGACATCCAGCATCCAAGCTCAGACCAGCAACACTTTCCATTGACAATACCAGAACATGACCCTTGTCTTGCTCCCACTCTCATAACTTGATCTCAGTTTATCATCAGGCTGTGCTTGGTACTCACAGCAGAAGGATGGAGTGTAACACTGCATTTTTTTAAGGAGCATTTACTTATTAAAGTCTCAATCTTTTTGTACCAAAAACCAAAATTAACAAACCCCTCTGGAACAAAACAAAATAAAACAAAGCAACTCCAAATTGACCAGAAACCCAGTGCTAAATAAGAATGAGATAATCTACAATTTTTACCTAACAGCTCAAGTGTATAATACTCCAACACCTCTCTACTACAGCAGAGGCTCCATTCTAGAGCATTTGTCTTTCACGCATGGTCAGGAACAAGTACTGCCCAGTGAGTGTCAACAACAGCTGAAGGGCTGATTCTGCTTAGGAGATCAGTCCTGGCACAGGGCTCAGGAGGACAGCATCAAGATCCTGACTCCTGCTGAGGTCTGAAATGAACTTCCAAGGCTCAATTCCTCAGCAGAAACCCAAAAGAGAAGTAAATGGCTTGAGGGAATTGTAGTTCTGCCTATAAGCTGTTCTTATTAAACATGTTCACTAGTGACCATAGCAGAGTGACATGGTTCACTAGAAATGTTATAAGAACACTTGCTGATGTGACAGCCAGAAGCATCATAAATAAAGATGAGGATCAGAAAAACTAAGGAAAGGATCAACACACAAAGCATGAGATCATGCACTTACAAAGTAATTGGATTCTTCTGCCAGAGAATAATGGCATTCTCTAGGTCTCCACAGTTGGAAATGGAAGGGAAGAAGAGCTGGGGTGAGCCAGCCTCCAGCAGATTTGAGAAAAAAGAGAAGCACTCACAAATACATGAAGTGAGGTATTCCCAAAAGAAGTAAGAAAGTATCAATGTCTCTTTGCTAAGATGCACACCTCAAGCACAACTTGCTCACTCCCACACAATGGAGATTAATTCATGCAGGTACAAACACAGAATCTGGTAGAATGCCAAGTTTATCTTTGGGAATGAAACCATTAATAAAATTAACATTGAGGAGACAGAATTGTTCCCTAAGTACAGAAAAGGGTTTAAGAACCCAGGAAGGAAACTGCCTACATTAAAGGACACTGTGGGCACAACAACAAACAGGTGCACTACAGCTGGGGATACACTTACCTCAGAAATCTGAAGATTCCTTTCAGAAGAATGAGACTTTGGGCCAGGTTTTCAGTAAGGGTAGCAGGACAAAAATACCAAATTCAAATTAACTGATCAGTTTTAGGGTGGATCAGGATATGAAAGTAGTCATATGAGAGAGAGCCATATGGAAGAGTGACATCTATAAGAGGAGATTGGGTTTAAGGGTTGGAAAACTCTCATAGGTTCTGAATTCCAGTCTTACAAAAATGCTTTAAAATTATATTCTACAGAGAAAATAAAAATTATTAATTCTAATAATGTAACATCTGCCTAGTAAGGTAGGACACAAAAATCCACTTTAAAATGTATGCACTAAAAAACAAACAGTTTGTTTGAGGTCTTCTTAATTTACTAGTCTTCTGGTAACTGTAATAACAACTTGCAATTAGTTTCTACCTAATATACATTTGTGTAAATGATGACTACTGCTAAGCAAGTGTCAAAATCTAGAAGCCAAGGAAGGTATAGATTGTAATGCATTCACTAATAAATCCACAGGTAACTAGAAATATTTGCAAAATAAATCAGTGTTACTGTACAACAAGATGTTCTTTTGCATTCATGACATCATTGAAAAAAAACAGCCTAGGAAATATGTTTTTATTTACAAATTACAATGCCAATTCCAAAACTCCCAGTTTACAGAGATGTTTCTTCATATGCCTGTTGCAATCTAAAGAGAACTTTTAAGGACATAATAAATGTCTCTTTCAGGCAGGCTGTTAATATATTTTCCTCCTCAGCATCTCAGAGCTCTCTGCTGCGTGATGTCCTTCCTCTGTGGGGCTCGCTCACGCCTTGTTTACCTGCACAGAGAGCTGCCTGAGTGCCAGAGCTGTGCTTGCTGGATTGGAACAGACACTGCTCTTTGTGCTCCCGAGATAAGGGGTTGCAACAGTCAAGCTGGTTTTGTGCATCTCAACCACAAAATATGATCTTAATAATTACTGTGAATCAACTAAAATAGCAACTCATCTCTTCTTCCCAATAGCCATACATTTAAAAGGTGCTTTTAATTTAGTGCTTTTTCATCTTGCTTCACGTATTTGAGAATATTTCTTCCAACAAACTCACAAAACCTCCTTCCAGCAACAAAGCACAAGCTGTAAATTGTCCTATACCTCAGTTTTCTTTCAAAGCTCAGACAAAGGATTGTTCTTGCCCTTTTCATATTATGCCCACATAAATCAAAGCCCAGTAAAGGACAAGTCAAGTAATCTGAGCAAACAGCCTACACTAAATATATGACTGGATTGTTGCATGTCATGCTTCCCATTAGTCACAGATAGAAACTAGAAACTTCTGACGAGGTTGACAAAGAAGCTGAGAGTAGAGCCATTGCATCATGGATGTACTCAATAAGCCTGTTAACCTAGGACTCCATCATGCAGAGCTGATAGAGCACTGTCTGAATTTCTTTCCTCTGCTTTTTTTACAGCCAATGCCCCTTCTTGCAGGAACAACACTTGTGAGCTGTGCAGCGCCTTCTAATTATGATGGTTCGGTGATGGAACTGACTCCATCTGTCCAGATGTGTTTTCATGCTTTTCTCAGATATAGTCAGCCCTGTTCCTATCTATGTGCCAACCCAATTTTATATTCTGAAACAGGACTGACAGAGGAAGACAAGAGACTCCATCTCCCTCCTGTTACACTGAACATCGTTGGCTGATATAAATTGGCAACAACTCCACTAAATTCGGGACAGTTACATCAGCTTTATTTTGTTTGATGGTCTGCCATCTGATGATCTGTGCAACTCAGCTGATGGCCACACAGGGACTTTTTTCCCAGCTGCACTGCTGAGAAAATGACCTTGTTGCTAATGGGAAAGTCGTGAGTCTTATGACACAGTCAGAGATTCAGAAGTGAGGACACACACGTAGTAAAAGACAAGATGCCCAGCCCACTAGGGTTGTAATAACCCAGTGTCAGTAATGAAGGTGTAAAGTCTGTTTCGCAAGCCCCTGTGGTGCTGCCACAGGGACATGGTAGAGCTCATCTGCAGCTCTGCCATCCTGCCTGTGCTGCAGAAAACCCACTTACCACAAAAGAACGTGAATAATTAAATGCTTTGCAGTCTTGAGGAAATGATTAAAAGCACATAATATAGACTTATAGATGTTTAATATTTTGAAATAAAAAGTTTTCTACTATTTACATGGGCAAATTGATAGATATTTATATTATCACTGAATATAAGAGGGTAGAAGTAGTATCTATCACTAAGAACACAGAACTGACCTGCACAATCCATGTGTAAGTCACCTAGCTGGGAATAAAGCCTGTGGCAGTGAGACAATAGCACTACTGCCGTGTTTAGAGAACACCAGCCAAACACACAGAACCACAGAACTGTGGGACCTGGACCCAACCATTGCTATCCACAGCAACAAAAATGTCATGCTATTCAACACCCATAGTCCCACTCAGGTATTCGAAGGCACAGATGTTGCTACTGAGCCATTTTCATGGGGACCTGCAGAATTCCTGATATTCATTGCAAAATGCTCCCTGGCATCTGCTATGAGGCAACTCAGCCTGCTCTGAATGAATAAACTGAAGTTGTTTCAAAAGACAAGAGTTGCTTAATGTCTCTATAATTTGCTCATCTGCAGATTTTGCAGTGCTTCTTTGACAGTGATTCAATGGTAGCAAAATCCCATGGAGGAAAACCAAAAGGAATGAGGTTGATGAGCTAAAGCAGTACCTCAAACAAGTCATCTGTCATTTATAATGGAGAGCAGTCAGCTAGGAGAGGAATGATAGCACATAAGGTCTAAAATTGAAACCACAAAGTGATGTTTGAGAGGAACGAAGATGAAGGCAGCAAAACAAAAAGAAAATTACTGGGAATCATTTGCATTTAAACCCAGTATGTTTGAGAGCAGAATCATCTATTGTAAATTTCAATTAAAGCTGTTCCTTATTTACAAAAGTTTCTCTACATAGAAAAGTAAGATGGAGGCAAACTAGAACTTGCCCTCCAACTCACAGGGTAAGGCCAGTACAGCTCTCTGATTATTATTTGTTATTATTATTCAGTTTATCCTAACCTACTCTAGCAGGGGTTTAAATGAAGCAAGAAAGCCACCCTAATTTTGGAATTAAAAGAGCCCCACTGGGACTCAATCTGGTATGCCAATTTACTATTCCAGTTAAATGGCCACTCTTTTTAACAAGTAATAGCAAGCCCTACACAAATGCAATTGCCTCATGACCCATTAATGACAGCAACAATATTGCTGTCTGCTGTTGCTAATGGCAAGTACAGTACTGGTCTGACAGACAGGCATGCTTTCTGCACCACAGCAATAGCCAGCTTTATAATCTAATAACATACAAGAATTAAAGCTAACATTTTTAATATCTTCTTGGTGCCCCACAGTATTTGGTACCTGCATTAGGAAAGGAAGCGCATCTCAGTTAATGCAGGTGGTGATCATTGGTTAGTTATTATTACTTCAAGACTAACATCATGTGTGGAACTACAGAAAGCAAAAACTAAGATAGCTTCTGCAGTGAGAAATGCAGACCGAAGAAGATAAAAATGCTGGAGAGAGAGGGCAAGCAATAAGGACCAAATGTTTTGTAAGGGCCCAGCTTCTACGCTAGCCCCTATCTTGGTTCTTGCTTCTCCATCTTCATGGAGCTACTGTCTGCACACTTCAAAACTAAACAAACTTTCTGTTATGGTAGTATCCCAACATGGTATTTAAGCTAGACTATGATGTACCACTAATTCTGGATGCAAAGCAAATAACACAGTAACTGATTGTACTTTGCAATTACACTACTTCTCCAAATGCTGATGTTAATAAGCAAACAAAAAAAAAAAAAAAACTCTGCTATTTAACAGAGGGAGAAATGGAGGCAAGAGCAGGAGAGGCAAGGGTCAAAGAAGAAGTGAGAGGGGAGCTCAACAGTCTTTCTGAATATAAGTCCATTTTTTATAAGGGCCCATGGTTCACTGCAAAGATAATAAAGGCCAAGTTTTGCTTTTATAAAGCAGAGAGATTTCAAGAAAGTGACAAATGAACCTGTCAAACCTCAAATGCACTACTGGCTCAGTAGGAAATGTGACATAAAAAATAGGAGGGGAGAAAAAAGGTCCAATAAAGTTGTCTTCAGAAACAGGAGTTCTGAATAATGTATTGCCGGGTACCTGGAGAGCACACGAGCATTTGTTTTCTGAACATGGCCAAATTAATCTATTTTCAAATGGAAAGACATCAGAGACAATTATATATTATCATATGTGGTCTGATATTTTCCAGTAATTTCACTAGTTAAACGTCAGTAGAGGTCTCAGAGCTAAAATCAAAGAAAGGGAAAAATGACACTAAATGTGTCAAATTGCCCGACACAGACAGGCAACTGTGATCACTGAGAACATTGAGAAGGAAAATGTCCCCAAATGGGAGGCCAGCTTGAACAGAGAGATTAATTCTTTTTATTTTGGGAATTTCACAACTTTACTTGCAATTGTGGTGGGTCAACTCTGGCCAGCAGGTAAGCAAGCCAACATCACTCATGCCCACGTTCCTTTCCCAGGAACAGGAAGAAAAAAGCAAGAAAATCTGAGAATTGAAAAACAGTTTAATAAAGGAAGAGGGAAAAAAAATCAAACAGAAATGGAACCAAGCAATGCAAAGGCAGTAACTCATCACCTCCCACAAACAGACCAATGCTCACGTATTCTCTGAGCAGCCACAAACTTGGAAGACACCCCTCGCCCCCTTTCTTCCTCTACCACCACTTTCACTGCTGTGTTTGATGCTGTATGGTACAGGATATCCCCCTGGCCAATTCAGATCAGCTGTCCCTGCTGTGTGTCCCCCCGCTAAGTTCTTGCCCCTCTTTACTGGGGAAAGTGAGTGCAGAGTGTGAAATAACAGAAAGTTCAGCTATTGTGAAAATGTGGATGTTGGAGCCACCATTGGAGCCACAAATCACAGCACCATAGGCTGAAAAATATTTTAAAGATGGAATATTTTGGTGTGGTATGAATGATTTCCTTCTGCAAATCGCTCAGTCATACTTAGATACTTAGGTATTTACCTGTTGTTAGACATAAATTATTTTTAGATGTTTGTTATTTTTAGTTGTTTACTATAGTTACTTATCTGTTACTAAGTACCTATTATTAGCAGACACTTAAAAAGAGACTCGACAAGGTAAAGGCCTTGTCAAGCCTCTGAAGAAGAGAAATGATGCCTTAAGTTTTAGCATTCATTTTTTCCAGACTCTGTGCTGCCTAGGGGTGTAGTTCTGAGCTTCATATTAAGTGTGAGTAAGCTCTCTTCACAGAGTAGGTGGACAAAACAATTCCTTTTCTAGCTTGAGACCAAGGACAACCTATACAAGTTTCAGGCCCAAGAGCATAAACACCGGTGGACTGAAGAGAGCAAACAAGAAGGATGGGACTTCATAATCTGAAGGTGTAATCGGACAATTAACCCCAATATGCAAATGAACAAAAACTTACGAAAGTGTGAGACCTTGTGACAGGTCATCCATTTTTTTGGACCGGTGACCATTTTGGGTTCATGCTGGGTGTAGCCCTGGCCAGGCTCTTGTACTGCCCAAGGTGTATCCATCAAAGCCTTTTAATAAATATCTACTTTATTCTTTAACTCTGTCTAGCCTTTGTTCTAGGTCAGCCTTCTCAAGGCATCATGGGAAGCTGAAGCTGTCACAGAAATTAAGCAGAACAAATGGCAAACTAATTTAGAAAAAATATTTTATTCATAAAATGACTCAACATTGGTGCATAGACAAAATATCTTGGAGCTAGATAATTTAGTCCCTGAATACAAAAGTCAGAATAATTTTGTTCTTCCTTCAATACTGAAAATGAAAATAATAACAGAGAAATTATATCCAGAGTGGTGCTGTGAGGCCTCACCTCCTTGTCTTTGGATGTATAAAATCAAGGTGTCCAACACTTTGTAGGATCACTTCCTATGTTAGGATCATTTAATGAGTAAAGGGCATGTTAACTTTCCTTGAAATAATAATAATTATTATTCCAAATAACCATAAAACCTTGATTCTTCAAAACATACATCATATGATGTATGCAGAAACTGTCTTCCTTCAGTCTCAAGCAGAGAGGCAAACCTTAATGCAGAAACAATATACATGATAAACATGTAAGTTTTACAAAAAACAGATTTTATATTTTAAAGTTGGACCTCTAACTTCACCAGAACAAAGAAGGTGAAGAACTCACATTAGTATCCATGACATTTTAAAACATTCACTGCCAGTTGTGAACTTTCCTAAGGATATATACATTGCTATCAAACACTGGTAAAGGTAGTACAAGATACACAGGGAATTTCCTTTTAGCAGTGAAGACATGATAATAGTCACCCCAGCTGGATGTCACAGGAGTGACAGGTAAGTCACTCTTCCAATGACATCTAAGAATGCACTGGATTCAAAAGTCAAGTCTTTGGTTTTGAAACACATTCAGATATGAAAAATACACCCACCCACCCCACCTCATTTTCTTTTGTATTGCCTGGGGATTTTCTTCTAAAAGTCCCACTATTGGAAGTTATCTGTACACTTTTCTCCTGAAAATAAAACTAACAACAGTTTTCAACACAGGTATCTTCGTTCTTCACATCTTCAAAAAGGCAACCTATAAAAGGAAGCAAAAAAATACTGTGATTAATTTCAACACTGCAGGTAAAACAAAGATGCTTCTTTGTATCAATAGAAACGATATATTATAATAATCTTTTTATTTAATGACACACTAGTGCAATCAGAAAACAGAGGATGTACTGCCTCCACCTCTTCTCTACCTAACATGTCCCCAAAAATTCCCAACCTTTCTTTTTTTGCTCAAGCACTGCCTGCATTGTAGAACTAAAATGTTTTCTTCCCCCAGAATAACAAAGAATGTGTATCTATTTCATCTAACTTCAAAGGCTATTTGACAGTATTTTGAAACTTGCTTAGATTAAATCTTTGATACATTCCCAGTTTTGTCTGAATATTAGTTTATTTGAACAGTGCTGTTACTCTAAGTCAAATCCTGATTCCAAAGTCACAATGAGAAGTCCAAAGTCATAAAGAAAAATGTCTTACATTTTGAAATAACCAAAATCTTACCAGAGGGGAGAAGACAAATACTTGTATATGATCAGAAGATAGCAAATGATGTACCTCTTCTCTTTACTGCCCTAAGTGCACTGCCTAACAGCTATTTAGAGGGAAGGTGATCTATCAAATACAAGTGATCTATAGGATCTCTGATGTCCCAAACTCATTTGTTCTTGGTCACATGCATGCAGCAGTTTCTCCTGTATGGTTTTGGTTTTGTTTAGCTTTCTTCAGGATATGCAGTATACTAATGCAGAAAGTTAAGTTAGCTGACTGGAAATGACACATCCAGATTAATATCTGATAAGGAGATTGCTTCACATATTTCTTGTTGATCACAAAAAACAGAAAAACAGATGTACAGATGCCTTCGCAAAAATGCAAGAAGAAAGAAAAATGACCACCAGGTTACACAACTGTCTTCTGAAAAGATACAACCTATTCCTCCTGTCTGATGAAAAACATACAAGAAAAGAACTTCTGAGACAGACACTTCCTCTTTGTTCTCTGCAAGAGCTTTCAACAGTCACTTAAGTGAAGATTAAAATTACCATCAATTACAACTCTGGATTTTCAGAGATGACCCTCAACCACCACCACTCTACTTGATGCTGTGACAAAAGAAGTCATGAGGCATGATCAACCAGAAGGAATTAAATGCAAGCATAAAGTATCACTGAGTATTCAGAACAGAGGATAAAACAGAGCTCAAACACTCCTTTTGGATACTGTGCCCAAAGTATGTTTAAGAGAGTTATATGTCTGCTATAAAGGATGTAAAAAAAAACAAAACAAAACAAAACAAAACATTTTTAACAAATCTAAGATGGTTCTCAGAGAATCAGTGACACAAAGTGTCTAAATAACACATCTACAAGGCATAAATGGGACATGACAACAATTCTTGGTTAAGAATAGAAAAAAAAAACCCCATGCAAACTCACTTCCTGAACACTCTTTTGCTACTCCAAAACTAACAGCAATAACCCAGTAGAACACTGCAGTTACTGCATGGAAGAGTTTGTACAGGCAACACAACTGAGATCCCTGAAATCTCCCACATTTCCAAATCATTCTTTTCTTCTTCCGAACTGGAACTAAAATTCAGAAACAAAAAATTTCATGTCTTATATTAAACAGAAGGAAGAGATTCTTTATTATAAGGATAGTGAGGCATTGGAACAGGTTGCCCAGAGAAATTGTGGATGCCCCATCCCTGGAAGTACTCTAGGCTAGGCTGGATGGGGCTTTGAGCAACCATTTGAGTGGGAGGTGAACCTGCCTGTGGTGGGAGGCTGGAATGAGATGATCTCTGAGGTCCCTTCCAACCCAAACCATTCTATGATTTAAAGAACATAAATTTTCAGAAGTGTCTATAGGAAAACCATGCCAACAATCAGCTGGCAGGCCAAGGGTGGAAATTGGCCTGCCTTTCCCATGCGAATCTCACCACACTGACATATGCCCATAAAGTGTTTTTTTCCAGCTTCATCAGCATTTTCTAGCAGTAAGCTGCTATATCAAAATAATTTCTGTCAGCTCAACCAAGGGGTGTTGCAAAAGTTAGAGACTACTCAACATATAGGGAAATTTATCCACTATGCCAAAGATTCCCATCCTCAAAGACAAAAATTGAAAGCAAAATCAATATGCTTGTCACCTTTCTCATGACTTAGTTGCTCAGATGAATAGAGACATAATTATGAGCAAATGTAAAATTTTAGCTCTGTGGAAGAGTCATAAGTTATACAGGCTACAGATGAAACCCTGGCACCAGTCAAATCAAAGACAAAACTCACAGTGACATTAACAGTGCGAGAGATTTGTCCTTGCATTGCAAGGAAAAAAAATAGAAGAATCAAGAAAAGCAATAACCATCTCAATACACAAGACTCAAAATTTTAAGCAGATTTTTCTACCTGAGATTGCAGACTCCTTTGCTACACAGTTTTGAAGTGCCATTAGAGTGGATATATTTGTTTAATTTGACTGCTTGCTATATTTTATAATGCATGAAATACACTTTTCTTCTCCTTTGAGAGAGTTATTTGCAACATAATGCTTCCCTAGACTGCTAGGCTCTCCTACTGCCCAATAAACTGAAAAGCAACGAAAGCAATAAATTATTACTGTCTGTGTTTATATTTACTACCAATGTGAATGAAAAGAGCATATTAGATCATTCCTACAGCTGACATACCAGCAAAAAAAAATGCAAATCAAGCTGTTTAAAAACCAACTGCAACCCACCAAAGTACTTCCAAACAAAATCAACTGAAACAAAACCACTGAAGAAGTTTCACCTTATCCATCCAAAGTTCAATATAAACCTTATAAAATATTCCTTTATTATACTGTTACTGTAGATGCAGTTGGATATCTAAACAGCAGTAAATTATGTGTTTTACATAACAAATTAATTACTATAGGTTGGAGAAATGGAACTATGTGGTTTTTCCCCAGTTTTCCATCTATTAGGATACATTCTCTACAAGACAGACAACTACTTGCTTCTTCCAGCTTTAGTAGCAATGCTTTCAGCAGTCTGCACATCCAGTATTTCACTGCTATGAGAGGATTTTGAAAGAAAAACAATGTGTTGAACACTCATCTCATCCACAAAGGCTTATTACTAAATTCAGAATAAAAGTCAGTTCTAATCAGTTTTTTTACTGACCTTACTTCAGCATATTGTCCCCTTCTTGAAGTGCTCAGATTACTCCTTCAGTAAACAATAAAGCAGCATCAGCTTTGTTAAAAATCTCTCGGAGTCAGGACAAGTTAAGAAATCCAGGTACTGATGCTCAGTTTTAGAAGATGTGCTCTCTTGGCTTTCTCAGAAAAATCATAGAATGGTTTGGGGTGGAAGACACCCATAAAGATTATCTAATTCAAACTCCACTTGCCATTAGCAACCTGGTCAAGTGAAATATGTCCAAACACCGAGGAGTAAAAGGTGAAAGAAAACAGTTGCAACTTCTTAAAATATTTTTTAAACTATGGAGACCTAACGAATTTAGAGATAAAAGAAGGTGGTTCCAGACGGCTGAAGCTGGTGAAAAGAAATCTCTTCTACCAAGTGCTAACACTAGGTGAGCAGGCAGAGTGGATGACTGCTGTAAGAGAAGCAGGAGCATGAGAGAAGCAGCTAAACAACATATTTTAAAGAAATGCAATCTGCAAATCATCTAAGCAAGGAAAAAGAAGTTCAATCTTTGAATCAGCTCTAAGAACCATCCAAGGAGCCAGATTCTTACTTCCACAAAACAGGAAATAATAAGACAAAAGTTGCATTCCCATGTTGTAACACAAGTTTTGAAACTGTTCTTATGTTGCTCTCTTTTAAGGAGTCCAAGTGAATGGTGCATAAAAATCCCTATGTATGTCTCTCAAAGCTGACAATGAAGGATTTTAAATACCTATATCTCTCCTAAGAGCTAAATAAAAGTATGTAGAAGATACAGAATTTCTCTTTAGTTTTAGAGAGGGAATTGTACTTCAGTTTACTTCTGCATAATTATAAAGGAAAATAGTGGGTTGGAAGTAGTTATGTATGCTTCAGTTTCAGCAGAAAAAATTAAATCTCTGAATGCTTCCTAAAATATGACTGCTGTGGTTTTTTCCACTGCACAACAAATAATAAAAAACCACCACCAGCTCAAACCTCAAGTTTAAATGTATAAAAGACATTTTACTGTTGTCTTCTTTGAACATTAGGCCAATTTTTAAACACTACTATGCCCAGTTCATAATGCTACATCGTGTTTTAGAAGAACACAAGTTCCATGGCTATCTCAAATCATTTCTACTGCAAGAGACAGTCTGTACATAGACAGATACCCATGCTTTAATCCTGCCCATGTGCTAGTGTGAAATCAGGCGTGATGAAACGACTGCAGAGGAAACGCTGATTACACACCAGCAAGGCTACAGCCTACAATCAACATCAAACGCTGTATTTATTTCCACTCAAGGCTGACAGGTAATCAAGCAATGCCATGCTATCCATGTGCACAGGAAGAGAATAACCTTCCCAAAAAGACAAGGACAGCTGTGGGCAGACCTCTGCTCCTAGATCCAGCTGTGCTGGATGATACTAATCTCACAGGCTCATGGTATCTCTCTGCTGCAAGTTACTATTTCTCTATCCCCACAAAAGACCACTTCAGAGTTTTTCCTCCTGTCTGGTGAAATCAGACTGTTACACCAAACTCTGCCCTCTGGTCTGTATTAAATGGATGGGTTTATCCTAGAAACAAGAAAGGGAGGGCTTGCACAAATTCTGCTGGAAGATCACAGGGGACAGACAAATCTCTGGTGGAAATGAGAGTGAAAAGCTGAGGATAGTGGTATTTTCCACATGTACAGCTGGATTTGAAAGATAACATATACTCAAAGCCTCAGACCAGTCTAATTCATCCAGATTTGTATTGCTACAAATGTTACGGCTAGTGCTAAGTGTTATGGCTTAAGCCTTAACAACTACAGCAAGTACAACTGCTTGTGTGGTTGCAATTATATTGCAGTCAAGATGCCCTGTACATAGAGTACACTTACACCTTGGAAAAAGACTCAGAGAAAGTGATATAAACATGTTTGTGTGAGTATAACTGAACCTACATATCCCTTATCCCCATATTTAATAATGCACTAATGTGCATAAACAGACAGAGAAGGCCATAACCCTGCCTGACACATTTCTCACTCCTGTAAAATAATGACAGATCAACGAGTGGGAGGATTAAAGCATCTGCACCATGCCTAGGTCCTAGGTCCCAGCTCTATAAATATTTGATTTCTGATAAACTCTGTGAGAAGTTTGGCATGGCCACAGGTGCTGAAAAGGGACAGAGCAGACAAAGGGATAAGGTCTTTCCCAGAGGGGAAACAGTGCTCCTTCCATTCCTGCACCACCACCAGAAGCAGTGACAACTTATAACTGTTACCATTACCCTGTGGATTAGCTACTACTGGCAATAGCTGGTTATAAATAGCCACATTAAATCTTAAGAGTTCACCTGCCTACCCACACCATACAGTTTATATATTTGTTCTCACCTAACAATCTGGGATCAAGCCTGCAGATGCACAAATACGCTGTTCCAGAAATACATTTGGCACCAGTGTGAATGAATGGACACAAAGCAGATGGCATTAGATGAGCAGAGATGTGAGAGAACATTAACTGCTATATTTACACTTGCTCCCACTGAATCCAGAGACCCATAAAAAAGCAGCTGTCTTTTCAAGCCTTGAATGTTACCAAGCTGTTGCATATTACCCCAAGATCTCTGGGGTAGCTTTTGGGGAGAGCAAAGGCATTTTTAGAGGAAATTGGAGAGTAAAGCAGCATGTTCACTACTAGAAGAATAAGAAGAGCCAGAGACAGAATCATTATGGTTGGAAAAGACCTCCAAGAAGATGGAACCCATCAATCATTGAGATGATCCTACCTTGACAGCACACTATGTACTTGCCCCACAGGGCCTCCTGGTAGCCTGCAAACTCGCTGGCTATGCTCCAGCAGCAAAGGTGTCTCTGTTACACTGATGGTTAGCTCTTTTCCTTCTGTACTCCAGGCTCTTGTGATAATAGCTGAACCTTGGGTCACTCAGTGCCTGTTTCTCCTATGGCATGGAGGTCATGTAAGCAGGCTTGGCTGCTCTAATATCCCCTCCACAGCCCATCAATGGCAGCCACTTCACACAGCACGTCAACAATAATTGTTTTATGTTCTCTCACACAGGGAAAGTTTCCCAACATGCTTTAAATGCCATGCAGTGAGAAGTCTGGTTTTGAGTAATCACCAGAACACGAAAAAGTGTTTCATCTAATTACCCTTCCTTTACATTTTTGGTCTAAGAAAACGAAGGGAACATCAGCCTGTGTTCAAAGCACCATAACTTCATATCACTAGGTTGGTATGTCTTAAGTATTTTACTATAGAAACAAAAATTTTTGAAAAAAAAGTCTCTAGAAGAATACAAGTCCCTTGAAAAGGTCACTAAAACAATACTACAGATTGACAAAACAGATACAGTTGTACAAGCCAAGCTTAAAATATTTAATGAAATAACAAAACTAATGTGTAGGGTCAATCTAAAAAGTGTTCAAGACTATCACTATCATGCTCAAGTTTCAAAGAAACTAAAGTACATCTGGCATACCCTCTCAGACAAACACAGCAGCACTGCGCTGCAGGACCATGTCATGAAGGCAATAAGGAAGCACAGATTGTGGAACCATGCTATCCCAGCAAACTAAAACCCTGCAAATTGGGTTGAAGAACAAAGGGATGTGGAATGGTGGCTTTGCAGTCTGACCCACTAACCCCTACAGGGCTCAGGTTTGGGTAGGGAGGAGGGGGCATTCTGTGAAGGACTCTTTACCTCACTCACTCCACAGGATGTCAAGGTCATTCTTTAGCAGACATCTGCAGGGAATTTCACATCTCATTGAGTATGTGCTTCAAACAGCTTTAAGGTCTTACAAGAAACATAATTTTGGTCAGTGCAATGCTACCACAGAAGGAGAGGAACAGAGGTGGCAATGAAAGCTGGGAAGGGCCTGGCTTCAGCAGACCTATCATCTGAAGAGTGATATTCCCCAGAACTCCCAGAAGGCTGGGGAAAGGTAAGTCCTCCACTGTACAATGTGAAAGGCACTGTACATCTCTGGGCTTTCCAGTCTTCATTGCAGGAAGAAACTGATTAGAATACCACTCAGATAAATCACTTCTGTCCAAGCTGGAGAAAATGTGAAATACACCCAAAACAACCAAGCAGAAAGAGAATTAGATTACTTTCATTCAATTTCTAGTGGAATTCATTTCAACAAAAGCAAGGGTTTCCATCTTTAAATATGATTTCTCAATCTGATAATGTGCCTCCAGGATTTAAGAAATAAACCCATCTATAAATCAGCATGCATTCTTTCAACCCAATCCTTCCTAAAGTATTCATTTCTTATAATAATGAAGCTAGATTTGAAATGTGACAGAGATAAATTAGAAAAAGCAAGAGATTCCTCTTAAGAGTACCAGGCTGTACATGTCTGCTGCAAGCTATCACTCTGCTATTGTTAACAGTTGCATGATGAAACTTGCCAAAGCTTTAGAGAGAAAACCACTGGCAGTTGCAAAAACAGTAGAAAATAAATTTCTGCATGTTTTTAGCTGATATGAAGACAAGCAATTCTTTAACATTTTAGATCAAATAGTTCTTTGTGGGAAAAAAAGGAAAAGTTTTTTTGAGTTTGTTTTATTTCAGGATGAGATGGCTATTAATCTTTTTGTTTCTTTACATCTAGGAGCCACAAAACTTCATGGCTTTATTTTGTTTCCTGCCAACTCTTCCTCATTAGCTTGTACTATTTTTATTTCCATGGCAGATGTTATTTCTTGAGGTACTCATCATTAAGACGGGCACAGAAATAGCAGTATTATTTACCTTTGCTAGTCTTACACACACTTTCTTGAATGTAAACCATAACAGAGTGTGTAATTGGGGTACTAATGTTACATTGCAATTACTGATACAAAGCAAACTGAGCTAAAAAACCTCATAGAATTTGGGATTTTCTTAGTCAACACCAGAAGAAGTTTGGTTTTTACTGTAGTAGTCACCAGACTCCAAACTTAAAACTAATCATGCAGTCAGAGCAGCACATTTCTGCATCAAGTGGTTTTAAACTGCTGCAGAAAAACATTTGTTTAAGCACATATATTCACAGCAGTTGTGAAACACAGGTTAACCTAAAACAAACAAGGCACTGCAAGCTGCTGTGTCAATTAACTGCATGCTAGCTGCATCCTAAAGCTAGAGACGTGAAGAAATTAATGCCTGACAGTCCAAATTTAAACATATGATGCAGTTTCTAAAAACTTCTCAGCCTTGCTGAAAGGTGTGTCATGAGGCTGAATTGGAGGAGGGTGGGTCTGTCTCCCCTGCTCTCCAGTGGGCCATTCCACACTCACAGGCTGCTGTCACGGCAGGACTGGCTCCTGCATGATTCCCTGAAAGCCATGTCACTCTGAGCCTTAGCTCTGTTTCTGCAGCTCTCATGCCACTAGATTTGTCTGTACTCTTGGGAATCTGCTTCAACTGATCAGAATCAATAATATCCTGCTGTATCTTCCCCAGAAAGGGAAAGAACTGACACACTGATGCTGCTGTGGCATCCAGCAGCTGCATCTTTTTATAGTATTTCTGCATTGAAGATGAGGATGAAAAAAGCCCTGAACAAGGCACTCTGAACAGTCTGCTGTCTTATAAAACAAAGGGCTAAAAAGAGAAATATATGAATTTATTTTGTTGACCATGAAGCAAGTGAATTGTACCTAATCCAGAGAGAATAAATAGGGTGAGCTAAGTGGCCACATAACCTCTCTTAAACAGTGATTCTCCTGTCTCAAAATTAAGCTGATAAAGTATGGTGCATGTCAGGTGTGTTTCACAGCACACAATGCACTTACATCTTTGATTAGATGCTGGCTTACCCAGATGTGGGATGTTCTGGTCATTTGCATGGGTGTTGCTCTCAATTAGATGCTCTTAGGTGGTATTCTCTGCAACAAAATTTATGAAGCACCCTATCTCACCAAAATACCCTTGTACTCTATTTCAATGCTACTATGTCTTAAAGAGAGGGAAGTGCTAACATATGTGAAAGAGAAGAAGTGGTTTCAGGTCTTTATTGTCTTTATTACACTGTAACACAGCTGGATTCAAAGCTGGAAAATGTGTCTTTTCCTCTCCTTTTAGACATGAAATACTGTAGCACACTCTAAAACATAAAGGTGACTTTCAAGGGCTGCATCATACAAACCAGAAAAATGAATATTTTTCTATTACCAGCTTCATTTTCAAGCTCAAATGATCCCCTCGCCATAAACTAACATTTTCTCTATTACTCCCTCTTATTGAATCATTCCTCACAGTAACTCCAATTGTCTTTCTCCTATTTTTAACCACTACTCCTAATCAATCCTTCTCCTTTAAACACACACAACACACCTTTCATCAGGATTTACCTCCAACCTGCACAATGTCAGATATACTGCAGTAGAAGATAAAGTCTTGCTCACAGTTTCTCCAGGAAAAGATTACTACAAAAATAGTTATTTGTTTCCCAGCTGCAGCAGCAGGTAAAATCTAGAAGTCAGAATCCCCTTCAGGGCCTGGCTGGAGATGCCTTTCCTTGCTTATGTTTCTTGTCTTTTTTCTCTCCTCAACTTCCTTGCCCTTTATAGGAGTAAAACAGCAGGCTAAGATTATTTCAGGTCTAGAAGAAGCATGGTGCAAAGATAAAGAGGAACTGAACAGGAAATCTAAGAAGAAAGGAGGAGAAAGCAGTATATCTTGCTACGAACTGAAGTGTAGGCAAGCATTTGCACTAAATAAAAGAGATACAATTGGGGTGCGTTACCAAGGCTATCATGCAGGCATCAACCAAAGAAATTATTTGGGCTTCCCTCCCACTCTCCTTAACTCCCAGTGTAAAAGCAATACAGTTATCTCCTGGATTCTAATGATGGCAAGATGCCAGAGATATTAGATATTAATGTTGTAGGTCAATGCATCTTTGAACTTTAATTTAATGAAAATCGGTCTTTCTCTTTTTGTCCAAATTTAGGTCCCTGTTCAGAGTCTGTTTGAGGCCAATCATAAGACAACCTTCTCATCTCTTACACTGAAATGCCTTAGAAAACCCAATAGACAGGTAAAACTGACACAGAAAATTATAGAGCAGCACCAGAGGTCTCATGCTCTGCCTTCAAACAGATTGTTAGGAAAAGATTTATTAAATACTACTGTGGTAAGGTGCTTTACAACAGAGAGGCCACAAGGAAACAAGCCAACTACTTTGGTTAATACTCTACTTGCTGATGGCCTGGAGGGTATAATTGCAGTTTTATTTTGCTTTTGTCTCTAAACTGTTACATTTCTTATCTAAAAAGAAAATCTACCAAACCCTGAAAGCCAAGAAATAGTCTACCCTCTTCATATCCTGCAATGTTTATAGTCAGTTATGTCATAGAAACCAGTACATAGATGTAAACTGGCTTTCTAAGAGTCTCCCTCAGCAAATGCTACAGGAGCAGAGCACACTGTGATGCCATGCTGAAACTTCTGGGATATCTTGTCACATACTCAGTGTTGCCACAGTGCCAGACATGGCCATCTCTTGTGTGCACACCCATTTCTCAACATACCAAACCCAAATGTTACCAAACATATGATTTGAAATACCAGTAAGATGTGGGGCAGAGGGAACATGACAAAAAATGGGTGCATTAGAGAATAGAAATAAATTATATCTTTTATTGAGAGATTGGTTATATGCTCACATTTACACACAATCTTTATTTTTACATGCAATCTGAACCATAACTCTAAAGAAAACAGTATAGGAGATTAAAGGAGAATATGGCATGGTTATGTAACACTTTGAAACTAGATAGGTTGAACACATCTCTTCATTAGATTATCTTTTGAAAACTTCATGGAAAAAAAAGCAAGTTCAGGAAAATTAGCTGCTTAAATTCTCTCTTTGCTTCCTGGCAATTAAAACTGGAGTGAGAATAAATACCTCCCTGCATGAGGTATGAGGATTAATTTGTTTGTGTATATAAATGGGTATTTAAGTATCAACTACTATTTTATTTTTAACACCTTATTGGGACTACTGCGTTCCTACCAGAGTTCAGCTTTTGGCAAGAGATTAGGACTGAGTTAAAACAGGAACAGGTGTTTGGAAGATGATATGGCTACAATAAAAGCACAAACCAAGAAGATGAAGGGAAAAAAATATATAAGGCATTCATTTCTATCCTGTGAAACAGAGAGACACACAGAAGAAAACAAAACCACAATAATGAAGGGATATTTCAGAAAACATCTTCTCCTATTATGATTCATTCCCAGGGGAACAGAGTCTGAGCAGGGCTGTCCTTTGGTCCCAGGTCACCCCGTTCCTGTAAAATCTCATGATGCCTATTAAATGGCCAAGCATTCAGTAAATACTGCTTAATACTGGCTGGGTAATAAAACATTTTCAAAGCCTCTAAAGGATGTAGGACTTTAAGGCCACTCTCAGTGAGATTTGAGCTCCTAAATTATATCAGGTATTTTTACAGTGTGCATTTCTGGTCTCTAAGATCCCTATAGCCGTTACTAGGTCAAACTGATTTTTATTTCTAGGGATTGAGCACATTCTTTTGCCAGCTGCAACCAGAAAAAGAGCTGAAACCACCCATTTTAAGGTTCAAACTCATTAAAACATGTTTTCTTGGTAAAAAGAACCATTACTGACCTTGAAGCTTCATAAGAAAATAGGGTATTTACCATTTTCAGAATATTTTTCCTATAGCAATAAGATAATTGAAGATAAAAGCTTTCAAGTAGTTTGTTTTTTTGAAAGCAGACTGTGCTCAAACATCAATCCTGCAAGTTAAACCTCTTTTCATCAAGGTTTACTATTAATTCATACTAAAGTAAAAGTAAATAAAGTGAAGATTTTTAAAAGCAAAGATCTGTGGGGAAGTAGCTGTTGAAAGATGTATGAGGTTTGTTACTACTATGTTTATTGCCACATTCTTGTGAGAGTAGGACATGGTGTATAAAATAAATAAAATTTAACTATGGAGATACCAGGAAGGCTCTCCATGGGCAGCATGAGCCCTCAGCTCTGGCAACTCTCAGCATGATTGAACCTTAAATGTCAAAAGTTTGACTGAGAACATTGTAAGAAATTAAAATGGTTGTCTAAACTATATTCAAGTCCCTTATGTATTTCATTATGAAAAAGCGTGTCTGTAGAACAACTGAGAGAAGGAATGTAGTAATGTAATTTCTGCACGCTAGATGTTTGTTTTCCTGGTATTATATGATTCTTGCATTTTAAGAAGGTTTAATGCAATTAACTTTGACTTCAGTACATTTAAATTGCGTCCTTTCTAAGTATTTCTTATCAGTAGTCACCCGTGAGAGAGAAGTTTATTAAATTAGCAAGAGAGTAAGAAAGATTTTAAAACAAGTTATGACAGAGAATTCTCTTAGAAAAAAATACCGAGAAAACAATTTTGGCCAGAGACAAACTTCCTCGTCCTTTTGATTCTAATGACTTCCTCAACAATAACATGGTTATTCCAAAGTTGAACTTTGAATCAAAATGGATCTTTGATTCTGTACACACATTGGAACACCTCTATTGTCCAGGGGAGGCAATTCATGTGGTGAAGTGCTTATAGGAGTCAAACCTAGACTCATAAATAGCTTTTGGATTCCTGCCTCTGATAGCACCAGACAATTTTAAATACTTACTCTCTATCAGGACAGATTTGGAAAATTTTGATGAATGCATCAATTAATGACAATTGAAAGTTAATTTGCTTTCAAAAAAGGAAGGGCTGTACAAGGAACCAGGGGCATCTTAAGACAGAGGTTGACCCATTGATGATCCATAATGTTATCTGCAACAACAGGACTAAATTTGATGAAATACAAGAATTCCATGAGGTCCCAGATATAAACCAGACCAATTACTGTGAGTCTGTGAAGTAAAAACTGCTCACAGAAGCTAGGATAAACATGTGATAGCACAGAATCCAGACCAAAACCCTTTCTGAACCAGTCTCTTCATCAGATTCCTATCCCAGCATGTCAGAAGAGCAGCAAGAGTGGGAAATGCAAGTTAACACTCCAAAGCAGAGGTCAGACTGACCCCACTCACCGGCACAGCAACTTCCACTGCAGGGACAGGACTGACCTTTTGCAACAATGACCTGTTGCATACTGCAGCATCACTGGAAGTTCTCAATCTCAGAGCCCTGATACTGTTCTTCTCAATTAACCATGACTATTCAAAAACAGGAATAAACCCCTCATACAGGCATTTAATTATTCAAAGCCAAACACTTATCCCAAGCACAGCATTTTTTGGAAGAGGATATGGCTGCAATAAAAGCACAAACCAAGAAGATGAAGGAAAAAAATATATAAAGCATTCACTTTCACCAATATCAAAGATTATACATGGACCCCAGCAGCCTTCATTAATGTATTTCATATGCATTTCTTTGGTGGAAGGTTAAGCAATAACCAAATGCTCTTGCAAACTTCCTCCCCACTGTGTTGGCACATCTGCATAGTCACTGGATAATGCCAAAGAGGCAGAAGGAAGAGACAAGGTTACATGCACAAGAGGCTGGGGGAGATGGAAAGGCTTAGATTAGATTAGATAGGTTGCTGCTGAATAGAAAATTCCACCCTCAATACCAAAGCAATGGGAGCTGATGTTCAGATCATTAAAACAGTCAAAATAAAGGTATAGGCAGAGTCATGTGAATGAACACTGAATGGACATGGTATTAAAACATCTGCAAACACACTCTGGAAGCAGCAGGTTCCATAGGCAGCTTTTCACCATATTCAGCTTTATACAGAGAAGTCACATAAGGAAACAGGATACAGAAGGCAGCTTTCCATAACATCATATCATACCATCATATCATATTCTGTTACTTCCTGAAGTTATTTTCATGTCTGATTTATCATGGAAAATACAGGTAAATGATTCCATATGTCTTCTCTGACCTCCAGGTGATCCTGCTTAGAAGCCCCAGACCTTTCCACTCCCCACAGATCTCTGTTACTTCTGAATTGTGAGGAAGAGTTCACATCCTTAAAGATGTGAAATGTGACAAAAATTAAGCAAACAGGAAAAACTCAGGCATTTGCACACATTTAAACACAACCACCAAACCAATCTCCCAAGAAAACCTTCAGAGTGCTGGATTTTAAAACTAGAGTGCAGGTGCATCTATTGAACAGTGCACCCTCTCCTCTTCCATCACTCTTATTTACCCATTTCATTTCTAATAAAAACATATCAGCTCTGAAACTGAGGAATGTGTATGCATCTACTACCACAGCATATGCTTGCCCTGTGACAGAAGCAAAGTATTAACAAGATAGAAATTCCTGTGAGCATTACCTATCTCCCTTCATAACCATTTTATGGAGCTCATAAACAAACTGTTTCCCCCCATACTCACTTTCTTCAGCCTCCCTTTTTTGTCACTTTTGATTGAAATTTGCCACACTTTGACTGAAATTTGAAATAATCTCCTTGGATCATGCTTTTAATTTTTCAGCCAAGTGCTATGCACAGCTTTTAGCTGTAATAGTAACAGATTGCCCAAGGACACACACAATGAGTCATGGAAAGAGTAAGGATTTCCTGGCTCTTAATCCAATGCTCAGACAAGGCCTCTCATGTTTCCAATTTTCAGGAGCCAGCAGGTAGGGAGAAGAGAAGACAAAAGAAAAAAAAGATGGGAGGGAGTCTTTCTCAGGTAAGCAAAATAGTCAACCAGAAAAAAAATCTGCACAAGATCTTCTCAGTTCCAGATAACTGATGTATGAGTAATCACAGAATCTGCTGAAGAGTTTATATTTGATTTTTAAAAAAATGCAATTGATAGAACAGAGGAAATACATCAATCAGCAGGAAAAAGACACCAAAAATTCTTAAAGCAGAAAGAAAAGAACAAGTTTGCTCAATAAGCCTGGAAACAGAAGAGAAAGGAACTTACTTCCTTTCAGGGCAAAGGGATTTGGAAGCTTGCTCCCAAATAGGAGTGTAGGTAGCAACATTAGCATATGCCCACCAGAGAACTGTGAAATAATCTGGGGGTTGTGAACATGGAATTAGGTGACATAAACCAGTTGTCACCTGAACACACTCCAGAAACACTGTGTGTTACTCTTAGGAAGCTGATTCCCCTCAAGACCAACTATAATTAGCAAAAGATGACGAAGATTCAAGAGACAAATAAAGAGTTGATGTATCAGCATCCCCAAAATAACTAATAGCCATCCTAATAATGCCACCTACTCCAAAACACTATGCAACTGTTTACAAGACCCATTATGTCACAAAAGAACAGGAAAATAATATTTCATCCCCATAAAAGTAGGCCACCCATCACATTCTGAAAAGGGATCCAAGCAAAAAAAAAAAACAGATTATGATACAAGTTGTACTCATTTATCACTGCAAAGCACAGCTCACACATGGGCTTCTTTGACAGCACCCTGGATAACTGGCTGAAATAAAACCCATTTCAAAAATGAAATATCTGTTAAAACACTGGTGTCAGACAAAGCCATTAACTGCACAAGTGTATGGGATACGTAGGGACTGCTTGTCTCATTGGGCTGGGATAATGCAGTTATTTAGAGACTACCATCAAACCAATATTCACTCCTGACCTATCCGTCACAGCAGAGACCCAGAGCAACATCTAAGAGGTGCAATCAACCCTACACCTCAGAAATTGAATGGCTTCTTTGGGTTCCCAGTTAAACAGCTGACTGCAACAACAGCCACCACCATGGACAGCAAACCATGTCAGCAGAGGGTGAGAAGCGAGTGAGGCAGGAGGCAGCTCCTTGCAGGCTCTCAGAGACACACAAGCAGTGAGTAGCTCAGCATCAGCCTGCACGGTGCCTGAGGCCCTGCTGACAAAAGACACTAAAAGGCTGAGGTACTCAATGTCCTTTTTGCCTCAATCTTTGCTGATCATCAGCCTGCAAGAATCCCAGGCCCCTGAGACCAGCAGGGAAGACTCGCCCTTCGTGAAGAAGGACCAGGTAACAGAACATAGTGGACACACATCTGCATCAGGAAAAGTGCTGCTAGCAAGTTGAGGGAACTCATCCCTCACCCAAATCAGCACTGGTAAGGTCACATCCGGACTGGTGAGTCCAGGTCTGGGCTCCCCAGTACAAGAAAGATATGGACTTAATGAAGTGAGGAAAAGGCTAAGAACAGGCTAAGAAGAGACCATGAGGATGACTAAGATATTGGAGTGACTTTCCTATGAGGAGAGGCTGAGAGCTGGGACTGTTCAGCCTGGACAAGAGAAGGTCCAGGGGGATCATATCAATGTGTAAAAATACCTGATGGGAGAGAGTGAAGATGAGAGAGTCAGACTCTTCCCAGTAGTGCCTACTGACAGGACAAGAGGCAGTAAGCACAAATAAAAGAGCATGAAATTCCTTCTGAACACTTTGACTGCAAGAGGGTACAACACTGGCACAGGCTGCCCAGGGAGGCTGTGGAATCTCCATCCTTGAAGGTATTTAAAACCCAACTGAGTGTGGTCCTGGGTAACCTGCTCTAGTTGTCTGTGCTTTAACACGGAGATATCAAGAGGTCATGTCCAACCTCAATGACTCTGTGACTCTAAATGTATTTCTGCTGCATGCATTTTTTAAGTGAACCAGCTAACTAACCAAGTTCAGTAGTTCTAAGGCATCCTTGAACACAAATGGTTCAAATGTTTTGTAAAACTTACAAACTGGATTTTGTCTACTCTGCTCTTTTTGGGGGGTTTAGACACTGCAAATTTCACATTCCCTCTTAATTTTGCTGCCTAAGCTTCTTTTTAGAAATCAATCTCCTTCATTCATTTGAAAGATACTTTAGTCAAATATGGACAGAAAATGCTTCTGAATTAAACCTTATCTTGCAGTTTTGGTTGCCTTCTCTTCTCCCCTTCTCCTTTGCAACCTCTTTATACTACAATATGGTATGAATCTGTCCTTCAGCTTATGGCTCCATATAGTACATATTATTCTCTTCAAGCTTCTTTTCCTCCCCCACTCTTTTTCTTTGTCTGTTTCCCAGCCACTGAATACTTTCCAGTTTCAGAGGAAAATAACAATTAGCTTTTATTATTATGAGACCGTTTCTTGTACTGATAAAAATCTTATTATGCAAAACAAACCTAGAACAATTTCTTTAACAATGACATTTTCATGTTCATTTTGAACTTTTTTTTAGAAAACATTAATGACCTTCAAGAAGAATCAATTTTTCAGATTCTTTCTTCCAATTCTTTTTCCTATTTTTTAAATTCAATTTTAACATCAAGGATAAATATATATGAACAAAGTATACACTGGAGAGATATCTCCCTGGAGGCATCACTTTGGATTACTGAAGTATAATTATTACAGCACATTGGTCTGCTCTAAGACTTCTAAAATACTGTTTAAAATATCTTCCTTAGGGCAAGGCCACTAAAAAATATGCTGTTGAACTGCAATTGCCTGCATTATAAAAAAAAATTTAGCATTTCCCCAAGTTCAGTGAATGAAAAATAGTATAAATTAGTAGAAATGTGGAAAGATGATTATCAAGAACATGTTAGAAATGTTCCAAAGCTGAGGATCACAGCATGACCTTAAGGTTTGAAAGAAATAACCTGAAGTTCTTAAAAATTTTACCAGCTTTATAAGATAAACACTAAGAACTACCAAAGATCAACACCAGGCACTTAACATTTCTGCATGAAAACCTTTAATAAACCTGAACTGAGTGGAAAAAATAAAAATGAAAAATTGCTTGCCTCAAACTTCTAAAACAATCATTCTCCTAGACTTCTCACTAAACCCCTTGCTGCTTGACACACAACATGAACAGATATTTTTTATTCACTTTGAACATCTGCCACCTCATTTCACTCACTTTGTATCCTGAATTTAGGCATCTTATACAAAATTCTATTGTGCTGCATATACAACTAAAAACAACTCTCAAAAGGGATTTTGATCCAAAAACCTTAAATTGCCTTACTAAGCCAAATTAAATGAGCATGGTTGCTTCCATGTGCAAGGGTTACTTATATAATGTGACTGATCCTCCCTACCTTTACTGATTTAAAAGAATTAACTGCCCCTTAGCTTGCTTTTTAAAATAGAGGCTTGTAATCTTTAAATCTCAGAGACCTTTCCAAAAACGTAATTTTTTTCACATTACAGATTTTTTATGCACAGTCACAGATACATGTCCACTGTGCATTACACGAAGTCCAGCCATAGGAAAAAATGTTTTGCACTTTTCCCTATCTTCTATCTCTGGCTGATCTTCTTTTTCCCAACTATAAAGCACAAATAAAGCCTGTTTAAAAAACAGAAAGACTGAAAAAAAAGAAGGAAAGAAAAGCACAGACCTTGAACACCAGGAGTAAAATTAAATTAGTTAACTGCTAGAAGCATGAAGCATTAATGAAATAGAAATAGAGAATTTTTCCCTTATGAGGAACATTTATTCAGTGTTAATTAAATTCTTTTATTCAAAATCTATACTTACCCAAGTGTAAAAATATTATATCATATCAATAACTGCAGAATGTAAGCAAGTACTACATTACAAGCATCTTTTCCCCATCTAGTGGAGTGAGGCCTTTAAATCATTTATACTGATTGAAGTCTTCAAGTAAAGGACAAAAAAACCCAACAGAGAACCCTCTGCATGAACCAGCAGCCACAGCTATTAATTCAGTTGTCTAACAAACAGCTATTGGAGATTAGCTCCAAGCATTTCCTTGCAAAGTTCACATGCAATAGTGTTAATGAGGAACTTTCACAGTCTGCAATAATTATTTCCCTACAATATATCCAGCTGGCTGGTTTATTCATTTGCAGGCCAGTTCTGCACCACTGAAGCCAAAGAGAGTTTTGATATTAACTTCAAAAGGTTCAGGTCCTTGCCTACAATGTGGAGCTATCACCACAAACGCTTCAGGTGAATTTCTGTAATACCACACAAACTAATTAAAGCAAAGCTGCCACCACTAAAGGACCACCACTAGAATTTTTAAGCTTACAAGATGAGGAAAAGGCTCCTAAGTCTTCAAGTGGACACCCCAAATGATTGCCTAACTTTAAATCCACTCAGTATTTGTTCATTTGAATGAGAACTCTAGGTAATCCAAAGTCCTGGCAATTTTTATTGGAATTGTGAAAACTGGACTGACAAGTCACTTCTGCATAAACAGATTAGGATGTGAGATTAAGATAATTTCTTTACATGAAATTCTTTTTCGGTGGCTTGCATCTTCTTCAAGATGATTACCTTGTTGTAAAAAAATAGTATGGGGTTGTTTTGAGAATCATACTGGAATCATATTGAATATTTAATCATATTAAATATGCAATATTTAATCAGGCAGTCAGTTGCTTTGTAAATTATCAGAATGTAGGCTGGGAAAGGAGTATAATCCAACAGTGACACTGCACTTTAGCAAGTATTAGTACTTAAACCAGTATCAGTATTGTTGTAAAAGAGTCCCTCTTGACTTCTTCATTGTTTTGTATTAGGAATGCATGCCCTGCCTTTGCAGGAAAGGCTTACATAAAATGATTAGCTATGAAGTGTCACCAGGGTTTTCTCCAGCTTCTGAGCTACACCTAAAAAATACATAAACACTGCCTCACTTCTGACAGCTCATTTTAACTAAGTTACAGGAGCACAGTCATTTCCAGGTGGAATCAGAGCTCTGCTTCATCTAAATCTAGTGTTGTAGATACAACTTTGTTGAGCAGAGTCCTCAGAAGATAATGTAATTATCAGGCAAATGGGAGAACGGTCTCTCCCCAAACTCCTCACACCGGAGTGGCCTAAAAATGTAGAATAAGACTCAGTAGGTCTAAATCAATCTTAGCATTGAGCAATACAGCTCTGATACATAGAAGCATACAGAACGGAATATAGTAAGTTTCACAGACATTATTTAGTCACATTATACATCCTACCTTAAAATAGGAAAAGCAGCCACATAAAGGAATATATCCTCAGGACAATCATGCAGAATAGACACTTCTGATTAATTTGACTAGTAATTAGCTACTGCTCCACAAAAATACAGCTGAAAATGCATTTCCTTTCTGTGCAAGCAGAAAAGGCAAACTGAAATATGATAGGAAGGCTTCTGTGTGTTCAGCAGACCTTTTTTTTAAAGTTAAAGAAGCACAATTGATTCTACTTTGCTACAAAGAAGGATATAAAGCCCTGTTGTTCCCCCCTCCCACACCTGAAAAAAAGAAAATACAATTAGGTAACGGTAAGTATTAAAAGTTAGTGTCTAAACAGGGAAAAAGTGCAAGAATTAAAGAGCTGTCTGCTCATAAATGGCATGGAAACAAAGCAAATTTCTATCTAATAAAAATGAGAAAGTAACATGAATACTCATCAGCGCATAAAACTCAAAATGGTTAACAAACTGGGAAACAAGACAGAATTTAACTTCTGTAAATCTAGCAAATGATGAATGAAATAGACTTTGTATGAAAACATGAAATATAAAGTCAGCAGCAAGCTCTCTGGTGAGTAAAGATAGAAATCTGCTAGCTAGTCACCCCCCATTACACAATAATAGCCTTTTTTTAATTTGGTGGGACATATGAAAATAGGAAATATGACAAAGACTGGAGCATCAACAGCAAGAAAACCTTTTATTTAAAGCTGAATTATGCAGTTATTGATAAGAAGCAGAACAAGGGTCAGCAGTACCAGTCACAGGAAGTGAGAACATCTGAACAGTAAAACGTTCAGTCATTTTCAGGAAAATATTTAGAAATGCCATGCATTCTGGAAGAACTTAGAAGTGGACTGAGTAGCCAAAACAGTCAGTACAATTAAAAATAACATCTTCATTTGTACAAATTTTCAGGCAAGATTCTTTTCCATGCAAGGTGCTTAATACTTTTTTTTCCTTCTATTTTCCATATAAAATTCAAGCTCACCAAAAGCAACAGAAGAAATACAGCTCCCTGGTCTGGTTTCATTTATCTACAGTGCCATAGCTCACAAAAATAATGGAGACTGGGAACTGGTATTTTAAAATAGTCTCTTTCTCTATACACCATGCTTTTATAGTTTACATTAGCTATATAGGAATACAGGTTTTTTTCTTTAGGAATAATATTTTTTTCTTTCTTTCCTTCCATAAGGCAGAATCACTTCCTATTTTTCTTGTCAGGCTTCTGGGAGACAGATGAAGAAACTTTAACCAAAAATGCCTGGCAAAAGTCCAAACATCAATCACATTCTGCCCACCCAACATTGCCTGTGATCTCACTCTGCTACGGCATCTTCAGATTTCTGCAAGTTTTTCTACATATTGCTAAATGGTTGCCACATTTCACCTCAAGGCATGACAGCTTTCTATTGGATGCTAAACAGTCTCCTTATTTCAGTAAGTTGTGTTAATGCTTACACACCCTTTTGCCCTTCTCTTTCCTCCCACGGGAATATTCCAAATCTTATTTTAGCAGCTCTATAAAATGCATTGGCTGAGATACCTCCACACACTCCCATGTGTAAACCAGCTTCCTTTGTATCAAAAGCAGTGGAGCTATTACAAGGAAATATTCACAAAACTTTGATCTTTTCTATGGATCAAAGCAGCAAACAACTTAGAGAAGGAAATAATCTTGTCCTTTTTTTGGTCAGTCACAATTGTGTTGGTGTATGTCAATGAGAACATCACCAGCCTAGTAAAAGGGTAGTTGGTCTATCTCATCTCTTACACTTCAGGTTTCTCCCTACCCCTGGACACACAGTGCTCTGTCCTGTTCCCCATGCCATGTCCATTCTAGCTTTTCTAAATCCAAACAGAGTTTTCTTCTTTAAGAAGCAGAAGCTTTCAAGCAGGACCATTTGTCATCAGCCACCACCCCCGGAACAGACCTATGATTTAAGCACAAAGATTTAGAGCACACTACTCTCTACTGACATTGCAACAGAATGATGGGCTTCTGCTTCTGAGGGAAGGCAAATTGTATGTTTCTCACTGGAGGCATTACTGACTTCTTCACCAAAAGATCCATTCCAGACTCATTTTCAACTGACAATAAAAAGAGGAGAACTTAACAGCCCTCTTCCTTTTTGTCCACCATGTAGTTTATCATAGTCAAGTCATCGATTCAATTATTATGCTCTGGGTTTACAGCCTTCTGTTTATTTCTCCATTTGTCTCCTTGAAGACATTATTACTGTTTCCAGCTCTTGAACGTGTAACACTCCTGAGCTGCTCTAAGTGCCTTGGCAAGCTGACCTGTCTGTTAATAAAACGCTAGGATTTATTGACAACCTCCCTCAGGATTCCTCAAAATCTTATAATTTGTGAAAACATCATATCTGCTCCAGCCTATAGCTGAAATCTAAGAGAGTTGTATCCATCTGTTTTTAAAGCACTTTTAAAACTACTAAGAATCATCCTTATAAATACATCTTTTATTCTGCAGAGCTTTCTGGACTCCTCAAGCTTCAAAGCTTCTATCCAGACTCTTAATGGAAATGAACAATGTTGTAGCTTTCCATAACAACACACATTTACAAAACACACAGCATAACAACATGAACTCCTAAGAAAAATCTCCATTATAGAACCATTGTTATCCATGACTCAGGATCATTTTTAAAGCAAAAGAGCTCTTTGTAGCTGATAATGTGATTTCTGTGCATTTTTAGCTACAATATTGACACTTGCACCTCACATAAATCAAGCTATTAATTGGAATCTGGGTAGAGCTAAGATTTTCTCAGAGATGCCAAGGTTTTGGAGGGAAGCAGCCTTATACAAACCACGCTGAACATGTATTGCAGTATTTGGTTGCGCACAGGTCTAAATATATCTTTTCAGCAGAGCTTGTTTCTCAGTCACAAACAGCCTCAATTAATAAATAGGAATGGATGGTCTAGCAGTATATCAGACCTCCCATAAGACTTCTTTATGTATATATTCAGATACATAAAACACGGGTATATGTCTTTTCCACAGTGTGGTGCCTATTGATAAAGACAAACTCTCAATTTCTGCTTAATTGTGCATTACCTACATCACTACTCAATCATTAGGACACTTTTAGATTTCAGACTTGGAAAAATCAGAAGGTTCACAATAGATGAAAACTGGAAAAATTAGTTCTGTCTTCACCCCTTTCAAGCAGTTTATTCACAGGCTATACCAGGCCATCTAAGCAGGATCCCTGCAATTAATTGTACATTCACATCTAAATGGTAAATGCCTGTATTGGTTTTGCATAGCAAGGTTTTGGTAGCAGGAGGCTTCAGGGGTGGCTTCTGTGAGAAGCTGCCAGAACTTCCCCATGTCTGACACAGCCAATGCCAGGGGGCTCAAGGATGGACCCACAGTTGGTCAAGGCAGAGCCCATCAGTGATGGTGGTGGTGCCTCTGGGATAACAGCCTTGAGAAGGGGGAAAAACCCTGTTCAACAATCTGGGAAAGAGGAGTGAGCCTCTGTGGGAGGAACAGCTCTGCAGACACCAAGGTCAGTGAAGGAGGAGGAGAGGAGGTGTTCCAGGTACTGGAGCAGAGGTTCCCCTGCAGCCTGTGGAGGAACCTGTGCCAGAGCAGGTGGATGCTTTCAGGATGCAGTGACCCTGTGGGAAGCCTGTGCTGGAGCAGGCTCCTGGAAGGACTTGTGGATAGAGGAGCCCACACGGGAGCAGCTTTGCTGGCAGGGCTTGTCACCTCATGGAAGGGATCCACACTGGAGCAGGGGAAATGTGTGAGTCCTCTTCCTGAGAAGGAAGGAGCAGCAAAGACCATGTGGGATGAACTCACCATGGCCCCCATTCTCCACATCCTTGCACTGCTAGGAGGAGCTGTCAAAGAACTGAGAATATATTCAACCTGAAAAGGGGGGACTCAGGGGTAAACATTTTCAAGATTTTGTTTTATCTCTCTGTACTTATCCTACTCTGATTAGATTGTTAGTAAATTCAGTTAATTTCCCCAAGTCAAATCTGTTTTGGCCATGACAGTAGCTGGTGAGTGATTTCCTCCCATCCTTTCATTGACCCAGGAGCTGTTCATTGCAGTTTCCTGTCCAGCTAAGGAGGGGAGTGATAAAGCAGCTTTGGTGGGCAACCAGGGTCAAACCCCCACGATGACATATCTTTCCTTAGAAAAGAGCATCTTTTCTAAGAAAACTGCTTTGAACTGTGTTACTACATGCTTATGCAGCAGGTGGTTTTTGCTATATTCTAGGCAAAGGGAATTGCAGAAATGAATTGTTCTTTCAAAAGATCTTCCCTCTCAAGCAGCAGGAAACCATACTTCCAGAGCAGGCACTTGCCTGCATCTACATGTTCACTGCTTATTACTTGGAGCACATGGGGTTTTTTGTAATTTAATCTCCTTCTGTTTATGATAAGTGCAGGTTCACTCTCTCTTAATTTCCTCTTTACTGGAGAACTGCCTTGGAAGAAAAGAACAATTTACCCTTTCCGAGAAACTGATGACAAATTCTGAATCTTGGTTTAGAGCCACTGCTGTCAAGGTTCTGATTTTCCACCACTGAGCACTGAAAGGATCACAAAATCTTGTGCTTCCACAAGTAAGCTTGGCATGCATTTTTCCTATTCATAGCTTCAGTTTAGATTTGCACATGATTGATTTCATTCTGTTTCAGGCCAATATAAATGGGCAGGTCCTTCCCATTAGAGGAGATGTAGCCATGCCACATATTAGATAAGGGAAATAATACCTTCCCATTAGCATGACCAAAGCAGCTACAGATATCACAAAACCATAGCCTAGAAATGTGAGCCTGTGCTGCAGATATGGAAGAGTCATACAGGGACACACAAGGACACATGGACATTTTTCAGTAAGGTCCTGCATATACAGAACTGAACAGTTCTCAGTCAGGAGACATTATGCTTTAATAAACTGCATGTAGAATAGTATGAAACATTTTTGGTACAGTTTCAACAAGAAGGTAAAAATACTAATTATAGTTCAACTAAAAAATTGTTCCCTTTGAGACTGAGGTTAACAACAAACAAAAAGGATAGTCTCAACATATACACCTGAATGCTCCAGAGACACTTTTAAAAGATAGCTTACAGTGAACACCAAGTAAGATAACCTGAGTGACATAATATAAATCAACTCACATAATATAAATCAACTCAATATGGAATAATAAAGCAGCAGACAAAATAATAATTTCTTAATTGAACATAGAAATTTCTATAATTCTGCAAAGCAGTATTCAGACTTGTCATTGAAACACTAACTCTCTTAATATCATTTGCTCTTGGCAGCATTTATTCATAATTTTATATTTTAATTTGTTAATATAGTTTTAGAATTTTTTTCTTAATTACTCTGCAGTGTTTCAATAGATTTATTATGCTCTTATTAAATGCAAAAACATGAAAAAACTCCTAAATATATACACTATAAGTTCTTTTCTTTAAAAGCTGCTGAAATGTTTGTATGCATGTTTTACAAAACTACATCTGCTTTCAAATATAAGGTTTAGGTACTTCTTTCCCATTTAAAATAAATCATTTGAAATTAAACTTTAAAACTTACACATAATCATCACAAATAAAACAGAAAAAAAATCCATTCTGTGTCTTCCTGGAAACCTATCCGAGTTAATCAAAACTACAAAAAGCATATAGCAGGTACTTTTTTGTAACCTGCAAAAATCAAAACATCATTATTTTGGGTAAAATCTGAGTAGTCAAAAGAGGCTGGCACTAAATATTCTGAGTTTGTTCACTGTAGTTTACATTATATAGAATCAGTCTGCTAAGGAAAACAAACATGACTGAATTTGAACAGATTACAATGTATTTGCAGTGGTTGCTTCATAATATTGTCAATGTTAATGCAAAAATTTCAGAGACATAGGCAGTTGCAAACTTGAGAGAAAAATTTTTAAAAAATTTGTACTGTGTCTAGGAACTCATCATTTGTCTGTGAAATACTATAGAATATACATATTCAGGCCTCTAATTCATTTTGTAGGAGATCTTCACTAAGCAGGCAATAGCCTGTGATTTAAAAAAATGTTTAAAGGGATAATAAGCCATTTTACTGCATAAATTCACTTATTTATTTTTCCTTTCTGGCAAAGTTTAATAAAAGACACGATATTTTGAATATTTCTTCACTCCTAATATTTTCTTTAAAAGACACAATATTTCTTCACTCCTAATATTTTCTTTTATTGTATTTTTATCCTCCTTTGCTGCTGTTTGACAGTGCTCCAAAGGAGTGGAATCCAGCTTAAAAGAATACGTGCATCTTCCCTAGCTCCAAATGCCCAGAACAAATGGAAAAGCTGAACAGATTTTTGTAAATTTTACTCAGCTGTTAGCTTCAAAAAGGATTGTCAAAAGACACAAATGCATCTGTTATCTTCAGCTAACTTCTTGCAAGAAATGATTTTGAAATTGCTTTTCATATATATAGTGACACACAAAACATAAAAGTATTGATATTAAAAACCACCAAATATCAAGGGACACTTTAGTTTGGACCAAGCATAGACCTGAGAGACAGCAGTAATTTTATATTTTGTTTTCCATGACCCTTTTGATACTCATACACTACAGCTACTAAACGATAATGAATACTGTATTTATTCATTCTTATATTTTCTGAGCAACTGATATTCTGTATTTCTAAACCATCTTGTCTTTAGTAAGTTTTCTGCACTGTATTAAGAGACTAAATGACAGAGAATTGACAGGCTGTTCTATGAGAAACCCTGGGTTTTCCTTCTTTTTTGAAAGCAAAGTAACTGCAAATGAGTTTTTCCTTCAGAGATGCCACCAGGGATTCTTACTGCAATGGTAGAATAAACAGTTTTTTGTTTTTTCTTAAACAGTGGCTTCACTTCTCTTAACCAAAGCAGACACTGTGCTGAAAGCTATCAGGGGCACTGGATGCACCTCCAAAAACTATCAAGAGCTATTTGAAACAAAATTTTGAAGCAGCTCAGCAGTTCTTAATCACAATCTTCCTTCAATTTCACACAACTGTAAAAGTAAAAACAAAACCATGATCTGTTTAACTCTGAAAACTGTTGTTTACAGTCTGTGGCCTTATGAATAGTGCCTTGATAGGGCAAGTAAAATGTCTGGTTTCTCACAACAACAGCAGTGAGAGAAAATGTGCTCAACAGCTCCATATATCATCATAAGAATTCAATATCCAGGACATTTTCTGTTCACTGTGCTTGAATTCAGAGAAAGACGAGATAAGGTTAGAAAAACACAGCAGAGATTACTTGTCACTTTAAAGCATCTGCCTGTGTTAACTGTTCTGTGCTGTAGGCTCTGAAACACCAACACAGCCTCTGAGACTGTGCTCAGAAGCAGCACTGTGATAAAGTACATGATAACTCAAGTGGGTGCTAGCTACAAGTGTTTGCAAGTATTAAGAATAATACACAAAGTAAAGCCCAGCCATTCCTAAAGCAAAGGGCTGACAGCTCAGGTGGGTGGACAGCCATATAGATTGAGTGTGTAACAAGGTAACTCAGCTTTCTGTGCAGAGTCATGGAGCTGAAGAGAAAGCGGCAAAACAGCGCTCAGAGCAAAAGCAAACGAAAAAAATTAATCTTTTCTAGTAGCAAACTCCTCTCTCCCTTCTTACTGCTTTTCTCATTGCTCCAGGGTATCAAGTGCCTCAGTCAATCCTATTACCTTGAGCTGAGACATCCTTAGTATGCGTGAGGGATTACAAGGCCTGGGAAGGTACAAGTCAGGGCTGAAAAACCGTGTTCTCCAGTAAACCCAGGAGCTGCCATCAACCAGCAAGAAACAGAGTCCTTCAGAGTTTACAGGCTCAGGCTTCCTAAGATTTAACTTTCTATAGCCCACCAAAAAAATGTCACTGCAATTGTTGAGGTGAAATGAGAGATGAGCCAAAGACAACCTAGTATCTAGGCTCAACACCCTGGGAAACTTATGAGCTGGCTGTAGTGAGCACCTCAAACTCAGCAGAGCTATGTAGCACAGTCTGCTGCTGCTCTTCTCTCCCAGGCTCCTCTAGCAACATAAATCACACTGAAAGATCTTTACGGGGTCAAAACCAAATTGAAAAGTGATTTCAAATATTATGTTACTAAGCAGTAGCACACCAATGGAAAATAAAATGTAATTTATGTCTCAGCACTGATACAGAGTCTGTTAAGCTAGTCCCAGAGAGTACTTCCAGAGCACAAGGCAGAACAGAGTTTATTACAGATTATTAGCAACTAAGCAGATTTCCTTTGTGTGCTTTTTACAGCCTAAGCATCACCCAATGCAGATGCATACCAACTAAAATTTTGGCTTGTCAACACTGCAATACTGTAATATAATTGGGAGAGAGGGTAAATACATTCTCAAAAAGCATGGGTGTCAATTAGATCATTTTTGGTTACCTAATAAAAAAACCTGGATTTTTAAAAGCTCCTGTGACAGGGTATTGGGAGTTAAACTGTAACTTTTAGATCATTACATTAGAGCTGTCTGTTAGATACATTTCCAAATACTGTATGAAAACATCAAGAAAAGCACCAGTGGAAAGCAGTGGTCCATTTAACTCCTCACCATGTGTCCAACTGTGGAAACACATATAAATGAAAGGAGAAAACTCTGGCACTTTCTGGGGTTGTTTTTCCCTTCTAATTCCTCCAGCATTCAGTTGCAGGAACCTGGCCCCTGTTGAACAAGACAGCCACTGTTCCACTGTGTAGATAACAGGGAACTCTGCAATTATTTTCAGTTAAAATACAAGTTTCATTGTAATATGGAATTAAAATGTTTTAAATTTTTCTAGACAACTGCCAGATTAAGGTCTACCACAAAATAAAGCACAGCTAGCTTTTTCATTTTGCCATTACTCCATTAAGATACATGAAATATCAGTTTTCAATTAGTGTCCTTTTATTATTCCCTTTTTGGCTCACAATCTTCACTATTTTGGATGCAACATGATCTTATGCCCAGGCAACAGCACAATTTAGTATCATTATTCAAGCTCTCTTCAGATCTTGCCAGCTTTTTCCAAGAAAAATACAAAAAACTAGGATCTGTAATTCTAGTATTCGCTGAACATGAAGAAGCAAGCCAGAAAAAAATCCCCAAAATTATAAGGCTGGCAAACCATTATAAAGCATCAGGGAAAAGCCTGGGCAAGCTTTGTTTCTGCTTCATGGATTCACTAACTGAGATCCAAACAAGGTTTATAAAGATAAAAATAAATAAAACAATATTTTACTGGACAGTGTTTGGCCTCTAGGGCAAACACTTGGTGATATTGACTGTCTGCCAAGGAGAGTGACAGTTGGAGTCACAGAATTTTATCAAAAAAGCCATTTTCCTTTCCTCCCACTTGGCAAAATAGAACATTATCTTAGCAGAGCAGGTTTCTAACTTGGGCTTTTCAAAAACTGCAAAGTGTGTTGCTGTGAAAGACAGGACATGGTCACATTGCCAACTTTGGCACACAGGCAGGAAAACCACAATCTGTGCAGGCCAGTGCTCAGTAAATGAGCTTAGCCCAGTACTGTTTGCTTTCATCTGTTGCACAGAAATCTGGGGTTGAAAGGCCATGGTCAGAGGGTCTCCAGGGGATGATGATGTCCCACCCCATGGCTGACATAACCCTATGCTTCCAGGACCTGTACCGTGCACCTCAAGGGCAATGGTTTCTTTACAGACGTAGCCTCACAAAGCTAAAATTACCCAGGAGCAACTGAGCACAATCATCCAGAGTCAGCCAAGGAAAAAAAGAAAAGTCTGATGTTTTGTGTACTCTGAGGTAAAAACACCAGCTGACAGACATCTATCACTTCCTAGCTCTACCCCATGCACAAATCAAAGGGAATCCCAAATACACAACATGGGACTGAGCATGCACAGAAACAATACAGGACACACAGCCTTGGCACACAGGAAGAGACTCCCACTTAACCTGTCATGGGTAAAGCAGGGAAGACTTTACCACAGATTACTGGTAATGTAAGAGACAAGGAATACATCCTCTTGGATTAGACAACAAAAATGTTCACTTCTTAATAGGAAACATGAACTACTCAGCTGCATGGATTACTACTGCTGGCCAATCCTTGAAATTTATAATTATTGCAATTTATTGGCATCCAGGAGATTCTTCCATTTTATGGCCTCTGAATGTACAACCCAGTAACAATTCTGACTTTGTCTATTAAAATAACATTGAAGCAATCAGTGGCTGCTGCTGTACCCAAGTGACCACCATGTACAGATTCCCTATTTCCAAGCACACAAGATGCAAAGTGAGAAACAATGCAGGCACCTATTTCCTAAAACAGGAGTTTTCAGCAGCTGTACATCAGTGTAACTCTCTTAAAGTCAATGACTTGATTTTGTTTTACAACCACTTTTTTGCTTCAAAATCTACCAAAAGACTACTTTTCAGTAAACATAGCTCAGGAACACTAATTAGAGGTGCCTTAAGTACAAACAGGAAATACAGACGAATAGAGGCTACCTGGTTTCATGTTACAAACTGTTAAGAACATTCAGTCCCACTAAGATGATGATTCTTTCATAGCTGCCAGAACAAACACAGACTCAGCACACTTCCTCCTCAACAGCTGGTTATTTAGGATTTGCATCAATACTCAACCTACAGACTATGTAACTACAGGGGAGAAGACAGAAGCATCATAAAAAGGCTGAGCTGTTATGTCATATCATCATGAATTCAGTTGTCTCTGTTGCATTTGTAAAAATCATACCCTCCAACCACATTACAAAAGAAATAAAAATCACAATTTACCATGCCTGCAACAATGTTTGCTTTGGAAAATTTCTAGGATTGCTGAGAACTTCCAAAGTAACATACAGAAGAATGTTTTCACCACTGGAAATCTTTATGTTGTTGCTGAGGATTTTTTTTAAGCCTGAAAGACTTTTTGTAATTATTCTAGCTACTGTAGCCTAAATTTGATGAAATTTCTTTAAATTTCACTTTAACGAACTGATTAAAAATCCAATGGCATTTTCCACCTTGGTCTACATTTTAGTATAACAGACAGTCATACAACTACAGAAGACAAGACCTCTGAAAGGGTTTATGGCCCCCAGGTATCTCTCTTTTTCCAAAAGTAACACGTTTCTAATGAAACAGAAGCTGTTCCTTACCTGAAAAGAGTTCATGCATCGAAGTGAAGGAGGCAGAGATGTGGTACTCAGACCCAGTATCAACAATAATTCCAAACATGTTTCTGATGGAAACTTTAAAGGATGAACTCCCATATCATCTTCCCATGCATCAGCAAGCCTATAGAGTTAAAAAAAGCTTCTTCATTTTCTTAAAATAAATCTAAACCATAAGTTTCAATTAAGTATTAAAATGTGTCATATTACTGTGATAAAAAATTCCCTTCATGTTTTCCCTGTAAAAGTCAAAGATCAGTGTGTTTTACCAGAAAAACACTGTGCATTTAGATAAAGTGCCTTACCCATACCACCAATATCTTTCAAAAATATACATAATGTGAAAGGAAAACTTACCCTATTTTAGAAAAATTCACTCGTGTTTCTAATTCAGTTTCATTACTTGTGAACAAAATTTCATCTGTCACTTGTAATTTCCCATTATACAATGATTTTACACATAGCGTATTTTTTGCAGTACTTTAATATATATATTAATATATAATTATATAATGCCTCCACTTTTTATTTTGTTTCTAGAAAGATTCCCTTCAATTTTGAAGACAGGAGGTCAGACATGATTTTCAAAACTGATGTTCATTATGCTCACTGGGAACTTACTAACAGTCTACACAAAGCAAAAATCAATCCCAGTTCATCTTCTACAGATTTTTTATTTGGATGTAGTAAAAGTTATTTCTAGAGTCACTCATAAAAACAACATTTCAGAAGCATATTCCTATAAACTGTTCCCACTATCACATGCTGAAGAACACGATTAGTTCAACAAGATTTACTCAAAATACAAGATCATTCTGCTTCCTATAGTTCAGGATTATTTCTTCCATAATACACAAACTGACAGACTGATCAGTGATCCAGCTACTTTAATAACTTTGGGTAGGTAATATCAGATACTCCTGAGTAAGATGAATGCCATTTATTCTCAGCACATCTGAGTGCACTGCTTCAGAAGACAATGCTTGCTACCCTTCCCTGTCCAAGACTTCAAGATTTCACTAAACAATCTTAGCATCAGCTTTCACTTTTGAATTCCTCCAGCTCTTCTGACTGAACCACTGCCTGTGAACATAACAGCTTATTTAAATGTACTTTCTAGAAATAGCTGCATTTTTTAGACACTTAGGGCCCCAGCATTCAGCATGGTGAAAACTGAGCAAATACTCTCTTCACAATATCTGTGTCACCCTGGATGGTTCTCATTCTCCCAGGCCTCCCAAACCAAATGACTCACTGTAAAGTCTTGCTTCTTACACATAGGCTTGCATATACACTTTTTATACACAGCACCTTCTTAGTTCTTCTAGAAGATGTCCTACTTAGCATAATTTACACATCTTTCTTCAGAGTGGGTGTACTTTCACTTTCTTACCTCCATTTGTCTGAAATCGGCCACTTAAATTTCACCTCTTTGCTTTTTTTTCTAATATTTACATCTTTCCTAATTCTCTTTCCTAATTTATCTATGCATACATAAGAATCCAACTCTGCTTTGATACACAGAAGCAAGACCTATAATGCAAAGAATGCCAGAGGGGCTTTCATCTCCCTAAAAGAAGTGTTTTCTCTCTTTTTTTTTTTGTCCCCACAATAAAAGACAAAGAGAATCATATCATATCTAGATTACCAGATATATAATTTCTTTTCTCAAACCTCACCAGAATGAGTCATCTTGACAAAAGAAGATCTAAGTTTTACATGGTAAGGAGACAGAGGAAGGCACCCCCTGGCTCTTCTAATGGCAGCGCATCATTTAAGATTTCCAACTTATCTGAGACCATACCAAAGGGCAGAGGCCAAAACCTCCCACACATTAACACGTTTTATAATATGTACTATCTCATTGGACATTTATATTGTGACACATGGATCTGGAAAAGTTGTTAAAGCTACTACAAAAAACCCCAACTGACCACTAGGACAGGAAGGTAAGATGTTTAGAAGAGACTCTGGAGTATTCTCATTATTGGAAGGTACAAACCTCCAGTTAAGTCACAAATACTAGGTCAGTGTTGAATGGAAACCGGATTATTTTATAAGACTACAGACTACACAAGTGGCCAAGCCCAGAAAAGGCAGCCCTGACTAGTTCAGAGTTCCAGGCTGGATGGGGCTCTCTCTGAGCAACCTGGTCTACTGGAAGGCATCCCTCCCCACAGCAGGAGGATAACAACTAGAAGATCCTTAAGGTCCCTTCCAACCTAAACCATTCTGTGATTCTATAAATGTTCCAGGAGAAAGACAAAGCTAGATGATGAGCCCTAAGTACTCAGTAACCAAGGAGTCTTGTTAACTGTAATCCAGAATGGAGTTTTACATTTCCTTATCCCTTGGTAATTTCACTTCCCCACGTAATTAGAAATTTACCTTTATATGCTCCTTACTCATTCTTTTCTCTACATGTTCTACAATCTGGTGATGCAGGAAAATTTAGGTGAAGTTAGCAAAATAGGGGCTCTCTTTTTCAGAAATCAGCAAGTCTAAACAAAGCACTGTTCAGGCACCTACAAACACATCTAGAGAGTTTGGAGACTGGAGGTGGTATACTAAGGTTCTGGGTCTTGGGAAGGTGTTTCCACAGATCAACACCCTTTCTTCAAAGAAACTTTTCAGAACTCCAAGCAATATTCAAAACATCACAACTTACATCAGTACCCTGATTCTGTTCTTGTGTTTTGATACAAGGATTTTTTGGAGATGCCTCCTCATTTTAAAGTCCAACTACTACAGCCCTGACACCAAACTGGGGATTTTTCTTTTGTGGCTGTTGGTTTATCTGAGAGAAAGAAGATTTGCATAAAGACATTTAGCCTAATTATATTGGAGTTCTTGTTTATTAATTGCTCAATTATTAATATTTCCTGAAATTATTCCAGTGCATTCCCTTATTACAAACAAAACATATCCCAGCATTTACTGCTCCAGGAACACACATGTTAGGAATTAGTCCTTCTGACTTGCCCTTTCACAGCATTTAACACAAATGGTTGTGGAAAAGTCACTGCTTTATTAGATCATTTCTCTTTGTTCTTCTTTATCCCTGTTGCTGTTAGAAGCACTTTTGCATAATCTCTATTGTAGAGGAAAGATAAGCACCTATGCCTAAAACAAAAGCAACACAAACCACAAAGAATCCACTGTTTTTCACCTTAGTCTCTCTATATAAAGGGAATTGTCTCACTTCCAGTACAGAAGACTTTGCTTTTTACTGGAAGAGGTAGATGGGCAGATAATGCTCCTCAGGAGAGTGAGCATCCACAGAGGACAGCTCAGCTGATCACTCCCAGATATCACAGCACAGCTTCTACGCTGGCTGAAAGGAATAAGGGGGAGATAAGACATAAGCTTGAAGAAAGTGAGGCTGACAATAGAAATTATGCTGTACTTCTTCAGCAAATATTCAACTTTTCTACACCACAAAGAAATCTTGAGATTCTGGACTTCATAATCTGACATAAGAAAATATGATTCTCAGTATCAAACAAAATTTATAAATTCTAAACAAATTCCCTAAGTCATTGAGGGGTGCAAGACTGCACCTATTTTGAATCAATTTTGTGACAAGTAAAATCTTACCACTAACTATTGGCCTTGCCAGTATTTGAGGGAAATGTTTTAGATACCAGGCTTTAAAATATTAAGATGTAGGAAAACATACTCAGGAAAATTTTACTAACTCTGACCATGCTCTGAATCAAGAAAAGAGCATGCCAGAGTGATTTTTTTTCACAGGATGTTAAATCCACCTCTGCAAATCACCATTATCATGCAGTTTTGTCTGTCAGTGATCTCACCAACAGGAAAACACAAATAATTCTAAGCATTTTTTTCTGTGACTCCATTCTTTCCATTTTCTCTCTTTTCCTTATCCCACTCTTCCCCAAAAGTTGTATTAATCCTTTTTAGCTTATTTCAACCAAATTTTCTTAAGAAAGATCTCAAAAAAATTAGATTTGGGGAAGTTTCACGTTTTCCTGATTTTCAGGAGAGTACAGAGAACAAATGCACATCAGTTGCTCCACAGAGAAAAGCTGCTAATGGAACACAGCAACATATATACCAGCTAATCAAGTGGTGTTTGCTAGGGAGAATATGAGCATGAATTTATTAATATGGTATTTCTATCTAGCAAAATCAACTATTATAAACAAAGTAAACGTTCTTCAGAGCCCACCACACTCCCTAATGAGTGAAACAAACTGAGAGACTTGGTGCTTTTACTTAAGTGCACTCTATGTTGTGGGTTCAGGAGAACTGTAAAAAAAAATCTTAAATTTTGAGGCAGGAAGAAGAGTTGGTGATAATTGAATTGATCCCTAGTAAGAACAACAGTCAGAGGCTTCCCCAGTGTTAATCAAACTTGAGGTACAAGCTCTGCAGATCATAGTGAAACCTCAAACTCAGAACTTCTTCTGTTCAATTTAAGAGATATCTATTAGTCTCACCCATGAAAACACAATTAACAGACATTAGATTGAAAGATACAACTAGAACCTTCACGTAACTTTCATTCTGAAAAGAACAGAACCACATACAATGAATGCTAATAAAACTTCCATATATTTCTGGCACACAATTCAGAACTGAACTGAAGTAGTACAGAAATGAAGAAGTAAAACTCTGCTCAAGGAGGGCGATACTTGGCTAGATGCTGATGTGAAACAACAATGTGCTTTGTGCTAAACTGTTAGAACAGAGCACTCCAAACAAGTAAGAGATAAAGCTGACAAACTATCTTCCCCCTTGTCCTTTTCAATACTTTCTCTAAGGAACTGGTCATTTAAAGGAGAAATTTATAACTTTTTATATGATTCTCACATTCCCATAACCAGTCAAAGAAATACAGCTAGAAAAGCAAAGTTCCCATAGTCATATGTATAAAATGTTTTTAAAAATGAAGTGGTATTTTCAAAGTTGTTTAGTTGATAATAACGTGAAATCCAGGAAAATTTTGATTTCTTTAAAAAATAAAAAGAAATCAAGAAATGCTCTCTGAAATTCAAGCAATTAATTCTGAAAGCAGAGAGGAGTAAAACTTGAAAATTACTCACATAATATGAAAGACAGTCACTTCTCTAACAGAAACAATTGATCACAATGGTTTTAGAAAATGTTTTACATTTGAATCACCATGCATCAGGGAATGATATTTGTCTACTGCTCCCTGTGGAATTCATCCCAATGAATTGTCTATATGTGTTAGAATAACATTTCAAAACTGTGTTCTTAAAAGCAAGTTTTAAAACACCAAAATAACGACTTGCATTCATTTCATAATTTCTTGATATAAGTAGTAAGCTAACACAGTTATCCATCAGGTCATGGAACCCACCCACAACATCCTAAGTCTTCATGGAAAAATGCAATATACATGGCAAATCAGGGAAGCAAAAGAAAACTTTGTATCTCAAACTTGAGAAAAACTGAAGAAGAGTCTCACAAGACTTTTTAAAACTGGACCAGGCTTCTGACCAGACTGCATTTATTTGAAAAGAAGCCTCTTCCATCAGTGCTAAAGTCATTTATCAATAATAATCCTTCATTGTACATGAGATTCACTTTTAAATGCAACTGAGCTGTCTCAGCAACAGACAAAGTAAGGCTTTGAAGAGGAACAGATAAGCCCTTTTTTCCTTTCCAGAACATCCCCATCATCACCTCTAATTTAGCAAGCTACTTCTATAAATACACTAACTGAGGATAGTCTACACAGGTCAAAACTGGAAAAAGCAAAAGCTCTCACTCAGTGTTGCTGAGGCAATGTACCAACTAGATTTTATTAATTATGATCTAGGTAAATGTGCTCTGCATTTAGGGCTCCAAATGCTGTGAGACTCTTGAAGGAGATGTTAACTGTAGCTTCAGTGCTTTGATGAATCAAGCCTGTGCTGAAGAATCCAATATAAAAGCTGACAGAAGCTCAGCCCTGAATCTCAGAGCTCACTGAATGTTGTTAAAGCTGCCCTTTCCACAAGCTATAGCTCTGAGATAAATGACAGATGACTTTACTGAACCAAAGAACAAACCTGTTAAATTAAATAACTATTTGTAAAAGTGATTTAATCTAAAAACAATTCTTAATTATGGTTGATGATGTGTCTATATACTTAATGTACCAGGAGGCTAAGTTATTTATACTTTTAATTATCCCTCCAGCGATCTAAAAACAACATAAAAATCAATGCCTGCTCATTAGCTACTGAACTCTTACCAAAATTTAAATAATATGGACGACTCAGAAGTGCAGTATTTCACAGCCTACAGTGAAAGTACTTTTTCCTTTGGAAAAAAAACTTGCTTTGTAGAACCACTGCTTCTGTCCTGAAACTAACATCTGTGCTCATGTTCTACCATTCATTATTTATCCTGAGCAGCTGGGAGTGTCAAGTGTGGGTCTGGAGCAAATTTTCCCTGGGATCTTTACCAGTTGCATGGTATCCCAAACCAATAGGTATTAAATCTCTCATAAGAAACAAAAACATAAGAACAGAAATTTTACCCACTGGTGTCCCTGCAAGGAAATGAGCAAGAGAAGAGCAAAATATTTAGGGAAGTAAGAAGGCAGTGAGCATTCCTTTGTATTTTTTGGAATGGACTACAGTGGTCAATACAGAAGCTCCATCTTGAAGTTTTAAAATTTTCTTTTTCAGTGTAGCACTACAGAGACAAGACTTCATTTAACTGAATTTCTGTATTTTCACATGGCCTTAAATATTATCAGTTGCAAAGCAATCTCATTATAAAATTACTGATATATAATCCTTACACTAAAGTGCATCATATATATAGCATATTGTACATATACGTTAATGTAGTACATTTAATTATATTAGTTATATATACAACAATCCTATTAAAATATCATGATACATATTTCTATAAATTACTATAAGAGGTGCTTACAGAAGGACATGCTCACTATTAACAGTCTTCTAGCTTTTTTTCCCTGAGTAATGAATACTTTGATTGGACAAAATATGCAAATCTGGAGTCTAGGAAAAAAGAAGTTAGCTAGAAATCCACTGCAAAAACAATTCACTAGGTTTAAAATACCCTGTCCTGCAAAATGTAAGCCCTTCTTGAACTTTCAATGTGTCACCATTTGAAAAGGGCGAGTTATTTAATACTAATAAGAAAGCCTTATAATGAAAATTCAGATTTAATCTCACCAGAGTACTAGTGTCATAATATTTTTCAGATGGGCTGACATAAGAGGTATCAACTGGTCTTGTAGTATTTCAAAGCACCTTTTAATTAAAATCATGCTATTTGCTCTGATGAATGCTTTTATGATTTAAAATACATACTCCACATGCAGTTTTCTCATTTCTAACTCCAGTATATAGCATAGATTAAATAACTCATGCTAAAAGGTACATTAAAAGCCAGTGGATTAAATAATTTTGTTTGCATTAAACAACTACATATTAATCTCAATGGCATTAATTTTATTAATGCACTTGAAATTATTTTATAACTTCTTGACATTTTTTGATCATTGCAAGCTATTTAAGGGAAGTCAGAAAGAGAAGTAAAGCTGCCTATTTCAAACTGTAAAGCAAAGCCCAAATCACTTCACACCAACCAACATTTTTAGTAGACTCAACTGCCCTATATTAACTTAAATGTAACTACATTGGTTTTGGGATATTTATTAGGAAATGCTATTTGCAGAACAAAGCCTCTGCATAGTCCACAGAATTAAATTCTTTTTTTCTCAAAGGGTAAAGGTCAAAAGCAGAAAACCAAACAATTGTGTTAATATACTGGTCCAAGACAGACAAGGTTGTTTACAATCAGATTATTCCTCTGAAGCACAGAAAGCTATCTCAACATACTGCAACTTCTTGCATGGCAATAAATCATGACATTTTAATTCTGTCCAGGAGTAACTTTGCCTTGGAGTATGTAATTTCAAAGTAATGCTCAGCATACTTCTCCAGACTAAATATTCTTGGGTGTTCACCAACTTCTTTTCTACATTGCCTTCTCTCCTCCATCTGGCTGCTATGCAATTTCAAAAGCATTAATTTTAAGCTGCAAACTCTTATCACCCATAAAATATTTTCATTCCATTGCAAAACAGCACCAACTGTACAGTCTCTGTGGAAGACAAAACACAATTTCAGCTGCAAGAATCACTGAAATAAAGCTTAAATATCACAGAAGGATTAGCAGGTGTTCATCTATTCTGAAATCTGTAGGTTGAAGATTCATAGGATATAGGATATAAAATGGATGTACGAAAACCTAAATCAAGCAACAATGTCTAAAACAGACATGTTCAATGGGACACCTAGATATGTGGGACCACAAACACTCACAAATGTACTAAATTTAAAATTCTCAACTGTACTCAAACTGTACAGATGGTCTGTGAGTACAACCAAGACATATTTAGTCTTTGTTTAGTTTCAGCACCAGGTAAGCAGAAATAGGCTCATCAAAGAATGAAGTGAAAAAGTTATTTTAATTTCATGGGAACTGGTCTTGGATATAAAAATCCCAAACCTGAATATGCTCTACCAGAATATGCTCTACCAGAAAAACCACAGTTCATAAAGGCATAGCAGCAGCAGATCTAGCCACAGAGTCAACCCATAGCAACAACTGTCTATGGATAGAGACAGTCTTTCTTCATTCATCTACAAGATCAACAGCTTACTGCAAAAACTAAACCTGTAAAAGCAGAAAACTGCTGCAAATGTTCATCAGTTACAGTGAAGGTCTTTTTAGAGCAACTAACTGAGGAATAGAAGCTCACAGAGAAAAAGCTCCTGCTGGGCTTGTGATGTCAAACATCTAGATATAACAGGAAGAAAACATGGCAGACAGTGAATTCTGTCACAATATATATTTTTTAAACTACTTTTAAAAAAATCCTACATAATTTTTGCCTACCTGGGTGCAAGAGTAGAATCACATTCATTTAATTTTCCTACAAAACCAAGAAAAGCACTGGAGTTTAGCTCTTGCTGAGCACTGCCTAAAGTCTGCTGTGACTGCTCTTTAACATCCACACTATGCAGAATTGCTGGTGCAGCTCCAAAGTACAATGCAATTGCTGACTTCTCAGCAGCAAAGCAATGAGGTCCCACTAAAAGGAGAGGCAAATTACTCTCATAAAAACTGCATGGCCAAAGCTTTAGAATAAGCTTCTTCTCCTTCATGGTTGTGTTAAGGCTTTAAGCTGCTTTTTTTTTTTCATGTCTTACTGCATCCCAGGTAGAAAGAATTAAAGTAACTTTTCTGAAAACAATAAAGATCAGATTCCTGCAGCCAGATCACTGCTGAGAATTCACCATAGTGGAGGATGGCAATAGCAAAAGTAGTACTATGACTCTACAATGCAGTTTTCTTGAATATAGCTGTGCAACTCAGAATGATCAGATAGATTTGAATGCTTTCTAAAATACTTTTCTTCACCTTAAGCACCTCTTGATTCCTTCCTGGATACATCTTGCTCTAAATTAGAACAGATTGCTCATTATATCCCTAATGTATGACAATAACTGTAGACTACTGTGCTTGGGCTGGATTCAGAGGACACAGCAGTGGGCTACTGACTTGTGCTAGCAGCCTGACTGGTGCCATCTTACTTGCAAGGAATACCCAATGTGAGCAGCGACACCATCAAACTAAAAAGCCTCTCTTCCCAGTATGTCTGAACCAAATACTTGAATTCTCAGGTTACATCTCTTTATTTGATTTTTTCTAAACTCTTAAGACTTTGGATATGTATTTAAGGGTATATAAAGGCCACTTGCCCCAGCAAATGTGAATATGCCTCTTCTAATAGCACTTATTTCCTGAAGGGTGCAAGTGCATAGTAGAGCTGTAGAAAAACAAAGTACTGTGTAAAAGCTCCTTCAGGGCACCTGCTGACATCAATATAGTTACTCTAGTAAATGTAAAGCAATTCCAGACAGCTCACCCTTAAAAGGTTCATTTAATTTTAGGGAAGCCTGCTTATGGGACTAGTGATGTCTGCTGGACTGGCTGCTTTCCTCAGCAGACTCTTCTTGCAACTGTTGTTGTCAACCCATAGGTTTTTTTTCATCATTAACAATGTATTCCTCTAGATGAACACTTGCTTTACAGATATTGTGGGAAAAGTATAACACAAAAGGTTTATCTCCAAAATTGTGCAAATAAAGCAAATGTGCTTAAAAGTCAGGGCAGGAGAAGGAATATGGAGGTAACTGACAAGACAGACAGAAAATATAAAATCACAGAATCACTTTGATTGGGATAGACCTGTAAGATCATACAGTACAGCTGTTACCCTAACACTATCAAGTCCAAGTACTGCCACCAACACTCCATTATCCCAGGAAAAAAAAAAAAGCTATTTGCCTTGGTGTATTTTTTCTGTAAACCAAACTCAAGAACTTACAGAATCTTATCAAGGAAGTCTAGAGATGGGTCATACATGTGGAGCACCTTCTCCTCACTGTCTGCACGTTGGCAGCATCTCCTGCATGTAGCTGAGCTTCCCACCTGAAGGCTGAGACAACAGGCTGTCTCTCAGCCCCTCCAGGGGCTGACACTAGGTAGAAGGACCAGAAAAAACTCAAAATATCTCTGCTGTCTCCTGGGCTCCACTTCCACCAAACTCTCACACAAGAATAATTTTACAGGCTCTTTCCTCATGCTTTCCCCTCTCAAGGCTGGAAACTCCAATCATAAAATAGGAGACTCAGGAGGAAGACATAAATGTCATTTCCAAAAATATTGGCATGTCTAAATTTTTGAATGCCCAGATGTTATCAATAACACTACTCTCCTGAAGGTGCCTTTACATCTCTCCATGAAACTATAATCTTTATTTAAAAATCATCAAAATGAGGTGTTATAGTAGTGAACATAAAAAATATGGTGTCAGGTATCCTATTATCAATACAAGGGCCCTTCAGAGAAAGTTTTCCTCTGTACAAATGCTACATCCAGTGTCTGAGAATTATTTTTCACCATGTAAAATGTGAAAGGTTGATAAAGAGGCAATCAAAAAATCCAAAACCATCATTCTAAACAGTGGCAAGGCAGATCAAATACAAGAATTCTAGTTTTCTATTCTTTTGTACTAATTCAGTACAAAAGGTTCCAAAAACCTTATAAGCAGTATGTCCAGATCCACTGAGGGTCAGATGCTTAAGAAAGAGAAGACCTATGTAATTTGAAATGGCATTTAATTCACTTCAGTTCACCCAATCACTTCTCAGGTGAGCAAATTATTCTAAGAGCAAGGGGATAAAAAAAAAAGCTGGAGGCTGTAAAGATAATTTAGTTTTCAAAGAGAAGTAGAAGTTCTCATAATGAAAACAGGGCAGTGAACCAAGCTGCAGTACCATAGCAAGGTCTTTTACCGATATATCTATTTCAAAATAAAGTAGTATAAAATGTGCAAGATTTTTTTAAAAAATACCTACTATTCTTGATCTCTTATAATAATTCTAAGCATCACAAATGCAATGTCAAGAATTATTTTGAGTTATTAAGCTCCTAGTTTCATCCGTGACTGATTTGTTTTCCAGTTTAATTTGTTTGAAGTCCTCCTTGATTCAGTGAGACATTACTGAAGTCAGTCCAAAAATACCTGGTTTGCTTGCCCAAAACAGCTACCAGCTGATTTCCAAATTGGTAACTCTGATTGAAATATCTACAGAGCAGCAGCAACTATGTCATGCGTGCCCAACTGCAATAATCATTATTAACAAAATCTAAAATCTCAGAGATGCTGCAGAAAAAACAAAAGAAGGCCCCACAATAGCAAAACAATTCCAGAGATGAACAATAATTGTTTGGTGTTTCATCAGATTTAACGATTTACTAACTCTTCATCCTTAAAAGCAGAACTTTGTATCCAGACTAAATCATTCTACATTAAGCAAGGTAGGTAAAAAGGACATTCCAAGACAATGCTCCCATCACTTATGAAAACAAAACATCATTGGGGCATAGGAGGGATTACATATTCCTGTTGGATATTCACAGTGTAAAAATTCATGCAGATGCTGCTTAAAGACCAGTACCTGTAGCTTAATCACTAATCTAGAACACCTATGTGTCTGCATTAAGTCATTCAAGAGTCAGTGTCACTGCTTGAAAACACAGCAATACCATCCCCAGCCACATTCAGGCTTCCATTTTTTCTTCAAGGTTTTCTGGGACTATGCAGCTCAGTTACCTGTAGACTGCCCTGTATGAACTCTCAGTGAATCTAAATACTCTCACAGCAAACATTGAAAATTAAAACAGTAGAAATTTCCCCAAAGGAAGCTGAATGGAATAGTGTACGTATTTATCAATCTATAACCCTCACAAAAGGAGAACACCTGGTTTCTTGAGAGAGACAAAGAATGCACTTAAGTTTCTGGATAGACAGATTGCTCAGGTTTAAGCAAAGGAGTGAAAATGTATAAAGCAAGTCTGGTGCTTTGAAAATGTGGAACTTAAAACTTTCTGGCAACCACACTGTGGCCTCCTGCAAAATACCCTTCCTAAAAATATTAGGTTCAATTTTTATAATTTAGTTAAATGGCCTAATGTTAAATTGGATTTTTAATTTCCAAGCCTGTGGAAACAGTTTCATTTCTTAATTCCTCAAAGAAAACAAGAGGGAGTTGAACATGAAATATCTCATGAAATACATTCCACTTAATTTTCCTTCTAGAGTTTCCCAGGAGTAGGAAGTAGAGGGATGCTAAACTGAGGCCCCAACAGTGGCATATCTGAGTAAAAATTACCTCTTAGAGAAAGAACAGAGATTTGGGTGCTGAAGAGTGAGACTAAGAAATCTGATTAACTGTATAGGAGAATGAAATCTCCTGCTAGGGAATGAAGTCTATCTTCCAGCCTTTGCTTTTCTTCAGTATTGCAAGTATTTTTCTTCTATCAATGCTAAAGATTTTCACTGCTGGTTCCTAGTATAGTGAAATAGCCTTAAAGTTCAATGCTGCCACTCCAGCTTACATTTTATATTTGTTAATAGTAACTGAGGCTTTTTCAGTAAAGGAATTCAGAGAAAAGATCCCTCATACCTTTCTCTAATATTTCAATTCTATGTTTATCAAATTATCTTCATTTTTAAAGTGCTGTCTGAAGAGTAGCTTTGCTCTGCATGGCTGAACATAGGAAAGGTTTTGTCTTCAATAAGGCCTTAGATATCTAATCCCAAATCTCAGTGGGCCTTGTTAAAGCAACATCATAAAATTTTTACACATCCTTATGAGTTTGGAAAAAAAAATTGTTCTACGTCTCAGTCAGAGCTTATACTGACTAATATGGCCTTAGGGAAGGGACTGTTGAAATTCTTGCATCTAGCCACTAGAAATGGATTGATAGATGCAATTATGATAAATAAGCATAGGTTTATTAAGTAAGATTTTTTTTTTAATTAGTAGTTACAGGTGAAAAAAAGAAGACATTCAGACCCAATGCATAAATGCTGTAAAGCTGGTGTAACCTGCAATTTCTGTGCACTGTGAGCACACTGGGAGGTATTTGCATCACTCAGTCTTGGTACTCAGTGACCTGATGGATGAGCAGGGCTGATGAAGCTACTGGTTTCAACAGCTGACCCTGCCTGGACACCTGAACTGCTCATCACTCATTTCCTAAACTTCCATGGTTCAATGTGCAGTGTTTTTAAGCAATCCAAAATTGGCAACAATTTACTTTCACCCACATGCTCTACACTGCAGCACTTGAGGACTTGACTGTCAAGTGGCTCCGATGTCTGTGCTGCAAAAGCAAGGCAAGGTGCAGTAACCTCACCTAAGACCATGACTGAAAAGCAGGGTTGGCTTCTGCAAGACAATCTGAGTTTCCCATCTAGGCTGTGCAGGGAGAGTGGCAGAGAGGCACCAGCAAACCCAGTTAGCAATGTGTATCTATCCCCTTGCCTTGTTTCTAATGGTCCCACCACTGTCCCCAGGAAAGGCTCTAACCACAAACCATGGGAATTAAGCACTATGTAGAAAACAGCCCTAATATGAGCTCACTGCCACTGTCACACCAGGCAGCAGTCTCAACACTGTCACTGGTACCAGAGGGATGGTGTCTGTGACACCCTGCCCTAACAGTATTGAAACAGGTGTGCATTCAGGGCTGTGGAATAGCCACAAATAGTAACATTGGTTTTCTCAGCAAAGCAAACCAAGCAAGCAGCAGGGAAGAATTATCTATGAAGAAAAAAATCAAATTAAATCAAAGTTGAATGAACCAAAGGTCTGTATGATGAGATGGCACTGCTGTTACCCTCTACATAAAGCTCTAAGTTGCCTAGCCACAGTACAAAGCACTTGGCTGGGTGTTCTTACAGAGGTTATTCCTACCAGCTGTGCCACATGAAGATTTATACACGCTCCATAAACTTTAATTCCCTTTTAAAGTCCTATTATACCAAGCAGGGGGCCATTTCTGAAGTTGAAATGGATTTTCAGAACAATATAAAGACAAAAATGTTTTCTGGCCTCTGATTTTTAAACCTTTGGGTAAAATTAAATCTCTTCCACGGCACTGTTGATATTCCATATAGTTATATTCACAAATACCAGGCACTCCAGAACATTATGTCTGAATCCAAAGGGAGAAGTTATCCTGCTGTACAGAAAAAATGCTGTAATCACTGTTCACAAAAATCTCTCAGCTTGATGCTTTGAAGTTTTTTCCTGATGTACTGACTTCAGAAGAGAAGGAAATTCAGTATTTTAAGATGCAATTACCTGCAGCAAAGAAAGAAACACCACAAATAATAGAAGTGGTAGATCCCAAATTTGCTGACAGCAAGATTTATTCTTTCTAGTCATTCAATCTAAACCATTGCCAAACAAAAGCCTAATGACTGAAGTTAGAATTTCATATATGCCATATTTTCCCTTTCACACTGAAACCACAATTTTAATAGATGAGTTTATTTTTATCATCATTTTCCCACTCCACAAAAAATTATACCTCTTACAAAAATTGTACAGAAGCTCACTCTGTGCAGGTAGAACAAAACTGAAGTATCAGATGTGGCTAGAAGTCAAATTTAACAAGCAATTAAATCCTAAATAAATAAAACCAGCAGTCAAGAGCACTGCTTCTTCTCCTAAACGTAAACTTCAAGTCAAAATGCTAAACCAGTATAGATTTTTTTACATCTATTACTACATCCCACAGCTCACTTTGGAAATTCACAGCAGACTAACTGCATATCTGGAAAGACTCAACTTTCCACTTGCCCCTTTTCCATGTCCTCTGCCAGTATGTGTCCTCACATGTCTGTCAGTTTTCCTCTGTGCAGGGAAATACTCTTCCATAAATAACCCCTCCACCCTTCCCAAAACTGTCCCTAGTTTTAACACTTCCTCTCCTCAGAGCTATTTCCCAAGTTTTCCCTTTCAACTATTCTGAAGCTTCCCCTTTTCTGCTACAGCAGAGATTTACCAGTGCCTGTTTAATCCTGGCTGATGCTGATGGAGCCCTTGGCAGCTCTCAGGCAGAGCTGTCCAGTCCTGCTGTCTGGCTGCAGACACGAGGCACAGCAGGAAGGATCACACAGAGCCACACACCAATCTTGTGAGAGCACTGGGAGCTGCAGCCCACACATACACCTTGACACAGTCAGATTAGTGAAGGCAAATTATTTGGGCTCTTTAGTTTTATGAGCTTTCTTAAAATTTTATGGGTCAAGAAAAAGGGAAAGTTAGTCTCAGCTTAGAAACACAAGAATCAGGATAAAGGAGGCATGCAGCCTGGCTGCCGAGTTCTGGACATGAGCAAGAGCAAAAGAAGAAAAAAGGAACAGAAAGGGGATTTAGATGGAAGACTTAAATCTATGTTTAAACCAATGCTGATGCAAGAATTGATGTTACAGACAGACTAAAACAGATTTTTGATAAAAGAAAGTGAAGTAGGCATGGAAAAACTGTGTCACAGATACCAGCTCAATAAGAAGTCTTTCAGTATATGACCTTGTTCAAACAGGAGATGCAACAGCTGAAAACAGGACAGCTACAAACCTTATGTATATTAAGTTAATTAGAATGGAGTTCAGATGTAGGAGAACACACCATAGGTAAAGAAATAAAACCACACTTGATAATTAACAAATGGTTGAATAACAGTCCAATCAAGACAGTACCAGTGTGGCTCTCTATGCAAAGATGTTCACAGACTAAAAGGATTTTTGGCTCAAAACATTTCAGGTGCATGTGGGAAGGGGCAGGTTGGGCCTTGGCTTCCATGAGGCAACGATGTGCCCCACACACCCCACACACCCCCAGGCCTGTATCCCAGCCCTGCAGAGGCTGCCAATCCCTGGCACAGCACAGGCAATGCTCCACACCCACCTCTGGAGCCCCACTCTAGCCCCAGAGTGACCAGATGACCAGAAGTCCCATGAGGGGAGGGGCCCAGGAAAGCCAAAGGGTATCTAAGCCAGGACATGCAGTGAGCACATCTTGACCCCATCTCTTCTTGGAACTTCTATCAGCTGAAGTGTGCTGGAACCAGGAGTGGTAGCTAAACTTGTTCTTTCCGGTACCCTCCTGTCTTTCTCTTTCTTCTACTCATTCCTTCTTCTTACAGTTTTGAGTACTTTAAAAATGGATGGGATTGGAGCTTGCTAAGTCAATGCTTTGAGAAGATGCTTTTATGTTGATTGAATGGTGCTCTAAACTTACGTCAAAATTCTCTGATTTTCCAAAGTGGCCAGTAAATTTTTTTTATTGTCTTGACCTCTTCAGAATATCTTACTAGTATTCTTCCCATGCATCTAAGGCAGAGTACATAAAAAACCATAAGCCCTTTTAAGACTCTTTTCAAGCATGTTTTTGGGGTCTTACAGATGTCACCCCAAATTGCTTCCAGAGAGCAAAAGAATCAGGTTGAAGGTGCATTTGAAAGTCTTTTGGCAGAGGTAGAAACTAAACTAGACATATAAAGCTAAAATACTCACCTCCCTGCAAGAACAGCTACTGAGCTGTTACTCTCATGGCCATAGACAGTGGAAAACAGGCACGGTCAATCCAACATCTCACTTCTGAGTAGATCTCATAGTCCAGTCTTTTGGAAATCACTAGGCTGAAGCTCTAAAATTCCACACAATTTTATTCCCTGAAACAATCCTTCCCAGCTTTCCAGTCAGATCTCCTCCACATTCTCCTCAAACATTCATGCCCACAGATGGTGAAGTGGATTGAGAACTGAATGAAGGACAGATCCCAGAAGGCCCTGATCTGTGGCACAGGGTCTAGTTGAAGGCCTGGACGAGTGATGTCCCCCAAGGTTCAGTAGTGGGCCCAGTGTTGCTTAACCTATTCCTCCATGTCTTAGATGGAGGGGCAGAGGCCTCCTCAGCAAGTTCACTGATGACACAAAGCTGGAGGAGTGGCTGCTACCCCAGAGGGCTCTGCAGCCCTTCAGAAGGGCCTCGACAGAGTGGAGAGAGGGGCAGAGAGGAACTTTCTGAAATTCAACAAAGGCAAGTACCTCGGGTACTTGCCAAGGGTTACTCTTCCTGCACCTGGGGAAGAGTGCCCTGGCTCTACTACAGGCTGGAGACTGACTTACTGGGAGATGGACCTGGGGGTCCTAGTGGAACAAGCTGTCCATGAGCCAGCACGGGGCCAAGAAGGCCAATAGTATCCTGGGGTGCATTAGGAAGCGCATTGCCAGCACGTGAAGGGAGGTGATCCCGCCCCTCTACTCAGCTTTAGTGAGGCCACATCTGGAGTCCAGTTCTGGGCTTATTACAAGGAGACACGGAGCTCCTGGAGCAGGTCCAGTGGAGGACAGCAAAGTTGACGAGGTGACTGGAGCATGTCTCTTATGAGGAAAGGCAGAGGGAGCTGGGTCTGTTCAGTCTGGAGAAGAGACAGCTGAGAGGCGACCTCATGAATGTCTATCAGTATCGAAAGGGAGATGTCAGAGGTTGGAACCAGGCCCTTCTCAGTGGTGCTGAGCAATAGGGCAAGAAGCAATGGGTAGAAACTGATGCACAGGAAGTTCCACCCACATATGAGGAAGAATTTTTTTTACTGTGCAGGTGACTGAGTATTGGAACACATTGCCCAGAGAGGTTGTGGAGTTTCCCTCACTGGATATATTAAAGAACCATCTGGATTCAATTCTATGCCATATGCTCTAGGATGACCCTGCTAGAGCAGGGTGGTTGGACCAGATGGCCCCACAGCGGTGACTTCCAACCTTACCCACTCTGTGATTTTGTGATAGGTATCACTTATTATGCTTATTAATTATACAAATAATTTAATTTATAGCTTAAGGCCAGTATGCAGAGGAGCCATCAAAAGAATTACTTGCAATGTTTTGATGCCACAGTATTCAAAACAGGCAACCAGCAGTAATATCCTATTGCTGCTGTACACACAAAGATGGAAGTATCCTGACCAATTTTATAAATAAGCCTTTTTTCTATGGTCTCAAGTCATACACTCCCAATTTGCTTTAGCCTTACCAATTCAAAAATATTTCAAGTAAAAGTGGCAGCTTAAATCGTAAAGTATTGTTAGTTTACACAGCCTGTCATGGAGAAATACAATAGAAACAACAAATGCTAATTAATTTAAAATAGGCCAAGATACTAAAATCCAATAAATAAATCAAGGTTTGAAGTTTAAGTAGTTAATGTCAACCATCTGTCCAATAAGCTTTTATAAGATTTGCTTTTTCACTCTTGGCTCATTATTTGATTCCTGCCTGCTCAAATAGATCCCGTCATTTTAAAGGCATTACAGGAGTTGAGTACTTACAGCTCCCAAGCAAACCCAACAGTCTTTATAAGTCTATGAGAAACAAACTGCAAGCATTCAAGTGGAAATCTGCTATGTTTGATGTATGGGTATAAAATTACCCTCACCGGATCAGCACTATCATATTTAGGCTACCCGGTTTTAAAAAAAGCAGTGTTACAAGGAAAGCAAAATGAGAGCTATACATATATATAGTAAGATTTGAGTAGATGTGACATTGATTTCCTTCCAGCACATAAGTCTAGCCCCTAATTGTAATCAGCAAGAACACTACATGCTGTAGTTTAGGATCCCCATGTCCATTTAGCAGGTGGGAATTCTGAATTGTTTGCTAATCCCCACCCAAAATCTAGCAGGATGTAATTTCATGGGAGGTTAAAAGAGTACTACACATCAGCAGTGAACTTCTGGAACTTGTCACTTGATTGTGGGGGCAGACAGCACCAGAAGGCGAAAAAGTATTTATACAAACACATGACCAAAAGGTGAATGAACAGACAATAAAGGAAATAGGCAGGGCTGTATCCTCTGACATCTTTAACACAAGCACAGAGCTGAGCACTACAGGAAAGTGCTCACACACTACTCTGAAGAACATTTCTGGATGTTGGAGGGATGATACAGAACTAAGCAGAACATGCTAAAGTGTTCTGACCCAGCATGGCATTTCTTACATTCCTATCATCCTATAGGTGTTAACTACCTGGCAAGGCAGTTGTTTCTGACACACATTTTAAATTGGTTTCAGGTAGTCTTGCTGCTTTTAATTTACAATTTTTTGCCACCCAACTTGACATTTCTCTTATTACCAATCCTAATATTCCTCAAAGAGCTGAACTACAGCAAGATAAGTCAAAGACACACGAAAAGTACCAAAATTGTGCTTACCTGAATTGCAGTGTTTCACAAATAAATATGAAGAATATGGGAAAAAGGTAAAAGCCTAAAATTTATTTTTTGTTTTACCACATTACTGAATCACAAATCCTGATTCAAAAGCATATTTGTGATCAGAGATCATAAAGAAATATTTATCTGTCTTTTCTTTAAAAAAATTAGACCATAAGAAGTAGTTAAGCAATAGCCCTTAGTCAATTTCATATTTTTATATTGCCAATTATTCTGTAGATAGCATTTAACACTTTTAATGCAGAGAACAAAAGCAGTACCCTGCTAGACAACTACTAATACAACAGCATTTTTCACAATACACAAGAAGACAGGCAGGCTACCAGTCAGATAATCAACAAATGGATAAGCAATTTGGGATTACAAATCCCATTTTAAAAAGCAGTAAGAATCCTTCATCCTCTGACTTCAATGTGAAATTTCAAAAGATGAACAAAAAAAACCAACCTAAGTAAAAAGCTCAGCAGGAATGATAAAATGAGTCAAATTTTTGAGAAAAAATAGGAGAATTTGTTCAGTAGACAAAAAGTTTATTCCAACAGTTTTATCTACTTCAATTAGTACTTCTAATTTTAAATAGCAAAGATTAGATACCAAAAATACAACAGCTCCAAAGAGCAGAAAGATATATCAGGTCTGTGTTTAAGAGCAAGAACTAAGTTCCTAAGTAACTACCACAAAGGGATGCTGCACCTGGCAGGTGTAGTTTCAATAAACAGGAAAGTCAGGATATTTCTACCAAAAGTTATACTTAAAAGTTGTGTACACTTTTTCTCAGAGGTGAGGAAGGATGCTACTGAAGAGCAGTCTGCTGTCTCAAATTTCATGAGGCTTATAGCTTCCACATGTCTATCAAACTCTGAGAGGTATTCTTTTCCTTCCTGTCCCAAAACCCTGACTGGCATCAGACTCTGTCTTTTAAAAATTTCTGCCTGACTGTTCAGACATCTCTTCTAAGGTAACTCACTCCACCCACGGTGTCAGTTCTCTTAACTTGATACCATGAAATAATTCAAGAAGGGAACAGAAAAAAAAATAAATCTGAAACAAACCAGACCTTTCATGTTCTGTTTACAATCACATCTACTCTTTTAATCATTCCAGATAGAGAAATCAGCTTACAGATAGCACAAACCAGAGAAACACTGGTCACTCCTCAGTCAATCAAATATTGATCTATGTGGTCCCATGTGTTTTCTACAGGCAAGAGTCACTGAAAAACTGAAAATCTCAGACATTCAAAAATCAGTGAAAAAGGACACAGTTTGATGTTTTTATGAGAAGTGAATTACTCTAGGGTCATATATAGAATGAAAGCCATTCTTGGGAGCAATAAACAACATTCTGGAATACATCAATAACAGCTTCATAAACAGCTAACTATATATGGACTGTAATAAAAGCTAGGACTAATAAAAAACTAGGACTCAAACCCTCCAGGTTTTCAGCCACAAACTCAATTTTCCAGCTTATTCTTGTCCCTCTAAAGCTAATAAAATGCACAATTTCTGGAAGTAATTTTTCAACCCCCAAATTATAAGCAGCAAATTTTTATATAGGAAAAGGTTTCTGCAAAAGCTGTAAACCATTCAGAGATGCACATGGGATACAAAAATCTATCAACAACCTTTTGACAAAGCTTTGCCTAGCAGTCTACTCTAAAGGGAAAAGTGCAATTCTCCTCTCACTGTACCTTCACATATATTTTGTGAGATCAAGTTATGGTCAAATTGCCATGGAACCACATTTTCAATTTTCTTCATACATTTTTACAACATTCTCACTTCAACAGTATTTACTATTATCACTCCCAGCAGCTAAGGCTGTTTACATAAGGTGTTATTTGCCAAGAACCTGCTACTTGAAAGGAAGACCTCTTCTGTCTGCACAGCAGATTTGTAGGTGGAGAAAAGTAGCCTTGTTGAGAGAAAAGCAGAGGGAACCAACATAATCACATGCACATGATCCATAAAGGACAGAGCAGAAAATACATGAGGTGTCCTTCTCTAATGGAACTCAAACACATTTATAAGATACTTTTTTCATGCTGTTTCAATTAATTTGCTGTAGAAGAATTTTCATAAAGCTCCCCCAGGGGCTAAAAGCCTAACTACAGACAGACTTAGTCAGAACTTGTGTTATCACACATAACACACACCTAAGTGTTTCTAGCCCTGCTTCACTGCTGAAGGAGTAAGATACAACTCACTACAACACTTAAAGGCTACCCTCAGGAAGATAGAGGAATACAGCTCTAAGGAGAAATGACAAGAACTACTATAAGTAGCATGTGTGCATACACTTAACCCTATTTTAACTTCACAATGTCTTGAAAGTTACTGAATGTCCTCAAGCAAAGCAGCCTAATATACAGAGAATATCCAGAGCACAGCTGTTAAGATTCCTTGCCAAAATAAAGGTATATGGAGAGAGGCTCCATGTGACATGTTCACAGTTTGTTCCTATCCCATATATCAGTTGCTCTCCCTGAGACTGGAAGAAGACAGATGCTTCTTCCTTCCACAGACAACACGGAGCTGGGAAGAGCCATCAGCAGGACACATGATGGGAACAAAAATGGCCATGACCAAGGAGGAAAAAAATTCTGAACAAAATTAGGATGCCATTTGATAAAGGCACAAACCTGCACAAAAAAAACCAGGAATGCTGCTCATTAGACTGCAATCCACCTGGAAATGAGCTGATGGTCAACATAGATCAACAAATTTGACATGAAATCAGAGTATTGTTGATGCCACACAACAGGTAATTAACTTCACAGCAATGTTCAGCCTAACTCAGACCACAGCATTGTTAGAAAAGGCTTCAGGATCAGCCACCCTAAACAGCAACAACTCCAAATGGGTAATTACCAGTCAGCAGCCAGTAATGAACCACAGACATTTATCCTACTTGAATGTTTGTTTCCTTTGCATTCTTAACATTTAGAGCAATAGTGAATGTAAGGTACAGTGATAGATATGCCAGTGATTTACCGGAGGAAAGAGAGTTCTGTTGTAGTGTTGTTCACAGGACATAATTCCTAATTTAAGGGGAAAACCACTTCTGTATCCAAGGAAGAGCATTAAGCATTAAGTTAATTACAAAGAATTGCAAAACCGAGCTCTGAATAAAGGAGGGATAAAATGAGTTTTCGAGCGAGACAATGCATTTCTTCTGACACCCTGGAAGTCTTGAAACAAAGATCACATTCAAAAGTCTCAACATTCCCCTCAAGAAAAATATTCAAGTGCATCCCAATGAAAGGGTGCCTGAATGTGAATTATTAGGCAATATCAGTCAGACTCTCTTTAGCAGCAGCATTTGCCAAGGAAGAATTTCATAAAGCCCAAGATGTCAATTGCTACAATGGAACCGTGTATTTATCTCACAATAAGTAGATTTATGCTTGTGTACATAAACTAAGTACAGATTTTGTTTTGTTTCTTTAGCCATGTTTTACAAATATGTGATTGTGCTACTACATTTAGATATTAAAAACAATACTTCTAGTTAACCTTAATCTGTTTTAACCTATGGTACAGCAAGCCAGCACAGACTCTGCAGTGTCCACAAGTAAGAAAGGAGCTTCCCCTCCCATCACACAGCTCAGATTCTGGCCCTGCCAGAACTGGACAGAACCCAAGTGTACCCAGGGACTCACAGCAACTGAAGAGGCCCTCTGACCTAAAACAGGATGCCAGAGTGCACACTTATCCCTTGCAGCTACTGGGGTCTGCTGGGGTCTAGGTCACATGCAGACCTCCTGTTCATCCCTTTCTATTCTGGAGGTGTTCTTGCTTATTCCTCTCTCATGGGAAGCAGGTCCTGGGCTCTGAAACCTTTCCTTTACTCCAAAGGCAGGTGTATGTGCAGAAGACAGCAAGGTTAGGTGCTATAATTTTTATCAGAATGTGGGCATCTGAAAATTTTGGAACTTGCACTAATCAAGAAATCATGTTTGTATGACAACATGACACTTGATTCTAAATGCAAATGCATCACATTAAATAAGTCAACCAAAGCACTTCAACCTGTTTCCACTAACTCATTTATCAGCTGGCCTCAAGTACCACCTGAATCTGTGCAATCAGACTGAAATCTTTCTACATGGAACAGGAATGTAAACACAGCATAAGCAAAAATATCAACATGTGCCCTTAGAAACAACAAAACTCTTTGGTCTATATTTTAATATTAAAAAGCAAAAATCTAACAACAATCTGGTTGTTCTCTGTAATAGAAACCAAATACTACTCCCCTGGCATTTTGCTTAAAAAAACATTTTAAGAAATATGCAAATTCAAAGAGGTTTATATCTGAGATTAACAGACTGTCCAAAAAACGTGAAAGAAATACTAACCCAAAGCAAATGAATACCAGAATCTGAGTTTAAAAAAGGTTGTACTTACTCCTTATTTCTGCATTGAATGCATGGCTGGTAAAGGACTTTGAGAGCATTCCAGGATCCCACTGGTCCAGAGCTAGGTGTAAGGATATCTCCAAACAGTGTAAAATCACTGTGGGAGGAGGAACTTCCTAAAGACTCTACCAGCAATGTGTCAGAATTTAAAAGCCAGATCTATAAATGAAAAATAATTTTGTTTACTGTACATTAGATACACTTCAATTTGTTACTTTACTGTGACCCTAAAGCCACATTTTTACAAAGTTTCCAACAAAGTATTAACAGACATAAATTGATATTTTATTATTTAGAGAGTCTGCACAGCTTCTAGTGGAGAAAAAAGGGTAATACAATACTGATTTATCAGTATTGAAGCTGCCTCTTTTTGTGGCTCTAGCACATTCCCTTTGGTAGGAACAAAAGCAATAGTCCCAAGTCATCTCTTTTAGTACCAGATGTATTATTTCTCCAATTTCATAATTTTTAGGCATTAGTCAAGCATATGGTGTTGAGCAATTGAGGGCTAAAGACAGGAAACTGAAAGACTGCCCACTGAAGTGCCAAAAACTGAGGATTTTTAGAAGATGCATGATGGTTATGACTCTATGGACCTAATACATGAAAGAAAAAAGACAACAATGAATACGGTCTAAAAGGCATGTTGAAATTTACAAACAGCTGGAGCAGACCTTCACTTGGAAAATAAATATCAAGTTTCACAATGGGACTAGCACTCTTCAGCCCTATTTGCTCACAGCAATTCAAAAGATATTTACTGGGGAGAGTTTTGAGAAATCTGAACTTTTTGCATCCCATTATGGATCTTATTTAATCTTTGTTTGATTTGGTATCAGTGTTCTGACTTGGATCCAGGGCTTTCCTGCTAAACACCATACAAATAAGTCAGGCTTTTCCTTAATTCACAGCTTGCAGTAGTGAAGTGATCCAAGTTAACAATGGAAATCAATTTTTACAAAAGTGGCACCTGTATGAAATGTTTATATATGAAATATTTATCATAGAAAATGGGATTTATACAGTGTTGCTCACTAGAGAGCAATCTTCTGCTTCTCATGATCTAATCAGCTTCAAGTAAAACAAGTTACATGATGTTATGTAGCAGACACATGATATCCCCTGTGGAGGGAGAAAGCAGTCATTAACAGGACACATAGTATATGTTGCAATTGAATGCGACAGTCACAATTTATCAGAGCCCAGGGCTCAGGACATTACAGTGGAAGCTTCATAAAGAAGGAAGGAGATATATTGATAAAGATACCTTGGGAGAGAATAGGAGGAGGAGAATCACTTCAGCATATGCACATGAATGATGACAAGCAAGCACATTTGGCTTTGGAAGACGCTGTTCATCAGTTTTGCTCTAGTAACTCACTGTACACATTTACAGCCTAAACTGCAAAATATACCTCATTAGCTAGGACCATTACACAAGGTGCTTAAAGCCAAGTGCTGGAGAGGTGTTGGAAGAAAATGAAACAGAGAAACACAAGCCACTGCCAACACAAACTGAACAGAGTTTCTTCCTTTTGAAATTTCTAACAAATCTGTGTGGAAGGAGCTTCCTGGGATGTTTTTCAGCAGGGGAATATCCTTCAAACAAGACAAGGGAACAATGTAGCAATAGCTGTCTGCTCCTTTCAGAATCCTTCTGCAATCTGCTGCAGAGAAAGCAACCAAAGCATTTCATTTGCAACATAGTCCATTGGAAATGGACCTCTTTCCACACAAGTATCAATCTCACAATCATGTTCTAGAACTTGTATGTATGTCTTTGTTTCACCAGCAACACAACAGATCTGCATTAATAACTTAGCACACAATATAGAGAAAGTAAATGAATCTCTGGGGGTGGAAGGATTCCCAGCCATGAGCAAAATCAACTTCTGAACTACACTTACTTCTTTAGGCAGCATTTTCATTCTTTTCCTTATGTATGAATTATTTTTTTATCTTGCTTTCGATCTGAGTGAACAATTGCTCACCCAGACTCAGTGTGTTGACTCTAAGAATTTTATACATGTATTTCTGGCTAACAGTTTCATATTTTGAGCTGTGCTTTCAACTATGTTATTCACAATGTGCAATCTCTCCTTTCTTTCTACTTCTTTGTACAGCAGAGCTGGCACAAGAAAATTCCTTCCATATTAACTCCAGTAAGAAAAGAAACTTTGCAGAAAATATATATACATAAAGTGTAGAATTCATTCACAATGCCATTGAGTACCTTTTCTGAAATGACAGAATCAGAAAAAAGTAGGGGGAGGGGGGTTGTTGTTGATCTTCCTCTCATTGTTTTCTTTTGGTTTCAAATCACTTTGTCAAGAGACTTAAAAAGATGTTCTTTGGGGACAAGTGGCAACAAAGCTACCGCAGTTATACTTCATGGGACTTGAACCAAACAGCTGAAATACCATGATTTAGATTCTGTGATCACTTTCCCTATATCTCATTCTGAGTTTCCAGCATCAAATTGTGGACAATTAGGCATCAATTTGAATTTAACATGGGTAAAAAAATGGCTAAATCTTTTATTTTTCCTTGCTAGTTCTTTCCTAGTTATTGCAGACATTACCATGACTTTCATCATCACACAGGTCACTAATGCAAACATCTTTCATTACAGCTATTTCATTGTCACACTCAGAGTGCTCAGGTAAAGATGCCATTTCCTTGTATTTCACAAAAATAAAGCTCCCTGAGAGAGCTGGGCAGCCAAGTCTCAGCAAGGTTCTCATTACCTCACTCCTTGACCACTGCAATGTTCACCCCACCTCCAGTCTTAACAAATGCAAACTGGTTCTGCTCATGCCCCTCAAGACAGGGACAATAATCAGACTGACAGGTCTCTCCCATTTTGTTACATACTAATTTTCTTGGGATTTCTTCCCATTCCTCTCAGCTCACTCCTGAAATACAAGCTGCCTTATTTTCAAAAGACTTTATAGCCTAATCCCACTCCAAAAAACACCTTTCCTTCCATCCTGAAAGACTAGACTTAGTGTTCAAAGAGTCCAAACCATTGCACACTTTTTGATTTTTCCAGATGTAATCTTTTTCGGTCTTATGAGGTTGATCCCATCCATGAGATGAATTCCCTGTATCTATCCATAAAACTAGTTATTTACTGCTTTCAAAGCTACACTTTTTGCAATAGAGAAAAAATAGGTATCTATTGAGATGCTGCTATGCTGACCAATAATGTCCCATTTTTCTTGTGTCCTCCTATCTCACTATCTGCTTGCTGTCTTCCTCTTATTCTCAGCTTCTAAATCATGCAACTACAAGGCAGGGAACCCTTCAACAGGAGAGCAAAAAGAGGAGACAAGTGATTCACAAATGTGAAGAGAGCAGTGATACAGGGCAAATAAGGATACCTGTACGTACCACTTTTTTTCCCTGAAACAAAGAAACTTTAATTGACATCCTTTAAAAATGAAAAAAGAAAACCCAACATCCTAAGTAGTGTATAGCTTAAACAACAGAATATGTTTAACTTAAAAAATGGAAACCCATATTATGGTATGTGTGAATAACATAATTGGTAGTGTTAAGTGATACATCCAGAGGAAATGAGGAAAATAAGTATACATACTATTTGTGGTTTAAAAAAATTAAAAATACTTGTGAGAAACCTTAACCATAATTACCACATACACAGTTTCAGCTGTGTGTATTCATGTAGGTAAGCACAAACACTGTGAACTAGAATCTTTGGCTCATTCTCAAAACAAACAAGTGGGACAGCTGGTTCATGATGCATCAGTGATGAGACTACTTGTGTAACTTGGCTGTGTGCTCACAGCCCCAAGCACCCAGGTTTCACTGTTGAGCTATTGATAATCATTAATATAAACAGAGCTTACATTATACTTGTGTCCACAAGGCCTCTGAGTCCTAAGACTTAACCCATGACTCCAGAACAGCTGTTGGTGTGTATACAGTAGTGAGAACCTCACCCTGGACAGGAGTAAGGACTTTCTGATGTTAAATACTAAAAACACCTGCAAAAAACTAACAACTCACCAATATAAAGGAAAATATGCCAATCAGAAGCCAGTCCCTATCTAATTCAGCCTACTCCTCTAATCAATACATTGGCAAAAATGCAGCTCAGAGCTAAAAGTAATGGCAATCTACTAAATAAAGTGATTTTTCTGTAAAAAAATAATCAGTCTGCTGTATATAAACTACTAGACTTAAGCACCAGAATTTTACACAACTTGGCAATAGATAAGCTACAAGGGAAAAATCCCAATGATTTTTGATGACTCCTCAATTAGAATATATATAATTATAGGTATGCTTATGAAACCTTCATTTTATCATCACAGAACAGGTATTTCTCAGTGGTTGTACAAATGTTGTCTTGGCATTAAAATTTATTTAAAGGCAACTGATATACACTTGCCTCAGCATCTGGATGATCCAAAATCATAGAACTTGGACAATGCATATATACAACAGTTTATATAATTACATTGCCTCAAGAAAGTGCATTTCTAAGTTTATCCAGGGCAGGAATCTCTAATCATGTATTTCTTTGTGTCTATGAATTATTTCTATAAACTGCAAAAATACAAATTCTATACCCATATTTAGTTTGGACATAAAAGGAAACATCTCTGGTTATAACAAGTATACAGTATTAAGTTAACTCTTATCCATCTTAAAAGTTTGAGGAATCTAGCTGTCACTATCTAAATATCAAGCTTAACCAAGTTTAACAGCATTAGAACATTAAGCATAATAGGCAATTTTATTTTTATCTTCACTTCACTTTGCAATGCAATGTACTACTACACTAATGGTCCCTGCTGACTTGAGACAAAGCTTGTGAAAGATGCTATACAATTTGATTCTCTTCTGGTGATTAAAGAGAAGTGCTGGAGCAAGAAGGTGAAATATAGATTAAAAAATTAAAACTCAAGCTTTCCATATTTTCTGGATACAAAATAGTATTATTTCTGTGTTACTTATGGTGCATCTGTAGTACTTTCATTACTGTATCAATAAAATTTATATGTGCACATCTAATTAGAGAAAAAACTTGTGGATATTCTTACTTGAACAGATGTACCTCAGAACCACTTCAAGAACTGGAATTTAGTAATTTTTTAAACATACAATAATGAACACCATAAATAATACATTTTAGGAACTGGGATACATAGGTTAATCTTCTTTACCAAGATGAAGATTTAAAAACTTACCAGAATATAGGTTTTTCCATTATCTCCTTTTATGGTGAATCTAAATGTGCTTTTTGCAGAGGATAATTCCAAAAGACACTGAGCAACAATGCTCTGTACAAACTGAGACCTGTTTAAGAATTAACCACATTATTATATGTTTTCATAGCAACCACAGTCATTCATACCTATGCACTCCAGGTAAATGAGTAGTAACTCATACTTCAATCCCACTACATCCTACAATTACATTTTACTGAAAGATGGGGCTTTTTTATCTTCCTCTCACTCAAAACCAGAGAACTTTTTATTTCCTACAACAGGAAATTTTTTTAATAGATCAGGATTCTAAATTGCTTTACACCCTTTATTTTGGCTGACACCAACTGTCAAAGGTTGAATAGAAGATTTGAAGATTTTCCCCATTACATTTTACACATATGAACACAAATTCAGAATTATGCATATGTTTCAAATAAAATTCCCAAAAAGAAAGAACTGTGATTAAACCATTGTACATGATACCAGGTAGCTAGATCAAGTTCTGTTTCATCTTAGTCTTAAATTCAAACTGAATTACTTGAAAATTCAGAAGTCTTACTTCAAATAAAACATTTCAAACTTTACTTAATTTACCTTTACATGAAATAGACTTCTGTTTCCATAATAAGTCACCAGACATTGTGCAAACTTAAAGAGTTCAAAATAAAAAAGTATTTTATTTTGGCATATCACCTCAATAGTGAGACACTGTGACAAATTACACACAATCTCCTGCATCACACTCGAAGATGAGCAAGCAAAACTGCACATGAGTGAATCCAGGCTACTTTGCCTTTACAATACTTAATTCTGTGATGATTATATAAAATTGCACTCTGTTATTATATGCAATTATTCAAAAAACAACAACATAAGAGCATTTCTGGAATCCTTTTAAAACATATACTTGAGCAAATTATGTGATTATTTTGTTACCTTGGTGTTGGACTGAAACCTCCCTCAGCTGATTGAATAACCACCTCAGTGACATAATATTTAATGGTACCTAAAATGAAAAAAGTATTTTTCAACTATAACAGAATAACCAACTTAGTAAGATTAGACTGTAAGTCACCATATCACTACACTAGTCAAGTATTTGTTTAGTAGTCAATTAAGAGGTGCAGCAGACAATTATATTTTGCTTGAGTTTGTAGGAGTATGTAAGCAACCATAACAAAAAAACCTACATTGCCTGAAGAAAACTGCTCCAAGCTAATTACAAGATCAGCAATTTCTCATTCATATTGATCTTTGTTTAATGCTGGGAACAATCATCGTGAAACCAAGCAAGCAAGAGCTCAAGCCAAACCCAAAAGATGAATTGAAAGAACTTTCCTAAAGCACTGAGATCAGCATAGCTTACATAAGTATTTTAGTACCCTCTGCTGCTTAGTAATGCTGCAGTGAATCACTAGAGACAGTTTTAATAACAGCTCACACAGGGGAATAATTTCCTTCTTTGCTCAAAGAGCAGAATGGAACTTCTTTCCGAAAATCACATTCACTCAATGTTAACACTGCATACATTCTGAATTTCAATGTAACTGTCCACCAAAAGCTCCACTAAGACAGCTTTTCACACTAAATGGAAGTGTTTGAGGAGATAATTTAACCTCCATCCAGGAAGGCAGGTCAAAGACGATCACATCGAAGATCTGGGTCTGTGCTGCAAATACAGCCTAACCAGAGGGCCAGCAAAACAGGTTAAGAGTCATAAATTCATTCTACTAAGTCTCAAGATGTGAACAACTGGAAGATTAATTTGGTCCACAAGTTTTAAGGATGGAAGGATCTGATCTCTGTCCACACATATCATTAAAACTTGATGAAAGCAAATATTTCAGAAGGACACTTTCATCTGTTTTAAACCCTCCAAAGGCTTGGTAACCCCTTCTCCAGGTAAATACTACACTTTCTATATTATTTTCAGCGTTAGGAAGTTATATTTTACCTCTAAATTCAATTAAGTCTGCTCCATGCTGTGTGAGTTCTTGGAGACAGGAAGAAAAGACAGTTCAGTCTCTCTAGTTCCTCAGCCATTACCCTGAGTAAGGAATTGGTGCTACTGCTACAAGGGGATTGGGAATTCAGATGTTTGCTTGCAGAGGGATAGAAGCTGTGATTTCCCAAGAAAAAATCATACAAGTAAATGTGGAGAGTTGGGGGAAGGAATAGCCCATGAGGGAATCTCAAGGCTGAACCTGGTCTCCACAGCTACAGCACTCTAATCCTGCTTTATCTTCAAAACACTGATACCTGCTCATGAGGAAGCACCAAAGCATGCCAGTCTAAGTTTGCTCTCTAGTCTCCTTTCGCAGAGATGGTTCTGCCTAGACTTACATTATCCATCTCTTTTGTGCTCTGAACTCTACCAAAATCTCCTGTACTACTGAAGAAACATGGCCAAAACAATGGAAATCCTATCTAACTTCAGCCATGTGCAGAGTGCATACCAAATCCCTGCACATTGATAATGTTTGCCTTTCCCTACTCCCACTGATCTATTACTCATGACCTTGTTATTCATGCTCTTTTCCCGGCACTCCTTTCCCAAAGTCACATCTTGCTTTGAGGGCTTTCAAACATTGTACCTTAAATTTGGTTTCATTAAAGCCTGTATTGTTCAGATCCCTGTACAGGACAATCAGAACATTCTATAACAGAAGACACAGAATACCTTCTGTCCTGTCTCACCTTATGGCATTTCTTAAACAGGCTTTGCATTTTCTGAGACTTTTTTATATCCACCAGATCTCTGAACTGAGGCAGGCTCACACTGACTGATGCAGTGGAAGAGAGGGAGGATGAAAGAATGAATCCTGCTAATAACAGTCTGATCATTGCTTCTCTGCCAAGAATAGCTGAATTTTAAAAACAGCCAGACCCTCTTCTTTACACCACTTCAAGTAAATCCTGCTGATCCAATATAATTACATCTTTTAAACCAATAATCTCATCAGCTCATCATCGGATAAGGATGAGGCATAACCTGTTTCTTTGAATAGGCTTCCTCCCCACAAAACCAGGCTGACTGTTAGCAATCTTCAGCTTCTAGTTGTGCTGATCAAGTTCTGAATTACCTTTCACTCATTCTGTAGAACTGACAGGAAAACAAGCAACCTGTAGTTTCTCAAATCTCCACTTTTACTGGGATTTCTAGTAAACTGGAATCATGCATTGAGTCTTCCAAAGATTTGGAATTAGCCAAATATTCCACAGAAACAAAGACAACCAAAATTCCTGCTGAAAGTAATGTTCAAGGTCTAACACTGGAAGCAACAACTTCATCTGTTCCAGAAAGGAATGAGACAAACACACAGGAATAACACAGCACCTTATTGATAAACTATTTTCCTTCAGTGTTTTTAACCTCCAGTGCTCAATGGTTGATGCAGTCAAGTCTAGTTCTGTTTGGATATCTCATACCTGATGAAACTGTTTCTCCCAGCATTGTCTTGCAGCGCTTACAAATTACTCTGGTATCTTCTTTTGACTTCTGTAGGACAAAAAAAAAAAAATCATTTAAATGTCACTCAGATATTCTGAAAACGGAATGCGTAGCTTAGCATAATTTACAGAGCAGACAGGAAACTTTTTACTCGTTTCTGTCCTCTTTATGTTTACATGCACACATATTTGCCTTAACAACTTCAGCTTTCTACACTTGGACTTGCTTGCATGTTTCAAACTAATTTTAAAATCTAGCAATATATCCACACAGCACAATCTGTAATGGCTAACAGGAGAATCTTGTAATATTGAGTGACTGGATGATAAAACGATAAACTACATTTGATTGTGCTAAGGGTAAAATAATGCACCAGAAATTAAGTACTCCCTAATATATACATGAAATAGTATGCTGCAATGTGACTACCATTACTCAGTAACAAGTTCTAGTAACAGTTCACTGTGGACAGTTTTATAGGAGTTGAATACCAGTTCAATGTTCAGCAGAGAGCAGAAAATGTCTGCAGATTATTTTGAGTTACTAGGAAACAGGAGAAATACACAAGACAGCAGGATATGCCAGAAAGGTGCAGTGGATTCTGTTCTTGAACAACCCTTCTCCCTCTATTCAAACTAATACAGAAAAGGTATTGACAAAGAATAACTGTCAGAAGTGCAAAACAGTTTCCATATGTAACATGAAAATACATGTAGCAGGAAAACATATGGAAGACAGAAAACTGAGGGGTACCATTGAGATAGCTAAAATCAAAAATGTTTAGGAAAAGCTAAACAGAAAAAAAATGAAATATATTCCCTCATAGCTCATGCTATGAAATTCCAACCCTGTTTGTATCAAAAAAACAGGAAGGCATTTGTCACACGATGCATAATACAGTTTAGTACTCACTATAGGAAAGCATTTTTCATATTAAAAGTATAAACAAGTTCAAAAGGTCTTCAAAATTCAGAGCAAGCAATGTCATCAAGGGTCTAATAAAAACAAAAAATGTGGATAAAAATATCTAGGAGTCTCTACACTCTCCAGAATATCACTGAATATTTGCCTTAGCTTTATGCATCTATTACTGCCCTGTGGAGAAGATCTCATCTCCAGATGAAATCTACCCTATTAGACTCCTACTAATTACAGTGTTAATATTGAAATTCAATACATCAAACCAGCAAGCACAATTCTTATTTTAATCCAAAGTCTAAACTTCAGAACTGGTTCTGTGTGGGCTTATTAACCTGGGTGTAGCAACTAGAGCTCTGATCTGAAAGCAGTACACATATATATAACCTTAATGATGGTCAAAAACAGAGAATCAAACTAACAACCTGAGAGCTGACTATGTTGGAAGTGCAGTCTCCTTGTTATGGAGATCAGGAAAAGAATCTGACTCATATATATGCAGTTATTCCCTTTCCCAATTCCTACCTTGCTAGTCCTCTCAAACATATGCAGTGAAATCATTTGCTCAGTGTGAAAAGCAAGGACAAACAGACATGGTTTTGTGTAAGCCAGTGTTTCAGACTGGTACAAATACTGCACAGTACAAGCACAGAATACACACTACTTCCTTGAAAGCTACAATTTGAGTATTTTTTTTCTGACTGTAGTTACAGGTGCTGACTGAGAACTGTGCCTAAAAACATCACTAACTTCGTGTATCATGCTTCAATGGAAAAAGGGATAGTTTTAGCTCAACTAATTAAAACAATTTATCTGTTTGACAACTTGCAGCTGCTGGCAATCTGCAGATGCAGGTGGATCACAAGCCTAATATTTTCTGTTCCTATTCCTAAGGATCCCTGATATGGTGTCAGGAAAGATATTTTCCCCCAGAGATACTATTAAGATGCTGCAAAACCATGTGACATTTAAGAACTATGTTACACTGGAAGACTAATAGATGTGAAAAATATGTTTGCAATGGATGGATGCTGTCTTGGTCCCACTGGAGTCTGGAAAAGATTGTTTAAGCATCTCTGGTACATTCCTGCTACTATTTTGGTCATAGGCAAACACTTTCCAAAGAACTGCAATGCAATTAAAAAGGAACTTTCATACTGGAGCAGACTGCAACAATATTCTCTAAAATGAGAACATTTATGCCAATAGCAATCTGTCTTGCCTGTAACTTTCTATTACTCATATGGAAGAATTTTCTGCTCCAGTATGAGGGTTTTTTTCCTTATTAGTCTAGCTTCTGCTGGATCTAACAGTTGTGCTCATTTGCTTGGCAACTGAGTGATGCTGGAAATAAGCAAACACAGAAATGAGAATTCATTGCAAGTGTGAAAGATGTAGAAAAAGGGATTGGATACAAACAAGGAACAAATTCTCAACTTCGATGCAAGTATAAGGAAGCAAACATGAAAATTCATCACACTAAACCGCTACTGTATGCCCCTGACATAAAACAGCCTCCTCCCTCACTCAAAAGTTCTGCTGTTATCCTGGTTCAACCAACATCTCAATAAAATCTTTGTTCCACATCCTTTTATTATGTTTCTGCTTCCAAATCAATCCTTTACTCACAAACATTCTCTTTGATCAAGAAGCATGCAATATGAACTCCATGAGCACTGCCTCTTCCCATATTTATTCCTGGTGTTCTAAGATTTCTTTTAAGACTACTGAAATGTGAGAATTCATTTTGGCAAGCACTGGCAGAAAGTGTTGTCCTCTTGGAAATTTGGTATCATCTACTCCACCTCCTTCTTAAGGAAACTTAGAAGAAATAACTCCATTGTCACAGAGTTGAGCCAAATGAATCTGCATCTGCCATGCTGATACCTTTCCAGCATATCAGTCCTTATTTTCCTCTCTGCATATTCTGTTCTTCAAAGAACAATGGAACAAGAAACCAAAGGGAGCAAGCTGCAAGCCTTGCAGATAGGACCACAGGACAGAACTGCTCCCCATGTAGAGGGGTTGCTTGGAGCACCCCAACAGCAGCCACTGAACTGCAAGAATCCTGGTGACTCTTTCTGGGGATAATACATATCACTATAAGCAGCAGGCAGAAATCAGGGAGTCTGGTTCTTAAGAGATTAAATGTTTCATGCTGGAAATCTCTACAGAATAAGCCATCAATTTTTACAGACACAAATAGCCAAGGCAGCAGTGTAGACAGTTTAATACCTCAAATTGTGAGAAAATACAGCATGTGTAGGCCCAACCTTTGTCAGGACAAATGCAGAAAAGCAGTAGATTAACAGAAAAGGCTTTATGGAAATGTAGGTTTTGGTGAACCTGAGTTTCTGGACATTCTTCTGGCAGAAGAAAAAAGATCATTGCTTGAACTTTCATACAGGTGCTAGATGTCCAAAAGTAAAGCACTGAACTGTCTTTCTTCATGGGTTTAATCCCACCACTGAAACATAAACACCAACAAATGGTGATGGGCAACATCAAATTTTGATGTTTCTAAGCCAAATGACAGCCTTCTTCCTAAAGACTTGGTTGATGAATCTATCTTACCCTGGAACACCTCAGAAACATCAACATGAAGAGCTATAATATAGGATGGCAGGTTCCTTTCACTAGACAGAGCAAACAAACTCAATTTCCTTACTGTCCTTTAAGAACCTAAGTCAGCCACATCTAAATGCAAAGCACACATTCTGATATTTCCAACTCTTTCTAAAACTAAAAAAAAAAGAGAGAAAAAAAATACCACTTCTCTTTAATCATAGTCAGGATTATGCCTCAACTCACAGTGTAAGAAAAAAACAAAACAATTCCAATTCAATTTCCACCTCATTCTTTGCTCCACTACCCTTTAACAAACACCTAACCCATGACAGTTATTAATTTACTGAATTCTGATGATAATTTTGGGGGAAAATATTTGGGTTTAGAACTACATAATTAAGTAGCTTCTGTTACTAGTACTACGTTCTACTTGCATACTGAGGTCAGTATCAAGACTGTGGTGTGAGCTTTAGAAAATGTAAAACATAGCCTGGAACATTTTCTGGCTTCTGTAGAGTTGAATGTCAACAACTCCCTATGACCTTCAGAACAGTTCTGTAATACATACAAATTAAATAAACTAGTTTAAAAAAGCACTTTACAATGAAAAAGTCCAAATAACTTCACCTAAGAACTATTTGAAGAAAACACTTTACCAAGTTGGAGTCACTCTGTGAAACACAGTGTGCAGCATCTGAGCAGCACACGGGAGATTCAGGCACATGTGATTCATTTCTTGAATCCAACAGAAGAAAAGTGTCTCCAAGAAAACAGTCACCATGTTGAGGGTGCAAAGTTCTTTTGGCAAAGGGGTCAGGGTGACAACACCAATCTTCAACTAAATCACTCCAGTTTTCACTTGGTAGAGGAAGAACTCTGAGAAATTTCCTTAGAGGGAAGAGAAGACAAATATTTCAGTTATATTATATTTCACTTCTAAGACACTTAAAGAGAGTTTAGGCTTCCTACAAACAGTGGGGGAAGTATGGCATTTTCTCAAAAGGAAGTGCTTGGCTCTCCTTCCAGACAAAGGCACTTTCTCTGGGTGAATTCTGAGAAAGCAAAGGCTGATTTTCCTGCCAAATCTGTGATGAAGCATTTCCCAAGGGTGAATCTTCAATGATTTAAAGGCAGAATTTGACACAGTCCTCTCTTGAAATGAATCACATGCAAAAATAAAACAGTTCTACCCAGTCATGAAAAATATGACAATGAGCATTTGCAACTAGATTTATTATTACTTCTTGTACAGTTCCCTTGCATCAAATGTTGCTATAAAACCAATAGAAAAAGGCTCATGTCACAGCAAGATTCAGCATATTGTCTCATATACCAGACTTGAAAAAGCTAAAACCTGAAAAAAATACCACAGTGCATCTTCAATAAAAAAACCCAAACAAACCAAACAACAAACAAAGGATAATTCAATCTTAATTTAGATTCAGATAGTCAGATCTGACTTTCAGAAGTCATATACAAAAAAGGCAAATCCCTTTCTACTGGGTAGCTGTAAGGACCAAGGATACTGTCTCTGGAAAAATACTTTGATTTCATTATCAGTTGTATTGGATTTGCATTTTCTGCTCTCCTTGAATGGTTACCCTATTTCTTAAGCTGTCGCTCAAAATCTTCACCAGAGTTTCTTGATTCTACTCCTTACTTAAAACTTGCAAATACAACTTTGCTTATGGTGCTAATTTTCAAATAAAAACACAGCTGCTAAGCCAAAAGTTAGACATCCTCCCTTTCCTGCAGTTCCCAGACTAACATTTTCTGAAGATGTCATTTCTTCCCACTGTAGCTTCTTGGCCCTTTTAAATTGTTCTGTGGGTGAAAGAAAAATGTTTTATTTTAAAAAATCCTTTTTATCTAGATACACAACAAATTTTAAACTCTGCTTGCTCCACCTGCAGATGAAAGTTGGAATAACTGATCCTCTGATGCAGCTTTACCAAAACTAAGTAAGATCACCTCTCAGCACTGCCCATGTTTGTCTTCATTTTCTGTGGTCTTATATATTGTTTGAGAGACTACTCAGTCCTGCCAAAGTGACAGTTTAGTTCTGATGTTGGTCTAATTGATTCTTCATCAGCCTTTACAATTAGTTCCGGTGCCTGGACTCACACTGCAAAAAAAAGTCTTTGTATTGCTTTTTATACAAAAGTAACAAAAAGCTCAGTGATGTTCTTACAGGGGAAAAAAAAAGACATTACCTTAAGCTGCAGGCTCATGCTCTCCTCTTTCATTAAATCAATGTTTCTTTACTCTCACAGTCTACAGCATAAAGATTTTCACTTCTTTTCCAACAAAAGCAGTTTTTCCAACCAGTAGGAATTTCCTAAACAAACTCCTCCTAACTCTGAGCTACACAGAAAATAAACCATTTGCACTGTATTTTAGGCTTTTGCCACTCATGGGTGGGAAGCCATATCCTGGGTTACCAGAACTGGAAAAATGTAAAACTCATAAAAACAGAGCCTTCCTAAAAAAAAACAAACAAAACAACTTGAGGCTACTAACAAACATGATAAATCCTAGAAAACAGGGTGACTTATCTCTCCAAACTTGCTCCTAATAACACCTGAGTTTGTACTTGAAAATACCCACCTAGGCTGCATTCACAGTCAGAGAGTAACAAACAATTCTTAGATTGGTACCTTTAGGAGTAGCTTTCTCCTGAAAGTGTCTAATCTAGCCAGGCTGAATCTCCTGCTGTAGACAGTTCCCAGATTCCAACGAGAAAAGTAGTTAATTAACTTATTTTTAAAAAGTTTGAAGTTGAGAACCAGTCTATAAGAGCCCTGCCATAAATAACTCTTAGATGATCTTCCAGTCTAAGGTAAGTATTTGACCATAGAGACCCCTGTAAGACTGGATGAAGAAAAGTAAACCCAAATGCCATTATTAACTAATACCCAGTAATACCATTCTGTCTACTGAAAATAGTGAAAACTGGAAGTAAAATGGACTTTAGACTTTTAAACATATAATAACTGTTCAGTTTTATCAGAGAAAAACAACTGTATTTCTTCAACTGCAGTTTCCATTATTTACCTACTAAAAAATCTTGGGACAGCCCAACTTGTCAGTTAACTGTCAGGCTTAACACTATTTATGTAGGAAAAGTGAAATTAGATTCCCCCTGCCATGAGTTTTTCCATGGAATATTTGTGCAGTACCAATTATTATTTGTTACATTCAGTCTCTCCTGTCCAGCTGATGAGGGAAGGGATAGAGCAGCTTTGGTGGGCACCTGGCATCCACACACCACAAGCCTTTAGAATTTCTTCATGACAGAAATAAAATCTTAAAGACTTATTTTATATATGAGGCACACTTAGCCCAACTAGAAGGAGAGAAAGAAAAAAGAAAGTATCCCTAAATCTTTGCGGCTCTTGCATGATGGAAGAAAAAAAATCTAATAATTTTCTCTAATGTGTGTAATGTGAGGGCAATGGAAAAGAATGAAAGAGCATAACCCTCTGAAGAGCTATCAGATTTATGGAAGGAAACAGACTGAGGCAGAGGTTTTCAGAAAATACACAGAGTAAATTTTTGTGCACCAAGAAAGGATTACTTACATTTAACCCATTCCTAGTACATTTCTTAATTTAACCTTTAAAAGGAAGACTTCCTATGCAGTCTCTAACAGCAAAAAAAAAAAAAAGCTTTAGAATAGGTTTGGGGTGGTTTGTTGGTTTGTTTTTTTTCCTTTCATTTTAACCTAGATTCCTCGTGCTTCAACTGAAGATTACCGCCACCCTCTTTGCAGCAACTTTCTAGATATTGGAACAATCTTATGTCTTCTCCACAGCCTTATCTACACTACCCCATTTATTTCTTCTTAAAGGTATGATTTTCTAGATGTCACGTGTTTCTTATTACAGACCCCTGCCTAGTAATTCAGACTTTAATATGCTCTCTTTCACACAGTTCTGCAATTTCCCTTCAATCCTTCCACCTTTGCGGTCACTGTCACACTTAATTCTTCCTGGAGAGAGGAACACATGAATTCTGCAGCTAGAAGTTCTGACTATGCTACTCTCTTCCTTTTGGAAATGCTGGAACAGAATGTGTTGGATACACTGGCAGCTCCACTTTCCTACTCGTGTCTTAGGTTTTTTAGTAGCAACATTCAAGGGATTCAGAGGCTTCCTCTAAGGAGAAATGCCAAGTAAGAAGGCATGAACATGCATTCTTCTTCCTTTCTCAAAAATTCTGCTTGTGTCACATTACAGGATGCAGAACCAAAAGACTTAAACTACATGGATATGAATTTGATGTGCTGAAATTCAGGAAAATTCCCACTCAGAGATGCAAATATAAACGGGCAACATGTTTTGAAAGCAAATGTTACTGAATACAAATTAGAAGTTTCACTACTTTACAAATGTATCCAAATAAGAGTTATTACTAGACTTTCTGACGAGACATTTCAGAAGAGAAAGTTAAGAAATCATCATTCAGTTACATTCAGCTAGCCATAAATCTATACCTATGACAAGAAAGTAACCAATTTAGAGAATGGGACATATTTGTATTACTGTTTTGAGTATTAGGAGCCACACAGATCATAAAAGGCTGTAAATACACCTCTAACAATTCTCATATATTCAGCTGAAGCCCTCAAAATTGTTCATCAGAAGAGCTAGACAATGCAGCACCTTTTTATTAAAATTCTCATTCACTCTGCAGACTTTTTAAGGAACAGAGATAAGGATGAGTCACAGAGCTAAGACACAGCTCCTGTTTCCCAAATTTAGCATCCCTGAACTATGTGGAAGCAGGCTTTGCTTAAAAGATAATAGGAAGCTGTGGTCAATATCCCCATTCTGAGCAACCACTTTATAATTACAGCATGATGACTGAAGGAAATGCATAAGAGACTGAAAAGAACTGAAAAGGATACCTGAAATACAGAGAAAGAAAAAAATCAAGGAGCAAATGAATAAACAGCTAAAAACTGCTTCAGGTAATTTTGCTTTTTGTCATCTGCAGTGCTTCAAATGTGTTCTTGTCTACCAGTTTCAAAATAAATAACTTTTAGCTGTCTCAAAGTACACAAAATAACATGAATACCAATCACAGTGGCATTTATTGCTATAAATACAAGACACTGCAGTACTCACCGGTCGCTCACTACGATGTCACCACAGGACTGACAGTAAAAGATGTAATTCTTGTTGGGTTTCAGGCTTTCCCTCAAAGTAAAAACCACATCTATAGATGGAAGGAAATATATTAATCTTCAAAATAATGTAAAATTTTCAGTCACTCGTACAAAAAAATCTTGCCAAATACCTCAAACAAAAAAGGATAAATCTAACAGACAAAGGCTGACATTTTAAACACAACCCTAAGTTTTTTAAAAGCAAGTATGTAGATTTAGGAAAAACTTGTCATCTCCACCTCATGCCCCATATTACTAAGTAGGAACTGTATATGTGAATAATTATTTTCAAGGTGCAAATCTTCTTTAGAAGGGAAACTGAAATATTGATATAATTGCAGAGATTATAAAAATCAAAATTCAATGCCACTCTTTTGTAAGGATATTTCTGACAATCAGTGTATCTGCAATATGAGGGGATATGTTACACAAATAGTCAGGATGGGGAGCAGGGTCAGACACTAGTTTTACATTTGCAGGCAGGTAAGAAACCAACCACTGTGGAGCCACTCCAGGAAAAGATAGTGAGCAACGGCCTCTGCAGGCCAGGAAAGCAAAAAGAATCTCACAAAAGGCAGCTCAAACAACTTCTCCAAAGTAAAAAAAAGAAGTTATAAAAGTCTCCCTAAATTATCTGGCAACATTAAGTGGAAGAAAAGTAAAACTTTAAGCCCAGCTCTAGGCATGAATATGCTTTGCATCAGCCACTTTCTCAAAATTAAGAATCAAAGTTTACTCTCAGCACTGACATTCAGTACTTGAAATTTAGGATACAATCAAAGAGAGAAGTACTTTAAAATGTTCCAGAATTTCAACTATTTTGCATAATAATATAAAACATCAAAGGGTAACTAAGACTATCCAATATACATGTTGATTACCACCTCGTTCACATATTTATTTTTCACTATCATGACTTTCCAAGATTGATTTTTAAAAGTGCATCGTTGGTCTTTTGAAACATTAACACATTAACATGCGTTAATAGGACACATTAAGTGATTTTAGTATAACTGAGTTGTCAAAGCACAGGCATTACAGATAAATGTACAGATGCCATCTCAGCATACTCACAGAGTATTCCAATGTGTTTCTGGTGCTGCATTACTGTATATTACGTATTTTATCATCCTTTTCTACTTTAAAAGCTCAGAATGGCAATTTTGTGTTATTTAATATATGTTTCTGTGTCACATCGTATGAAATGAATCTAAACATATTGAGCTTGGATGCCAGGATGAAAGAAAGCAACAGCTGTACTACCATGCCTTCTATTTATTGCAAACACATCCTAGACCTGAATTAGCATCATGGAAGTAAAGGTAACTTTGCAGATGTTACCTGTGACATTAACCTCTGAAACCCCAGCTGTGAGAATAATGAGTCCCAACACAAACCCTTTATGATTAAGTGGTTAACGATGGACAAGCATAGTGGTTTCCTGGATGAATCAGATTACTCCATTACCGACAGGATGGGGAGGAATGGGTACAAATTTAAAGAAAGAGAATTTAGGTTAGATATTAGGAAGAAATTCTTTACAGTGAGAGTGATGAGACACTGGCACATGCTGCCCAGGGAGGCTGAGGATGCCCCAACCCTGGCAGTGTTCAAAGCCTGCTTGGGAAAGTCCTTGAGCAGTCTGATCTAGTGGAATGTATCCCTGCCAATGGCAGCGGGGACTTACGACTAGATGATTTTTAAATGCCGTTCCAACCCCTTAGCATTTTATGATTCTACGATTTTCCGCTACCAAATGCGGAATAGGAGAGAAAGAAAATCACTTTGAAGTACTATGGGGAAGCACAGGAGGGGAGAACTGTGAGCAGATCCCAAACACACCGCGGTTCCCTTTCATTGCGTCATTTCTGCACTTTCAATTTCTAAAGCTGACAATTCCAGAAGGTGTTTGCCCTACAGAATCCACACTTCCCAGCCTCTCTCAGTTAAACCTCCCATGTCCCAGGTCGCCCTCCCTCCGTTTCGCATCGCCCGCCCCGTCCCGGCCCCCGCCCCCGCCCCTGCCCTGCCCCCGCCCCCGCCCCTGCCCTGCCCCCGCCCCTGCCCCTGCCCCTGCCCGCCCTCACCGGCGGCGGGCGGCGGGCCGCGCAGGCGCACGCGCAGGTGCAGCCCGTCCCCGCGCAGGCGCCGGAGCCCGCGGCACGAGGACGGCGCCAGGCTGACCCCTGCCGGCAGCGCCGCCGCATCGCAGCTCCCGCCGCTCCTCACTTCCAGGGAATCCGTGCACACCGACACCTCCACCGGCGCGCTGGGGATGTCCGCCGCCGCGCTGCGGAGGAAAAGCAACGGGTATGCCTCGGGAAGGAGCTGTCGGGGTGCGCTGCTGCTTTACACAGGCCAGCCCGCAGCTCCCCCGCAGCCCGAGTCGCGCCCCGAGATCCACGTGGTGAACGAGGAGCAGCCGAGAGAAACAATGCACCGTTCTCAGGAAAAATTTATTTGCACAGTAGTGCCGAGCCGAACAAGCAGGGGGAGGCGCCCGCAGGCAAGCCGGTCCCCGCGCTGAAGGCTAAGGACGCCGAAAGCCAGACCCGCCGCGCCCCCCGGCTGCCCCGCACGGCCCGAGCGGCGGCGGGCGGCAGCGCCCCGCACTACCGGACAACCAGCAGCGCGCTCTGTGTCGCCCGCCTGATCTCCATGAGGAACGCTGCCGCCATGCCGGCTCGCGCAGGAAGCGGCCGCTCTCCCGCCGGCGCAGGCGCGCTACCGCAGCCCGCCCGTCACAGCGCCGCCTGCGTGGGATCGCCGAGCCCCCCTAAACCACATCACCCAGCGCTGTATTCGGGTGCCTCCTGAACACTTCCAGGGATGGTGACCCCACCACGGCGCTGGAAAATCCATTCCAGCCCTTGACAGCCCTCGCGGTGGAAAAGATTTTTCTAATGTCTAATCTGAACGTCTCCTCTATCACTTTAGGGGCATTCCCGCTAGTCCTGTCAACAGTAGGCAAGGCAGAAGAGACCGACCCCCAAAACCTTTCAGGCAGCTGTAGAGAGCAGTGAGGTCCCCCCGACCCTCCTCGAGACTAAACAACTCCAACTCCTCAGCCGTTCCTGAGGCTGAGGCTAAGACAAGTTTTCTAGAACCCTGTTTCCCTTCTCTGGACACCCTCAGCACATCAATATTCTTTTTAAACTGAGGGGTCCAGAAACTGATCACAGCACTTGACGTGCGGCCTCACCATTGCAAAGCACAGAGGGACCACCACTGCCCTGGTCGTGCTGTCCACACTGTTCCTGATACAGGCCAAGGTGCCACTGGCACTCTTTGCCACCTGGGCACCGCTCGTTCCTACGGCGTCAGCCATCTCCCCCGATCCTTCTCCGCCGAACAGCTCCCAGGTCACTCCTCCCCAAGCCCGTAGCACTGCATGGCGTGGCTGCGATCCAAGCGCAGGATCCAGCAGCTCGGTCCCGACGGTGGCAATGGCGGGAGAGTGTCCCGGGGTCTGCTGCGCCCCCGTCTTGGCCGCTGCCGGCCGTACAGTCGGGCCTGGGAGCCCAGGCATGAGTCCCTTCGGGTCCCGAGCCCCAAGGTCCAGGTCTGCACAACCGGCCGGTCTCATGGGGCTTTCTTAGGCCCAATCTCTTCTGTGTCAACACCGGGCTGTCACCTCCTGCTTTCGTGCCACACCACGGCCGGGAGGAGCCTGGGTCTGTTCTAGCGGAGACCTCCTCACAGGAGCTGTGGGCTGTGCCTGGGGGTGTGTGCTCCGCGTTCGTAGCCAAACAGAGTTGATCGTAAACTGTTTTAGCTGCTGCTGAATGGTGTCTGCACACTGTTAAGGCCTCCTCAGGGTCTCACTCCACACCACCCAGCAAATAGGCTGGAGGTGGGGAAGAGGTTGTACAGCTGACTTGAATCGACCAAAGTGATGTTCCAAGGCACATTACATCACTCGTGGCACAGTGATGTATAAAAACTAAAGACTATGCCCATAAAAACTCAGGGTACAGTCTTTCCAAAGTGACCATTGCTCAGATACTGACTGAACATCAGCAGTCTTGTTGTCAGAGGTGGTGAGTGATTGTCTGTATGTTTGGGGGGATTTTTTGTTCCTCTTTCCCTCATCCTCTAAAACATCATTGTCTTAACCCACAGCTTTTCATGATTTTGCTCTTCTGGTTCTACCCCTGAGCTGGCAGCTGGCTGGGGTCACCCCATCATGACCACAAAGTTCAGTTTGTGCAGAGGCCTCTGCTGAGACTGCTGGAAGGCTCCCCAGTACTAGGGACTGTGTCCTGTGGCACCACTACTGACCCCCTGCCTGGTGAAAAAAAACCCTTTCCACCCTTTCTTGCAGCTTTACAAGTCTTTCTGAATTCCTCCTGATCCATGTGCACCAGCTCTTGAATGCTGTCACATTGAACTCGTAGCAAACTCAGGCAGCTGCTGCTCAAGGGTGAGGTTTTCTACTGCCTCTCATGAGGTCTTTTATCTGGACTGTAAGTGCACCCTGACACACCTGTGTGACTTTCCCTTACCCTATGAACACTGTCACCACTGCACACTTCATCCAGGATGCCACCCTCACAGTACGTAAGAAGTTGATGCTCAGTATTCAAGAACACCATAGAAAGAAACTTCCACTTGAAAAAATGAGTCTTTCTGCAATATTAGAAGTGGTTATTTTTTAAGAAGTCACAAGACCCTCTGTGGTTGCAGAGAGTTATTTGAAAACATAATCTGCAAAGCTTCAAATAAATAGGCAAATTTGCACAGGTTACTTTTATAGCAATGTATGATCAAATAGAGGATTATAGTGAAATAATCCTTAGTCCTTGGAGTTATCAAAACCAAGTAGGAGAGTCCCAAAGAAGAAAACGGAGTAGGGTTAGATTTTGTTGGGAAAAAATACAGCAGGCAATAGACAGTTTCAACTGAGTCATTTTGTTGTTTTTTATAAAGCATGAATTTACTGAAGTATTCTAACATGGGACTGTACTGTCTACATGCTGTTCTGAGTGTGGTGGTGTGGGGTTCTGTTGTTGTTTTTTGTTTCCTTATATTTTTAAGGAAGAAAAATAGTTAGTCCAAATTGTGGGTTTCATTTCCAATTACTTCACAAACAAATTTATATTGTGAACTAAATTGTTGTGGACAAGTAGGTCATACGTCAAACATAAACCCCATGTAATTATAGGAAACTTGACTCCTAGTATTAGTAAAAGGGCCTTTGATGTTACAAAGGCTTACCCAAAGCTACAAAGTTATGAATAATCCTAAATGTTCACAGGGTGTGAGCCTCATTTATTCAAAATTGTCTATTATAGGTTTCTCACCATTTCTGCTGTGAAAAAATTACAGAGAAAGGAAGGTAAATTTCCTACAGAGCAAGTGCATCTAACATCAGTGCTGCACCCAGCCCAGTATTTTGACTCCAACATCAGTAAAATAAGGTACTAATAAGGAAGAGCTCCGTAGTGTGGTTGTTTCCAGGTACTTTACCTGTGGGGACATCCCTACCCAATTCCTTCAGTGTCCACTTATGGAGGTGTTTGTCATCAATATGAATAATGTATCCTTCAACCTACAGATAGTGTCCAAGTCCCCAGCCCCTGGTGCCAATATGTTCTAGAAGTTTTTTCCTTTGCAGAAAAGAATTTTCTGTGCCTCCTCATTCTCATACTGTGGGGGTTGGTTAACAACAACTTTGTTGCCTTTCATGATTTTGTAGAATTTGATCAATCCTCTCCTTTGCCTTCTGTTTCTGCATTGAACAGTCACAGTCATTATTGCTCTTGCTGTAATATAGCAGTGACATCTCTCCCCAGTGTCTTTCCCAACTTCTGTATATCTCTCTTGAGCTGTGAAGACAAGAATTGATGCTGTAATCAATCTGAGGCTGCACCAGCCTTTTACACAGCAGCCAAACAACTACCTCTGTCTTGTTCTCAATATTTTTCCCAACGACATGCAATGTTTTTTTGATTGCCACTGCACATAAAGTCGATGAGGCAATTTGAAAGAAGTGTTTTGGAGCTGTAAGTGCCACTACTAAATTCAGCACAAGGGAAGCTTAGACATCCAACCACTCTGCAATGCAGTAGCATGTGAAAGCACATGGTCAGTTATGGACAGTCACTTCCCCTCTGTGAAGTCCACCACTGTTAAATAGCTCTAAAAGCATGACCAACCTAGTTAAAAATTACTTCTCAAAGGCATTTATAAGTATCTTCAAAGAAAAAAAAAATTAAGTTACCATTTTAATAAAAATACATGACACATAGAGTCCTACTTGATGCCTCAGAAAACCAGTGGAAATTGTCAGCTTTCCAAAAAGTTACAATTTTTCATTTACTGATTCCTGGTACAGTTTAATGAGAAAAGGAATTGCATTTACTCTTTATTATTATCCCAAGTCTGGAAAATAAAATTAGACTTCATTAAATATTGGCTGGCAACGTAAGTCACTGAGTAGATGATTTATAAATATTATGAGATTTTCCCCTGGCAATATTTTAGAAATATGTGTCCTCAGACAAAGCCTAAAATATTAATTATGTAAGCTGAACACACCTTTTTTTTTTTTTTTGCAGTTACTCAAGTAATTTATAACCATGAGCTCTGTTTGCTATTATGAAGCTTGCTTAAATTTGAGAACTGTAATGATGACTTAAAATGAACAGATTACAGTCTAAGAGCTGTAGCCTTTGTACTGTGGAACTGGCCAGTTGAAAAATCACTCTTGCAATGCAGTAAAATGTCCTTTGAATACTGTCCTTGTGGGCACCCATACACTTTCATGTGTAGTAAGGATTCAAGCATACTAATCACAAGAAATTTTAGAAAATTCCCATTACAGCTACTGCTAACATAAGGTAATATCACATCATGGCATCACAGACCATTTTGGGTTGGAAGGGACCAGGTGAGGATTGGCCTCTTCTGCCAGACAACCAGAGAAAGGACAAGAGGACATAGTCATAAGCTGTGCCAGGGGAGGTTCACGTTGGACTTCCAGAGGCAATTCTTCACAGAAAGGGTGGTTAGACATTGGAATGGGTGTCACATTCCAATGGAGGTGTTTTAAAGAAAGACTGGACATGGCACTCAGTTCCATGGTGTGGTTAACATGGTAGCATTTGATCATAGGTTGGACTCGATGATCTTAGAGATCTTATCAACCTAATTGATTCTGTGATCTTAGAGATCATCTCCTTCCAACCTCCGCTGCCGTGAGCAGGGACACCTACTACAGCAGATTGCTCAGAGCCCCATCCAATCTGGCCTCGAGTACGTCCAGGGATGGGCCATTCACAGCTTCCCTGGGCAACCTGTAGCACTATAATTTTCTAAAGAAGCCCCGACTTTCCATGTTTACCTGCGCTGTATTTGTAAGCTCAGTAGATAGCGGGCGAGATAAACAAACACGCACTCCCGCGGAGCCCGCGTCCCGCCAGGGGGCGCAGCGCGGCTGAGCGCGGCTGAGCGCGGCGGGCGGGGCGGGCGCGGGGCACGCCGGGAGCTGTCAGGGCGGCGCGGGGGTGCCGGTGGCGGTCGGGCTCTTCCGGCTTGGGTCGCTCAGGTAACGCCGCTCCCTCCGCTCCTTCCCCGGGGTCTTGGTGCGGGCACGCAGCGCGGCCCGGCGGCGGCTGCTGCTGCCCCCGCTCCCCTCCCTCCACCCCCGTCGCCGTTCCGGTGTTGGGGAGGGTCCGCCCCTGGAGCCGAGCCGAGCTGGCCCTCTGCTCTGCTCTGCTCCGCTCTGCCCTGCTCTGCCCTGCTCTGCCCTCCCCTCCCCTCCCCTCCGGCACCGTCGTGGCGGAGGGCGGGCGGGCCGTACTAGGCTGTGTGCGAGGGGCAGGTGCTGAGGAGCCCGGGGAAAGCGGTTATGGCCTGTTAGTTACGCTGCATCCATTGACCTGTGGCAGCTGTCCACGCTCCCCACCGCGCTCTGTCCCCCCGCAGCGCGCCCGGGTGAGTTTCGGGCTGCGGAGCCTCTGCCCCCGCCCGCCCCGGTGGCGGCCGACGGGGCCTGGCTTCGCCCTTCGTGGTGGAGCTTCCCCAGCGAGCTCTTCCCGCCTGCCTGGGAAGGAGCTTGGCGTTGGGCTGCTAGGGTCGTCCTGCTTTGACCTTCAGCGTCCAGGGGGCTGCGGGCCTCTTTTAGGTGAGATTCCCGGTTGCTGGAGTTACTGCGTGTGGTATTTGGAGGGATACATGGGACATACAGCCGTATGTCAGGTTGTGTGATGCAGGGTTAAATTTCATCTGTTGATGCAGAGATGGCCTTAAATCGTGTGATGCCCGTTCGAAAAGCATAAATATATGACAGCTTCTGGTGTTAAACGTTTTTCAGAAATAATATATTCATACCTGTGACAATAACCAGAGAAGCCTGAACAATTTATCTCTTTAAGTGACCTAAAATATGTGAGATATGAGGTGCAGGTTTTAAAGAGCTTATTCTGGGTGACTCAACCGTTGTTTTTGTTGCTGATTGCAGGAACCCTTTCACTCCTAGATCTTCTTTCAGTATGCAGTAATAGTGAAAGTGTTATTGTTCTCAGGTTAACTGCAGTGTTACTGATACCTGAATTCCGGCCGTAGGAGTGTGAAGAGTTGAGAAGACTGTATCTAAGGAGTAACAGGCTAGATACTTGCAGGTAACAAGCGGCTGCATTATTAGGTTGAAGATCCTAGTCTCTTCATTTTGCTGCCAAGGCTTGGCCTGTGTTAAATACTTAAGCAGGCCTGGCTATCAAATTTGCTCTCTTTTTTTTTGTTTGTTTTGGGGTTGGCTTTGGTGGGTTTTTTTTTTTGGGGGGGGGGGGTTGTTTGTTTGTTTGTTTTTTGGGTTGGTTGGTTGGTTTTGGGTTTTTTTGGGTTTTTTTTCATGTCATGGTACCTTTTCAAAAACAGGGTGGAATACAGTAGACCTTTTGGTAACAGTGTGATACCTAAATATTGTGATTATCCAAAATGTACAGTAATTTTCCAAATAGTGTGTATGAATGTTATGAGGGGGGATGTCAGTTTGGAAACAGGCAGAATATTTACAGCATAATTTGTGGTTTTGTTTTCACTGACATGAGACTTGGCACTTTTGGAAACTAAGCAGCCTCTAAGTGATGTGGGGAGAGGCTGCATTTCTAACTCACTTCCCAACTTGTTGGTAGCACCTGTGATGGTAGATATTTAAACAGCATTTTGCACAGAAAAGGTGTCTTCTGTCTTCCATTACTGGAATGGCTGTGCATTTGAGTGGATGGTTCTGTTCACAACATAGGCAGTGCTTTTCCTGTGTAAAATTATTGGCATGCCATGCAGACCATTAGAAATGCTCATTGCAAGCACGGCAAGCTGTGTGGGTAAGGTGGTGCTGTGGTTCAAGCCCAGCCAGCAGCCAAACCCCATTCCCCTACCTGTGGTACAAGGGAGAGAATGAGAAGGATAATAAGAAGAAAACTCATGGGTTGAGATAAGGACAGTTTAATAGGGAAAGCAGCAGACACACAAGGAAACCACAGCAAGGAATGAATTCACCTCTTCCCATGGCAGGCAGGTGTTCAGCCATCTCCAGGAGAGCAGGGCCCCATCACACCTAGTGGTGGCTTGGAAGAAAACACACACCATCATTACAAATGACCCACCCCTTCCTCCTTCTCTGTATGCTGAGCATGATGTTGTCTGGAATATCCCTTTGGGCAGTTTGTGTCACCTGTCCCAGCACTGTCTCCTCCAAACATCCCATGCACCTCCAGCCTGTTCACCAGCATGGCAGTACAAAAAGTAGAAAAGGCCTTGGCCCTGTGTAACCCTGTCCAGCAATAACAAGAATATCTCTATATTATGAACCATGTTTAGCACAAATCCAAACCAGCCCCCTACCAGCCACTGTGAAGAAAATGAACTGTACTCTGCTGGTGTAAGTGGGCTCAGCCTGTAATCTCCTGCCATTGTTTTCTGTTTGAATACAGGGAGGACACTTCCCTGTGTTCATCACCAAGAGAACCCTCAGTTCTCTTGGCCATCATTCCTGCTGTCCACCTTTAATGTCTTCTTGCTTAGCCAGGAATGACTGCTTGCTCTGGGTTGGCTGACTGAAAATGCTTATTAATATTCTTTTTTTCCTTTTATTTTTTTATTTTTTGTCTTTGGTGGAGCTCTATTATGTTAAATCTGCAGTGTGTAGAAGAGAACCAAGAAGAGATATGAAGTGTGCTGTTAAGAACCTCTGTTTTGAGAAGGGTTGAAAAAAGTAGGAGATAGAGGCTGCACTAAATGATGCCTGCTAAAGCATGAAATAGGAAAATGGAAGTATTTTTTCTGTATGCACATAAATTGTCTTCCAGATTAATAGCCATGTTGCTCTGACTTGTAGCTGAAAAGAAGCTGAATGATAAATAGAAACAGTAAGTGATATGTTTCCCTCTGAGAGACCGGGGAGAAGAAACCCTACAGGATCAACCATTTTCTCCCAATAACTGAAACTAGAAATGAAAAGGAAACACCAAGGAGAATCAGTAAATAGTTTTACTAGTCAACACATTCCTATTTTTATCAGAAACTTGTAGTTCAGTATAAGCATTAAAAAATAATTAGAAGTCAGGGAATGGTGCCTAACTGGGTTTTTCATTTGCAGAAGTTGTAGCAAATTTAACCTTTTATTTATGTCTTTTGTGACTTACTTCTGAGGATAGGGAGAGTGAACAAGTTTTGGTCCAGGCACCATTTTTAGAATAGTCAGAAAAGGATTCTACTTTACAAATTCCTTTGGAATCTACCTCTGGAACTGGGAAACCAGATGCATTGTAAAAATGTAACCACAGTCTAGATAATGCAGAGATATATGCACGACTTATGACACTGTTTCAGAATTAAAATCAGAATAAAATTATAGAAATTAGTTGAAACTTGAAATTAATTAATTGCTAATACCTTAGACCTCAGGGCATAGTAAAAAAGGAAGATGGACCGAGTCTTGCCCAAATGCATTGCATTAGGTTATCCAAGTAAGGTAAGGATAAGGATATGAGAGCTCCTGACTTATGCCTTTGTGAAAAGACCTATCAGGATTGTTTGGAGACAGAATGTTAAACCCACCTGAAGCTTCTTATTAAACAATGGGTATGGATTAATGAAAGGCTATTGTGAGCAAAGAATAAATGAATAAATTACCTGGCTACCACTTTTTTGCTGCTAATTTGATAGATTCTGTGTTAAACTGTGTATCAGAATATTTTGAGAAGTCTCAGTGTGAAGACACAGCATTACCCTGGAAGCAAAGCTTCTCTCTCAGTACAGAGTACTGCAAGTGTAATGTAAGACAGTGAACCTCATCTAAGTTTTTTTTTTGTGTATTAAGCTGAAAAAGTTGGCAAACTCTTCTTTAAAACAAAGTGTAAAAAAAAAACTTGTAAAAAACATAACTGTAAATGAAGTGATTCTTGTTTGAATTTGTTTCATTGTTATGTTTGCTATGGGTTTTTTGCTGTTGTTTATTTTAAATGCCTTACATATTAATTTGACTTACTAATTTGTCAAGAGTAAAAAATATGCAAGAAAGAAAAAGAATACCTCAAGATAAGTCTCCTCTCAATAAATGCTTGGAAAAGAAAAGCTGGCTAGGTAAAAAGGAATTCTTTTCAGAGGGGATATAGGGACTATTTGAAGACACGAGGCTGAAACACACAAAAGTGAAAATAAATTGCCATTTATTTGAGGAAGCCTGTCGTGTTCCTGTGCTCAGGCAGCTGGAGAGAAGATAACTATTTAATGTGGTGTACTTATCAAGCACTACTCAACAGGGAGGGCAGTGTTCCCAGGCCAGTGTGTGTGTGTGTGTGTCTGTGAGAGCTGGGCAGTGCTGTGCCAGGGAGAGCAGTGTTCCCTGGGCAAGGGTGCATGTGAGAGCTGGGCAGTGCTGTGCCGGGGAGGGCAGTGTTCCCTGGGCAGGGGATGTGTGTGAGAGCTGGGCAGTGCTGTGCCAGGGAGAGCAGTGTTCCCTGGGCGGTGCTGTGCCAAGGAGGGCAGTGTTCCCTGGGCAGTGCTGTGCCAGGGAGGGCAGTGTGCCCTGGGCAGTGCTGTGCCAGGGAGGGCAGTGTTCCCTGGCCAGGGGATGTGTGTGAGAGCTGGGCAGTGCTGTGCCAGGGAGGGCAGTGTTCCCTGGCCAGGGGATGTGTGTGAGAGCTGGGCAGTGCTGTGCCAGGGAGGGCAGTGTTCCCTGGGCAGTGCTGTGCCAGGGAGGGCAGTGTTCCCTGGGCAGTGCTGTGCCAGGGAGGGCAGTGTGCCCTGGGCAGTGCTGTGCCAGGGAGGGCAGTGTGCCCTGGCCAGGGGGTGTGTGTGAGAGCTGGGCAGTGCTGTGCCAGGGAGGGCAGTGTGCCCTGGCCAGGGGGTGTGTGTGAGAGCTGGGCAGTCCTGCTGGGGACTGGGAAGGCACAACGCTCCCAGCGCTCACAGGCGGTGCCGGAGCCGCGGCGAGGGCGCGGCTGTGCTCGCACCAGGACGCTCGTTCTCCCTGTGACAGGGCTTTTCTAACCCGCTGAACTTGTGGTTACCATGGATGTGGCTATGGCACGTAAATTCCTTCCATGTCCTGTTCCGAGTAACCCCAACAGCCTTATGGCTAATAAGTCTCAGGAGCTGTTTATGAAAGTGAGAACTGACAATGTGGGATGATGTTGCATGTTTGATTGTGGATAGCTGAAAAAGGCCCTACCAGCTCGGGGAGCAATCCAGTCTTTTTTTGGAGCATGGCAACGGTTTCTTTTGGTCCAGTAGTTGATACACAATATACAATGTTACACATAACTTTAGAGTAAGGATTTTATGTTTCTGTTTTGCTCAGTATTGTGAACGTGACTGGTGACTCCAGATTATATTTCATGTTCTAGTGGAAGGTGTCCCTGCCCATGGCAGAGGAATTGGAGCTAGATGTGCTTTATGGTCCCTTCTAATTCAAGACATTCTATGATTTAAAAAAAACTTCCTAAATGTTTGTTATTGTTCAATTGTCAGCTGTGAGAATGAAATAATTATTTTTAAGACTTCTTTAATCAAATTGCTTACACTTCTCTGATGGTTGCACTCTGACGGTTGCAACACTCTGAACACTTGTCAGATTGAGTGAATGGTAAATTTTAGGGGGTTTTTGTTGTTTTGGTTTTTTTTCCTTCAAATGTGTAATTGAATATGAGGGAAATAGTGACACATTCTAGATTTAGACTGAAATATTGGTTGTTCAAATACAGTAGTCAACAAAGGGAAGAAGAGGACAAAACAAGTACTTGAAAGTAAGTGTTGAAGAATAACCACAATTTCAAGGAAGCTTTTTCCCATTTTTCTCTATGTTGTGTAGTTCTGACTTAAATTGCCATCTGTTTTCTAGCAAGACATGTTAGATGTTTAGCATAATTTAGAATAAGAAGCAAGATTATCTGGAGCTTTGTTGATTTTTGGATGTAAAATGATCACTGATTAAGCTATAACTTATTGCATAGATAATTCAGGAATCATTTGTTGTAAGACAGGAAAATGGGGAAAAGTTATTTTAGCAAGAAGAAAATATTTTAGTTAATGGTTGACCTGAGCTGTTAGAAAGAGGCAAATCATCATCTTTCATTTACTGAGTGATATAAGTTCAGATCTGTGAAATCTGAATATCTGATTTGATCTCATGAAGAATGATACTTTAAAACTAGAGACTCTAGTGTAAAATTCTGGCATTTATGAAGTGCAAAAGTACTTAACTTTAGAAAAGATGATGTCTGTTATACTTTGCCAGAAACACTAAGGTAGCCCTGAGCAGTATGCAGGCAATGGTGCTCAAGGACTGAAAGAAAAGAAACCAGAAGTGTTCTGTTGGTGGGTCTGGAGTCAAAATTAAAATTTCATTGCAGTATATCAAACTGTTTTGTAGTTCACCTGTTATATATTGAGAAGCTGTAATAAAATAGAATTGAGTAGAGGGGTTAAAATGTCACCCTAAACTCAGTTTCTAAGAGACAATTGGAAGAGATATGTATTTGTCCATGAGAGTGAGAAGTCTTTGGTCACTTTCTTCTCCTCTCTGATAAACAGACATAGATTGGATATTTTTTTTTTACTTTCAGAGAAATTGTGCTCTAAAGCATATTCATTTAGGGTTTGTTTGTAACTATAAATTTGTTTTCTTAATTAGTAACTAGAGCATCCAAATCCTTAGAAGAGTTTGTTCCTCTTTATGAACTCCTATCTAGTGTAAGCCACCCTTTGGAAGACTCTATGACAGGAATAGCAGAAAGAACTTTTTGCATACCTGATTGTACTTGCATCAAACTGTGCTCCGTGGTAGGTTTATTCCAGTCTTTTTTCTGTGAAGAACATGGAAAAGAAGGAAAAATGTACTTATTTTCTTTTTACTGACAGTTTGATTTTTTTCTGTAATAATAAATAAACTTGTTTTGTAGCTTTATAAGTAAGGAGAGTGCACATCCAGTTGGGTACCTAAGCCAACCTCTGTAGTACAAGCCATAGGTTTTCTTGCATTTAATTATTTTTTGATATAACTCCCAGGAAAACATCTTGTGTTGATTTAGAAGTTGCCAGTATGTGTAATGCAGATTATTATATAGATTTGATTTAATTAAATTTTGTTGTGAAATTTGAACACCTAAAGCAGAGCTGTTTTTTCTGTGGAAAAATATAATGGGCTGTGTCCACTTGTGAATATGACTAGGTAGAAAAATGTACTGAGAAGTTATTAATCACAATATTAAATCTTACTAAGTGTTGAAGCCTGTTGAAGGATACTAATGACATAATGGCTAATTATAGTTAATAATACTGCTAGGTGGGGTTCTTTTGTTTTGTTTGTTTGTGTAGTATGGGAGAGATTCTTCTTTTGTTATTCTACTGAGTAGCAATTGGCCAAAATAACAAGTTCAAATGGTTCTTATTCTTCAGAAGACATCAGAGATTCCTGTTTGAAAAATTCTGAATAAGAGGACTGTGGAAGCTCAATCTAGAAACAGTGTAATTAGCTGTTATTGGAAAATCTTTATCTATGGTTATAGAAGAATGTCTGTATTTTCTGTATATGAATTTTATCTGAAGAGTCTGGTGTGGGATTTGCAAGACTTATTTTGCTATTCATGTTTTTAAATGCTTCTGAGGGGAAGCAAAGCATAATAAATTACCAAATGACAAGGCTTCTGTTTTCTTGGTATTCAAATCTGTGTTTTTATTGAGTCTATTTAAATACAAATGTTTTTCTGCAGTTGCTGGCTTAATATGTGGGCACCATACACGGCTTAAAAAGCAATATAACTACAGTGAAATTAGAATTTTTTGTCATCTGCTTTTTAATTGTCTACTACTTCTACTGTGCATCCCATAGTGCATCCCCTTTGAAATGGTGCACAATTTAAAAAATGCCTTGGAATATTGCATTGCAAAGCAGAAACCCTGAGGAATTCAAAGGAGCAAGCTTGTGAGCTCAGATTCTTACAGTACTTGGAAAAAATCTTGAGATTTCTTGAAGTGACTTGATGTATGCAGATTTGTACTCCACAATCAGCCACTGGACCTGTACCAGTATTTCAGTATTGCAGATTGGTGTGAAACATACAAATAGAGCAATTATCTGATGCTTGAAAAATACAGGAGTGGAATAGGAGCAAATCAAACCTGAAGAGGAATTTTGGGGTAAAATAGATAAAGGAGAGCTTATGAGTCAAGTCTTACAACCTTGCGATTGAATCAGTATAGAATCCAGATAAAAGCTGCATTTATGGAATTGATTTGGTGATGCTGCTGTTCCTCTCCACATTCCTTCAGCTTCAGTGAAAAACATTAAGAGCCTCTTAAACAGGTGAATAGTTTGTGTTGAGGTGAGACAGAAGGCACTGAGGTACAACAGCTGTGAAGAATGAGCGCTTGCTGTGCAAACACAGCTGAAGCAGTATTGTTTGAACACGAGTTGGAGGAAAACCAATACCACCTCATCTGTGAAGGGAGCTGGAGGCTGCTCTGTGCACTATGCACAACCCTCAGCTAAAGAACCTCAGCCCCAGACACCTGTGTCCTTGTCAGAGTCCTGTGCAAAGACTCCACAGACATCATGGGGTACCCAGAATTGAGTGGTATCCATATTTTAATCCACACTAGAAGGTGAAGTAGAAGGTAGTAAGTGTCAGGACCTTCTTTTGCAATCACTCATGATTTAAATATAATTATGTACAATTATTTGAAAGTGTATAGTACATTTTAGTTTCTTCCTCATTGATAATAAGCTTTCTGCTGGGACAGAAAGCATATTTGCTTTTTGACATTCATTTAAAAAATCATGGCCATCTAACAGGTCAGTGGTTTTCTATGCCAGACTCATGAGAATGACTAAACCTTCAATCTGACACACTTGGCTCATCTCTTCTGGTATACAAAAAGGGGGAAAAATCCCCAAAGGATGGTGTTCTTAATATCTTTGTTTAAAAAGAGAAACAAATAAAGAACGTTGCAAGGAAAGGTGGCCCTTATGCCAAATGGTGGTTGTGTAATGACAAGATAAATGCTTTGTTCTGTAAGCTGTGTGATGGCGTAGTAGAAAATGCTATTTTTCAGTTTTTATCTACCAAATTTTATTATTTAACTCATTTTTTCAAACTAGAAAACCATGGAAGAATAAGATTGTGATACTTAGAAGGAAATAGACACTACCAAGCTTTACATTGTATTGAAATACCAGCTGTAAAATCAAATGTTTTTAATTCTGCATTTTTATTATAAATGAAGAGAACCGGGAAGTATTGATAAGAATACATTATGGAAACAAGAAAAGATTAAAACTACGTTGTGGAATATCTTCAGACTAAACAAAAAGAAAACCATAGTAAACAAGTTTATTTTTATGGATGAGAACACATAACAATTGACATTCCTGTAATTTTAATGATTGTAGAATAGAAAAAGTCCAAGGTTTATTAAAAAAATACATACATTTATGTAGTATCCTCTCTGGGTACCTCATTTATTATGGCTACTTATGACTTGTCTAAAACTGAGATTTCTTTATGGGAAAAAGTATGCAAGAAATTCTTTGCATAAATTCTTTTTGGCAAAAACAACATTTTTGAGATTGAAAATGAGACCATAACTGTAGAGTACTAAGAAAACAGAGTGTGTTTTTTCTTTTCAATACAAAACTTCATGATGATTGTTTGCACAGCAAGGGTGCAGTAGACTTGTCTAAAAGTACAGTTATTCAGACCAAGATGTTAATGTATGTTGTTTTCAAAATTAATGGATTGTTCTGATTGGTTTTTAAGTCTGAAAGGAAGCTACCTGTTCAACCCTGTGTTCTACCTGGTTTGTTTAACCTTTGATAATCCTTTATCAGGCCACTCTCAGGTCTTTGAAGCACTTGAGGAAGACAGAGCCTTGTCTCCCCCTCAGCCATAAGTGGTTGCATTTATGCTTTAGCTGGATAAAAAGGATTCTGATGCATTCTTCACTCAAAAAGAATTATTTACTGTGTCAAGTTCTTTCCCTATCCGCTGTGCCTGGAAAAATTTGAATTGTGCTGCTTTTATATGTTGGTTCTTTCTTCCTTTTTCGGTGTTAATACTTTATTTCACTTTTGGAGATCAGGCTTTGGTGGTTGTGCAGCTGTCTCTTTGAAAAATCTGTTGGCATTTTACAAGTTTTCTGGAACAAGCCTGATCTTTTTTAGGATTTAATTCAAAAATGGTTTTTATAAAATGAAACCATGTGAAAAGGGTTGTTTTTGTTTTTGTTTTTTTAAATTAAAAGTGGTATCTAAGTGCTTTATGCCATTGAGATATTGTGAAATCTATCAATTTGACACTCAATGTGTTTTTTAAATAATGGTTTGCGTTTCTGTTCTGTCTTGGGGACAGTTTGTCATTATTACTCTGCCATCAGAATCAAGAGTGTAGAAACCTTATCATTTTTTTGCCTTTTTATTCACTTCTTTCATCCAGCTCTTTTCATTTTGTCTGCCACTTTCTAGTTTTTCTCTGTTCTTGCAACTTTCCTTACCATACCCAGAAGAAAGTCTGATGAATACTAACTACTTCTTTATACCTGTTCCATGGTTTGTTTGGTTTTTCAGTCATGCTTCAGCCTGCGCTGCTGCACACGATTTCCTTCCCATTTCCCTTTAATTGAGACAGAAGAGAACAACATCTGCTGAATGTGAAGTCTCTTCTAAAGCCAAGTACAAAAGAGATCTCAAAAAGTTTCCCCCAATAACACCTCCATGAAAAGGGGCACCAAATCTGCCTTTTTTACAGATGTGTTGCAATAGCATTTCTCGTTGAGTTGTATTTGCGGTAAATGTAGCCTTAAAAGCTCTTTTCTTTGAAAAGGTTAATTAACCTCTGCTATTAAAAAAAAAAGTAGTCCATGACCTATAAAAGTACAGGGTGGTGTTTCTGGAACTAAAATATCTTAATTACTTGGTGTAGACTACCGCACAATGAAAATATATTGGGCAAATTGCAAAAGCCTGTGATTACAGAACACTGGTACACATGTACTTTTGTTGTACCTGCATGACAATAAAATGAAAACAAAGTAGAGTTGCATCACTGGATTAGAATAGCAAGTCTTGTAAAAGGAAGTGTTGATGCACAGAAGTCCTCTTGAATAGTGTGTAACTATTGTATGTATCCTTCAGTTTTGTCTTCTGTTTGGAACTGATTCAGAAAGATTGGTGTCTTCTGTTTGCAGAAAAGCTGGTTTGTTGTAAGGTGGGGGTTTCTGGTGATGGACCCAGAGGAAGTAAAAAAGAAAATGAAAAATCATTTTGTTGCATTGTTTAGAACAAACAGTGCTTTTTGGGAGAGAAAATGCTTTATTTTTCTAGGGATTTTTGTTTGGCTTGAGATGTGGTGATTTCTTATTATTTGTTTGGGGTTTTTAGTAGGACTTGATGTTGAATATGTGTTAAATATTTGTTAATATTTGTTTACAATATGTTAGCTTTTGTTTAGGGTTTGTTGTAACTTGATTTCAAATTTTTTTAATGTCTTTAAGGAAAATGTAGTGCTGCTTATACATATTTTAACAATCATTTCAGGGCTTTTTTCTTTTAACTTTTGACTAGGTAATGTCTGTACATGAATTGCAAGCTGGTCTCTAGCGGGGACACCGTGGGAGGATGAACACGGAGGAGCTGGAGCTACTGACTGATTCCAAGTACAGGAACTATGTAGCTGCTGTTGACAAGGCACTGAAGAACTTTGAATATTCCAGTGAATGGGCAGATTTAATATCAGCCCTTGGGAAGCTAAACAAGGTATGCCTGACAAGTGCTCTTAAAAAGACTCAGGAATTGCAAAAGGTTCTGGTGTAACAGTACAGAAATGCAAGGTTCCAGCCATCTCCTGCAAATATTTCAGTGCTTTGAGCTGAATGTTGGGTGTGTGCATGGAGTAAACAAACACTTATCTTTCTACAGTTGAACCCTTTGTAATTGGAACTAAAGGGAGAAGTTATTTACATTTTAGTGGAAATAAATGCAACGTCTCTTTTATTAGTAATATTTATTTCTAATATTGTTCAATGTTATAGAAATAATGTGAAAAATAGTAACTGGTATAAATATCAGCAGTAATTTTATGAAGCATAAGTTTTTAAATGAGGCTCATATCATTCATGGACCAGAGAATGCTATTGTTCTGATTCATTTTAACAGTTAATTTTAATGGGCAATATAATTGTAATCTTTAATAGCACTTCACAAATGCATACATATTCTGATATTCATAAAAATCTTGTTTTAGTCAGTTGTATGTGTTTCTAGGCAGCCCCATTCAGGAAAATGACACTATAGTTAGAAGTGGGATCATTATTTTGTATAAAATATCATTTCTTTCTTTTTTTTTGATTGTAGTAGTTCTTGCTGCATGTTTGTGCAATGGGAAGGCTATGATATAGAGAAAAGAAAAATCAAAATACGTAAAAGTAACTCTGTTCTCCAGTCCTGAAGTGATTGCATACTTTCAGACAGTGGTAAAATTTTGTATGTGATCACACTCTTTAAAGCTATCCCAGACTCATGACCCACAGTTTATTAGTCCTCTTTGAGCTAGTGATAATGGATTTTATGAAATGGAAATAGCAATTTTTGTCCTCAAATGGATGAGTAAATGACAAATGGACAAGCTGTAGGCAAGAAGCCCATTACAAGTGAAGTTGCCTTGGCAATATTACCTGTAATGAGTGTATAAGTGAAAAGCATGGCAAAGAAAAAGCTCCACAGCAGATTTTAATGGCCTTGGCTTTTTTCTTGTAACCTAGGTTTGTGTGCTGACTTATGAAACACATCCAGGAACTCCTTTATAAAATGTGCATTTGATGTTTAACATCTTTTGTGCTGTTTTTCCTTTTTTTGTGCTGGTTTGCCAGGTGCTGCAGAACAACGCCAAGTACCAGGTCGTACCCAAGAAGCTGACGATAGGCAAGCGCTTGGCACAATGCCTGCACCCCGCTCTGCCGGGAGGGGTTCATCGCAAGGCGCTTGAAACATACGAGATCATCTTCAAAATCATTGGGCCCAAGCGCCTGGCCAAAGATCTGTTCCTCTACAGGTACAGTATTTTAAACAACTCCATTCCAAATGTGTAATCAAGATCCTTTTGTTTTCCTGCTTTTTATATTCGCAGTATTACTTTGTTATATAGCAAAAATCAGTAAGAACCAATTTCTTTCCCTCATGTTATTGGTACTTGTCTAGTATTTTTCTTCTCAATATTGTATAACAGAGGAGAAACAAATCACCTAAATTTTTGTTGGGAACTGGTTTAGTGCAAGAAAACCTGGATTTTATTATTTTTTCATTGGAATGAAGTGTTCTGTCTCTATGTACCATATGTATAGTAATTGAAAAGTTAGCTCCTCATTGTATTAACATTACATTTTACTATTTTAAGTGTTGTTGGAAAAGAATCTGAGTATAGTTTGTTGCAGAAAACTGTATTATCAAATAAACAGAACAGAAAGATTTTGTTTTGTTAGAATGGGGGGCGAGTACAAACTTTTTTCTCAGTCTCTGGAACTGATGATAATAAAAAGGAAGGATAACCTTGAAAAGTTAAGTTTAGTCAGCATATATTGATTCCTAGACCTCCATGATGAGGTGTACATTTTGGGTTGGGTAGGGGGGCAAGACATGAATTTATTTGTTATAAAATGAATAGAGGGATGTGTGCACACTGTCACACGTTTCTTAATCTTTACCTGTCCCTAGAGATTAAAATTTCTTTGGTTTGAGAAATAGCAGGAAAAAATGGAATTCTATTTACAAAGAAAAAGTGTGCATTAATGCTTGGAAAAAAATTGCATGCCTTAGCATCGGGTCTTCTGTCTTGCATGGTGATGATGCTTATATATAATCACATTGAGGATGGGAGTGTTTCTGTTCTCTGTTTCCACATTGTAAAAGACACTGTGAACTCATAGCTCATATTTTGTGCTTGTACAGTGATTCAGTAACTGCAAGATCTCATTAACACGAAGTTCTAGGGTAATGGAAAATGCTACCTTGTATAATCTAACTGAAAGCTATTGTTACTGCTGCTAGGGCAAAGGCAGACATTCACATTAAGGCATTATCAAAGATTCCAGTATTTGTCATGAAAGCAGAATGCCAGTGTCTGAACATCAGATCTTGAAGTGTGAGTAATAGCCTTACAAAGAATGACTGTGGGTTAGTGTGCTGCTTATTGAACAAAAAGACATTTTCTGTAGAAAAAAGAAGCCAACTGACAATGGTTAAGGACAATTTCTGCTAGTCATATAAAGGCAAAAAACACTTTTACCAGAAGTTTTGTATTTTGGAACAAGTTTTGTAGGGTTTTTTTCCTATATTATGGACAATACCCTATACACATAGGTATTTCTTTTAATAGTAGATTTGTAGGTGTAAATTTTAAGACCCTTTCCTTAAAATTACCCATCTTACTGTTCTTTGATTTTCTTCTTCATATGTCAGGCTCTTCTAATCTGAGTCCTCAATGACTTTGAAAATTGAAGTTGTCTTCACATGCATTTGATTATTGGTACAGTTTGTAATAATTTATAATATTTAGTAGCAGTAGCAAGTATTATTTTAGTATCTATGTAACTTCTTAGGAGGTCACATTTATAACTTTCGTGAACTTATGCTCACATTCAAGTAAATTCAGAACATACTTCCAGTTTTTTCAGGCCCTTACAGGCTGTGTTATGAACAGAATTGCAAATAGGGTTTATTGTTAGTTTTAGAATCTGCTTTCAGACTGAATTTCCAAATTTCCAAAGTAGATATATGCTTTGATGCTACTTAACAGTTACCTCAAGGTTACTTGCTGAAATAAAACACTGTGTTTTTTCTTTCAGAAAATGATTTCTATGAATTTCCTCAAAGTGTTGTTATCCCGCCTTGTTTTTTTTTTCTTAAAAGTGCAAAGAAAATGTATTTTTAAATACAATTTTCGTTGTGATGTGGTTCAGTGTGGGCAAAATTAACATTTTGTTATGCAGAGATGCTTCTGGTTTATCTTATTTATTTTATTGGCGAAAGAAATTAATCTCTAGGCCTTCAGTGCTTGTTCTCACAATAGTAATAAAACTCATAAGCCTTGGGGTACCAACCTGTCCATCCAAAGTCAGTCATATTGTGTGGTTGTCTATGCCTATGCACAATTCTAAGATAAAAATCTGATGCTTATAATAACTATACTGGATGTGCCTATAGCAGTCTTTAGAGAGAAAAAAAATTGTCATATGAGAAGCTTCTTTAAAAAAGGTAAAATTTATTTTTCACAGTTCTGGACTATTTCCACTCCTTGCCAATGCTGCTATGTCTGTCAAGCCAACATTATTGAGTCTGTATGAGATTTATTACCTCCCTTTGGGGAAAACACTGAAACCAGGACTGCAAGGACTGTTAACTGGGATTCTGCCTGGGTTAGAGGAGGGATCAGAGTATTATGAAAGGTAAGGATACTTATGTTAATAAAGTGATATGCTTCATCTGGGAGTGTTTATTGTAACTTTTCACTATGTACTTGTATGTGGATTTTATTGTTTTCAAAGTGGTTGCTTTTAAATTTGATGCTGTCATATTGCAACAGAATGGTATGGTAGGAGGTTCTTAGCATTAATTAGGAGAAATGAACTGTTAGTTGTTCCTGCTAGTAGTTATGGAAAGGGAATTGGCATTAAGCAGGCTTAGTGTTATATGCCAGTCTCTTCTCCCAGGGAGCAAGCAAAGAACAAGAGAAAAGGGCTTTAGGTTGTTCCAGGAGAGGTTTAGGTTGGATATTTAGAAAAATTGCTTCACTTAAAAGTTTGTCAAGCATCAGAACAGGCTGCCTGGGGAAGTAGTGGAGTCACCATGCCTGGAGGTATTTATAAGCCATGTAGATGTGGCACTTTGGGACATGGTTTAATGGTGGATTTTGCAGTGTTGGGTTGGACTCAATGATCCTGAAGATCTTTTCCAATTTAAACAAATTCTGAACATGTTGTTCATGAACAAGAGTCTTCTATGACTCTTGATATGGATTGAAATACATAGCTGTAGCATCTGGGCTGCTGAGGTAGCATCTTAACATATTAGAGGATGAAGTTACACTCCATCACTTGGAATTCTTGGAATTGTTCACATGCTTACATATTCTTGATATTTCCAACTTCAGAAACTTGAATTATCACAACTTGTAAGTCAAGAGCAGTTCAACACTGTCTTTTTCTATTTCTGTGTAGGCAGACACACACACAGTGTAGCTGGCATCACTACAGCAGGGAACAAGGTCTATCCAGCTTGCCTCCTGGGGCCTGCCAGAGGGTGGAGGGGTGCTGCCACATGAGTTGGAGGAAATGAGAGCAGGGGAAGGGATTGCTTGTGCTCAAAGAATTAGGGTATTTTTATGCCTTGCTATTACGAGATGGACTCAGTGCAAGGAATGAGAGGGCAAAAGCCATCTGCTTTGATTCCTTTCTTGAGCAGCTATGCTTTCCTGGTGTCTGTCTGAAACCTCTGTCTGTAGCAACACTTGGCTTTAAGCAGCAAATGAAGGAGTTATTTGGCTCTTTGAACATAAGGAGTACATAAGGAATATATAAAGAGAAGCTGTGGGCAAGCCAAAAGCATTTTGCAAGCCAGATTGGTCCACAAGCTTGCTAGCTGGATTGCTCTGTTCAGGCTGCATTATAAGCTTCAGTGTATAACTGGGCCTCTCTTGGTCTCTCAAAAGGAAGTTCTGACCTTCCTGTAACAATTAATCTTAATACTTCTAAAACTGGGGCAGGGGCAAGAGCTGTGATATAAGCCCTGATGCAGCTGGCTTGTTTTGCTGCAGGACAAACACACTGCTGGAGAAAGTTGCCTCAGCTGTGGATCAGTCAGCGTTCTACAGCGCTCTGTGGGGGAGCCTCCTCACCAGCCCCGCCGTGCGCCTGCCTGGCATCACTTATGTCCTCTCCCACCTGAACAGGAAGCTTTCCATGGAGGATCAACTCTACATAATTGGCAGTGACATTGAATTAATGGTAATGTTTTCATGGAACAATAAACTTATAATAAGTAACAACATTGAAGTTACTTATTACGTAATGGTTTTTTGGGGGGGGGGGATTTAAATGTGTTCCCTCTCTTTGAACCTGGCCTTTGAAGAGATAAAATGCATGTTTATTATAGCTTCAGTTAAACTGATGTTTTGGTGCATGGTAGGAGAGTTTCAAAGCTGAATTAATGTATCAGAACTGTTTAGGTTCTGTGGAAAACTTTCCATTTATTACAGGCTTCAGATAAAAGTGGTTGAGTTTTGTTGCAATTTTTGGTTCCTTTTTTTTCTTAAAGATGTAGAGAATAATTTTGTCTTTTAAACTTAAGATATTCATTGGTAATATTCAAAAAGCAAAAGCTGTTTCTATAGTTTAGGGGATCTGTTGATTTTATATTTCCTCAGTTATGAAATTTTTTATTTTCCTGTTTTGTCTTGTTTCATTATTTAAAATTTAAAATAACTTCATTTAGTAATTATCATTGTTTGTGAATAACTGTTCTTATTTTTGAGTGCTGTCTTATATCTACCTCCTTAAAATAATAAATAACTATTCTGGGGGGGGGTTCTGCCATTACTTCAGGTGGAAGCAGTAAGCACTTCAGTGCAAGATACCAGTGTTTTAGTACAGAGGAGCACATTGGACCTTATCCTTTTTTGTTTTCCTTTCCATATGAGCCAGGTAGGTTATTAACATGAGAGATGAATTGACAAATTCCTAAACGTATTTCACTTCTTATGTCAGTAGCAGTATTTGGTTGGTTTTTGTTAATGATTTTCTCCAAGCTCCAACAAGAGTCACATGTAGGAGTTTCTCTGATAGATTTGGCTATTCTCATCTCTGCTCTTCTGCGTTTTAACTTGATGTGTTGACTTTGAAGTTAACTTCTCTGTATGTAAGCTTGAATTATGTTTAATCTATGCAGAAGCTTTTAATTTGCTCCAGTTTGATGAGAAAGCAAATTACCTGTTAATTTGCAAGTTTCCAATTCCCAGTGTTCAAAATAAGCAAAAGTTAATCCTCTTAGCACAACAGATTCAGAACACTAGAGAATTGAAAATGATTTTTGGTTTTGGGTGAGTGGTTAGCTGTAGCATTAGTGGGAGATAGACCTTACAACTTCTAGATAATTTTTTTTGGACTGCATTTATTGTTAGTTGTATCCTGTTTTTAAATGATCCATGAATTATTTAACTCCTAGAAGAAAACTTATACAAGACTGATTCTCATATTTTTAGAAATTAGGAAAAACCTGCACTTTTATGTAAGAAAGAGCTGTGTTCTTGCTTGTGGAAGGACTTCATTCACATTTATCAGTTACTATAGGAGTATTTGGAGTGTCTCTATTTAGGTACTGAAATGTTGAAATTATCAATACAACATTTTTTCAATATTAAAACTTACACGACCATTTAAAGTAGTAAGAAACTGAAAAAGTACTTTATTTTTTTTTAAAACTGGATTTTAATAATTTTCTTCTAAAGCTTTTGCCTCATAGTAATATGAAATGTCTTGTAATAAAAAGGAGCTGTCAAATCTGTTATTTTTGCTGTTTTTAAAGGGTGTGTGTTAATATATAGTATCTACTCCAAACAATAATCATATTTTGGTTTTCTAAGAGCAAGATTTCTTGTACTGTGTGGAATTCAGAAATGTCAAAACATGAAACTAGCTAGGTTTTAATGAGCATTATGCTGCTAACACAGAAAAAGCATTACTTTTCATAGTTAAACTTAAATGTGTTTCTAACTTCTTCAGGCGACGCGTCCAGACATGATCAGAATTTTGTCAGCAGCCCTTCACGTAGTGCTGCGCAGGGATATGTCCCTCAACCGAAGGCTTTATGCATGGCTCCTGGGTAGGTTTGTATTTCATCCCATTGGCACTAAAAGTGGAGGATGGGCTGGATTTTCCTTATCCGTGGAGATAATTGTTCCAATATTCTTTCTCCACTACTCTGGAGAAAGAATCTTGGAAAAATGAAATACTCAATTTCTTTCATAAGAGGGAAAGGCACTTTTTATGGACACAGAAGATGAAGAATAGTCATCCTGGAACTCATTCCTGTCATGTAAATTGTTGATGCATTTTCTTCTAACAGCATTATGGGCCACATTCAAGGGTAGAGCCTGGTGTAGTAGGCTCATGGAAACAGGCACTCTGAAACTTTTTCTCTAAAAACGTAGACTGGAGAAAACAGAGAATAGGCATTATAGAGTGTAAATGGTAGCTGGAGCACAACAGTATAGAAGGTAGAAAAGAATGCTGAAGAGCATTGGTATTACAGTATGCAAACTTCAAAATTCATTAGATCTTTGCCTCATTGAATTAACAGATCACCAATCACTTCTCAACACCTTTCTGGAGTAAAAATTGAGTAATTTGGAATACAATTCTACCAAATGACAGAAAATCAATACAGTAGAAATTTAAATTTGTATACAAAACCAGCATATAGTTAGAAGAGGGTAGCAGAGAGTTACAGCTATTAGAAGACTCTTGACCATTCAGAGAATAGTTAGAAGACCACAGATTAGAAAATTTTAGAAAAAAAATTAGAAAATTTTGGAAAAAAATTACTCTTATTCTTGTTATTTTAAGGAAATGAAGCCTGTAGTCACATGAATCTGATCAGTTATTCTTTAAAGCCCTTTTGAAAGAAGTCAAAATCATGGAAGTTCCTAAGTGTGTCCCAGGAGCTGGAGACTGAATGAAGAGACATGAAGTGACTTCTCTGCTTGATATGTGTTGTAGTCTGCTGTTACCTTCTTTGTTTGACTTCCCAGCTCACCAGCAAGCACATATGTGCTTCTTGGGCTACCCATAACCTTGCCCAGCTGGTAGTTATGATGTCAGGGGCAGGCAGCCTGGGGTGGTGGCTAGGGAGGAAGGATGTGAGAGCAAAGGGCCCTGAGAGAGAGCTGAAATTATGAGAAGGGAAGAAGTCAGCAACAGTGTTCTGCATGAGGGGCTTGGTTGTGTTGCTGTAGTGGTTTAGAAGTTCAATATGAGAAAATCCTGCCTTCTTTGGTTAATCATTCTTCAAGACAGTGACTTGCAAGGTATTAGTCTTTTAAAGAAAGACAATGAAATGCAGTGTTGTGCTCCATACCTGCATTTTCAAATCTGGGGAAGAAATAGTTTCTAGATTAAACACTGCACTCATGTTTCATCTAAATTTGAATGAATTAGATATGTCATTTGCTATTATTGAAAAAGGTATTTCATGTATTTAAAATATCATGCTGCTTTTTTTAGTTGTAGAATCTTCATATATAGCTATTTCATGAACATAGTCTCCACAGAAAGTCATGCAACTTTGGAGAATACTTTTACAGTGACTTCCATGTCCTGTGTTGTGAACAGCTACTTCATCTATTTGCTAGATATTTGAACAAACTTTCTGACAATATTGGATTTTTGCTTTTTTTTTTCCTTTGCATGTTGTGCTGCTTTTCCATAATCATGATATTCTATTCCTAATATAAGGCATTGCAGATGGAGATCAGTTATGTTGAAAGACTGTCTTAATTCTTTTGTTCTGTGTGGAATTATTTAATTCTGGTGTGTGCTATTCCTTCTTGTTGTTTTACAGCTAGAGGTTACCTATTAACATTCTCTGTGAATAGAAATGGCATATATCTCCTTAAATCAGGTTATCTTAGCCATTGTTAACCAATAGATTTTTTTTTCTTCCTTAAGCCTATTTTTTGTGCAATTAAAAACTTACTGGGAAAAGAAAAGAAATTTACATTACAAAGGTCCATCTTGTTAATATAATTTTGAACAAAAAAATATTTTTTGTAGTATAACTGATATTCTTTCTAACACATCACTGTGTTTTGATTATCATCTCTATATACTTAAAACATTGAATTTTGTGTTCTCATTAATATTGAAATATTTTTTATGTGACAGCTTGTGGCTTTATTTTAAGGATTGTGGGTTTTGCAGCATTTGTGAACATTTTTCAATTGTACGAGATGTAATTGGTTGATAATATTGCATAAAACTAAATTTTTGTTATTTGTATGCAAACTGCTTGTGTGAAAATATAACTTAGTTTCCCTTATTAAATTCTATAAAATCATCTTTTTCTTGCCGACATGACTTGGACTTCATACTGGTAAGTTACCAGTGCTAGTGTGTGATTTCTAGTTTAAAGAAGTTGCCAATGTGTTCTATTAAACTGCAAATATTTATCTGCTTTGTCTTTTGTTTGCTTGAAGGTTTTGATAACAATGGTGCCCTTGTAGGACCCAGAAGTACAAGGCACAGCAATCCTGAGGAGCATGCCACTTACTATTTCAACACCTTCTCTAAGGAGATGTTAGTTCAGGTAGCTGTACAGTTTTATTTATACAGTTTTCTTGGGGCATATATTTTTATAAACAGATCCTGATCAAAATTGCTGTAACTTTATCTTTTGACTTGCCAATGCAATGTGACAATGTAATCTTGTCTTTTTGTGATATTTGTGTCCTATTCTTCCAAAACATTCTCAGTGGAAAAATGAGGACGTCTAGAATAGCAGGATGAACAGAATTAGATTTCTCCCTCTCCTTTTTCACAATGAATGAGGTATATGTGGATGTTACTTGATTATGAGCCCTGCACACTGGAGCCTGTTCTTTCATGAAACTGAATTGGAGAATTCTCTTCTGTAGATAGGGGAAACTCCTCTGTGTCTTGGGAATCAGAAAAAAGTTATCAGATGGCACTCAAACTCTGTATTAAAAGGGTCTTTCTTTCCCCTAGGGAAAGGGAGCATCTTCTGCTCTCTGTTGGCAGCCAGGAATAGTTGAGAAAATTGGCAGTTAAACTAGTTTACCCTTAAAGCCTTCCTATGTGAGCTGAGATCACTGGTTCTAAGAATTGTGCTGCTTTTCTCACAGTAATCGAAATACAGATGTCTTTTAAACTTCTGTGAGTCTGATATTGAAGTCAGGGAGACATTTTATCTTTAAGGCAAATTGATAAGGTCAGGATTTTTCTGAGTCAGAGCTGTGATGCTATGTATGGGAATGGCAGTGGCAATTCTAACAGTAGTAGCTGACAAGAATATTCAGCTCATCCCAGTTCAAAGCTGACACCCAGCATAGAGCTAGCGCCTTCAATTTTATCTGAAAGTTGTGAGATCTACTGTTCTACTGATGAGGAAGAGCCCTCAGAATTCCAGTATTCCACAGCAAGGACCTTGTTGGCACCCTCTCACCCTTCGCTTATCACATTTCTGCCTTCCTTAGCAGACAATTCAGAAATTACTCAAATGTAAAGGAGAGGCCTGAATGAGATACAGTTTCACCTGTACGTTATATAAAAATACCCTGGTGAGCTTTTAGCGACATTTAGGCATGGTTAATAGTGAAGGTCTTTTTAAATCTGTGCATCTTTCAAACTTAATCAGTGTCAATAAAGCTTTTCTGTCTAAAGAATATGGACATCAGAATGTATTCTGTATATGCCTTGCCTATACATAATACAAATGACGTGTAGCTTCTGAAACCTTTTGCTGTCTCTTGAAAGACTTGTAAAGCATTGCTCTTTTCTGCCTTATTCTCTAGCCATCTCTTTGTGTTCTGTTTTATCCAGTCAACTCATATCTTATTCACAGATACAATGTACTGATAATTCTGGCCTTCTAAAGACATATGAAAGCACAGAAGGATTTTCTTTTAAGATACTTGATGATAATACTTGGTTTGTAGCAGTTAGCAAGGCCAAACTGGTTTTCATGGCTCTTTCTTATCTTTTTTTTTCTTCTTTGTCCTTTTTTTTTGAAACTGTAAAAGAAACAAACTATCTCAGACAGTCAAGTCAGCGAGGCAGAAAACTAAGCAAAATCTGTGGTCATCTCATGGGGCTTTTTTTAATTCTGCAGCTCATTCCCTAACCTGCTTTGTTATAGAAACTCAGTCTTCCCATTTATTTCAAAGTTGTCATTGTTATTTAGTCAAGGAAGTTTTCATCCTCGTGAATGAGGATGTCATAGGACAGATGGTGTTTTATTAAGCCCTTAATATCTACCTACTTTATCTTCTCAAATAATTTGTTCATTAATGCTCATGTATTCTGTTTTATTCTTAAGAAATATTGAGTTACCTGCCTATAATACTCTGTTTTGATTTTAAATAAATACAAGTTAACAAGTTCTGTTCTGCAGAAATGTTCTCAACGGCAAAGTTGAGAGAACTTAATAGTGGGAGACTGAGCTGCAGCAAGATGAAATAGTGATCTGCACTACTGAGAATTTTCCCTTTATGTGCAGCTTTTATTACTTTTTATCTTTCTTATTATTTTCCTGATATGTTTTTGCTCTTTGTAGGCAATGGTTGGAATATTGCAAGTTAATGGACAGGGAGAAGAAAGCACATTAATGCAAGACTTAAAGCCTTTTCGAATTCTTATCAGTTTGCTGGATAAGCCTGAACTGGGTAATTTTCATTTACTCTTTTTAATTTGTTTCATGTGATTCTGCTTTGAATTTTTTTCTCTTTTTTTATCAAATTGAATAAGTTATATGCTTAGTACTGTCAGGTTACCCAGATTTCTTAGGTCTTACAAGCTGTATCTATATTTTGTACTTAATTTAATGCATTCATCAGATTTACCTTTTACCAAATGCCATTTCTTCTACTTTATACACAGGAAACAGTAAGTCAAAGTCTTAGAGAGAGCTAAGTGCGTGTTGGAAGATGTGCAGATTGGATCTTTTTCATTTCTTTCATCCAATAATGACTTTTACTATTATAGATCTCAGCTATTTCTTTTGGGAATAACCTGTTATTTCTTTATTATACACACAGAGAGAATAGATATTAATAATGAAACAGTTAATTTTTTTTCAGAAGAACTTATGCAGAGGAAGCAAATCTTTTGTTTTGGTTTTGTGGGTGGTTTGTTGGGATTTCTTTTTGGTGTTTCTTTTCAATTTTCCCTCCCCTATTTAAAGTGTTTAAATGCCCTCTTTAGCAGATAAGGGCTGAGGACTATGGGACAAATGTATTTACAGTTAAGGCTTGGATATCTTGCCTTTTTCTTTGGAATACAGTTTTGAAGGTGAATGAAAAAAATCAAAACAGTTTTTTAAATCCATTATCAGATTTGAGAGTGGGATAATAAAACCATAAAAATGCAATAATTAAAAGAAATTATCAGGACAGAAGAACTACAAGGAACAAAATATGTGTCAGAAGTTTGCCATCTTCCTTGTAATTTATGTTTTCTAGGGATCAGTCTAAATGTTCAGAGGTAATGTATATGTTAAGATTTCATGAAGAAGCAAAGCTTTGAGGATTCTTTCAGCAAAATGAGGTAGAATAATCGAAAAGGATTTTTGCTTAAGTCCGTGAGCATACTCTTACTGAAGGCAGCTCAGTGAGATTAGGAAGCACATAAAAAATGATTCCTCAAGCAGGATTACTTTTTAAATTCCTTTAAAAAAATTTGGAGTTTTTTTCTTCAAAATTGAGATTTAGCTGAAATCCAAAGGAGGAGCTGTTTATAGAATCATAGAATGTTCTGTATTGAAAGGGACCTTACACATCATCCAGTTCCAAAGCCCCTGCCACAGGCAGAGAAACCTCCCACTAGACCAAGTTGCTCAAAGCCCCATCCAACCTGACCTTGAACACTATCAGGGATGGGGCATCCATGGCTTCTCTGGCAGCCTGTTCCAGTGCCTTATTACCCTCTGGGTAAAGAATTTTTCCCTAGCATCCAATCTAAATCTCTCTTCTTTCAGTCTAAAACTGTTCCCCCTTGTCCTATTCCCATCTGCCTGTATAAGAAGTCTCTCTCCCTCTTTTTCATAAGCCCCATCTAAGTACTGAAAGGCTGCAATGAAGTCTCTCTAAAGCCTTCTTTTCTCCAAGCTGAGCAATCCAAATTGTCTCAGACTGTCTTCATAGGAGAGATGTTGCAGCCCACTTGGTATCTTTGTGGCCCTCCTCTGCACTTGCTCCAGCAGGTCCATGTTTCTATGTTGGGCATCCCAAAGATGGATGCAGTACTCCAGGTGGAGTTTCACAAGAGCAGAGTAGGTCAGAAGCATTCCCCTTGGCCTGCTGGCCAGACTTTTTCAATGCAGCCCAGACTGCAGTTGGCTTTCTGTGCTGCAGTTTGCACACTTTCAAAAATACTTCCAAAAGTACCCTGCAGACTATATCCTGAGCTAAAAAAAACCTGTCTCAAATTAAAAAGAAGGATGATGCTCAAAATATTTTATCTTGTATTTGCATTTAAATATGAGTGTATTGTCCATATGCTAAAAGCATGAGGTAGCTTAGGGGTGAGTATTTCAAAGTATTTTGACTGAAAGGCACCTCTGATCAAGAATCCATGAAGTCCATTTCCATGTTACTGAGCTGAGCTAGTAAAAGGGGTGTGTTGGCTTGAACATGATGTGTCCTGCTGTGACTGCACAGCTTTTGCACTCGGTGTGTTTGCACCCAGCTGCCATTGTACACACACTGAACATGGGGCTTGTGCTTTGTACTCCCAGGCACTACAGTTGTCTCAGTGTTTCTGGAATGCAAACGAACCAAACCTTCTGACATTCAGGTAGTTTATGAGATTGAGCCAGAAGAACTGTTGTGGTTTCAATGACTAAAGCTAGCTAATGATTCCAATAGCTTTCAGCTGTGGACTGTTGACAATGCTATAATTCAAGGGTGTGACTGCTGGTATTTCTCCCTAGGCCCTGCCATCCTGGAGGATGTGTTGATTGAAGTGTTTCGAACATTATATACACAGTGCAAGGCAGAACTGGAGCTTCAGACAGAACCATCTTTCAACAAAGATCACACGCAGCTAAGCAGGTAAATAATGAGTATAATGTATTTTGTATTAAATAATGGATCTTTGTTGCTGGAACCGTGACTGTCAAGCGTGAGGGACTGTGACATGTTTTCTGCATGATACAGGATCTATTGACATTAATTGCAATTTGTGTTCAGTGCAAAGGTGTGAAGTGGTTGGCTTTATTATTTTAATTTTTTAATATTTAGCACAGTTTTTATTCATCTATGACAAAAATGCTTGTTTGATTGATTGTGATATTCTTTATATCTGTGCTCTTCAAAAACAAAATTGACTGAATTTTCTTGTAATAGAAAAATGAAGACTGCTACAAGAGAGCTGGGAAGTGGGATATAGACTTTGAAGATTTGAATTTAGTATTTTGAAAGCTGGAGAGGACAGCAATGTTCAAAGCTGGAGAGAGTAGGAAACAACTGTAGGAGCAATTATGGTAAAAACAGATCTATTAAAATGTGGTTAAAAGACAAATATTAAAGAAAGGATAGAGGAGAAACCTAGCAACTGTGAAAAGACATTGGTATGAGCAGCCTGCCAATATCCTGAGCCCTTGAGCAACAGCTACTTGTAGGGATGGGAGGTGATGGGAGGAGGGTCATTTGTCAGTGTTACTTGACAGTGGGTAAACTCACAGGGATGTGTAGTTATATAACTTGAAAAATAAGTATAAAAATATGAAATGTTCTTTCTATTTTCTTTCAGCAAACTGAGAGAAAACAAGAAAACAGCAGAATTGATCAAAACTGCCAATCTTCTGTTCAATTCCTTCGAGCCTTATTATATGTGGGATTACATTGCTCGTTGGTTTGAAGAGTGTTGTAGGTAGGTGATAATATTTAATCTCTGTATGGGTAATGTTGAAGTTAATTTTTGTTTTGTATACATTTTTCTTCAAAGAAGTCAGTCTCATGAGATCATTAAGCCTGTAAGTATTTTTTTCCTCCCATCCCTATAATTTCAACATTTTGGCCAGTTTTCTTCAGATGTGATTGTGGGTCTTAGCAGTGTGAGTTCTCATAAACTCAGTGTCTGGGTTAAATCAAGAGACAGAATTAGCCCGTCTACTGAAGGACAGACTCCAGAGTGACCTCAAAACTAATTTTTGTTCTGTCTGGCCAGTACAGGATTACTCATTGTCCAAATCACTTTTGGTAAAATTGATAGATTTGCCAAACACCTGATGTGTCATCATTTGTCCTGCTCTTTTAGGGAAAAAGAAGTGTGGGGATTCTGTGCTTGACAAGCAGGGCTACAGGAGAAAATAGCAAACCATAAATCAGGAAAGTTGAAAATATTAACAGGAGGGAAGGGGATGAAGGGACCACAGAAGAGCAGGGATTTTTGCTGTAGCAAGGGGTAGATGATTTAGAGATGTCAAATGAAATTAGTAGAATTTTTTTTCCATTGCTTATGGAATTTCTTGATAAAATATTAAGATACTTGGACATGAATTTGTCTATGAGTCAACAGTGAGTAACTGTGTGTGTGTCTTGGGCTACATTGTGAGGACCATGGGCAGCAGGTGAAAGGAAATTATTTTTCCTTTCACTTAGTGTTTCTAAGGACAGACATGGAATATTGTGTCCAGCTTTGGACACGCCACCTGAAGAGAAGTGTTGAGAAACTGAAGAGACTCTGGTAGAGAAACTGCTAAGCTGGTCAGTTATAGGACATTGCATTGAAGGTTGAGGTAGGTGAGTTTGTTTTAGCCTGGCAAAGAGGGAAATTGAATGGCACGTTATGACTTCCTGAAAGGCATTTGCAAAGTTCATACAGCTATACTTTTTATAACAGCTGATGGAAAACAAAGGACAGCAACAAGTGCTCACTCAAGTGGTCAGGTTGGACTTTGAGAAAAGCTTTGCTAAGAACATGTGCAGCAGTGGAAGAGGTGGAACAGTGGAAGCCAGGAAGGCTGTGGAACTTTCTTGTGAGATTTCCAGAACTCTGCTAGACAGAACTGTGGACAAATTTATCTAGTGTTTTTAGCAGTCCTGCTCAGTGTGAGAGGTTGATCTAGATGTCTATGACTTGATTTTTGTGTGTTGGGCTGAATTGCTAACATAAGGATAATCATCTACAGCCAGGTAACATGCAGGTGAGTATTTCACTACATATAAGTAGTGTTACTGTCATCATGGACACAAAATTGCATTATAAATAAATGAAATCTGGAGAATTGTTTTTGTTAAGGCTTTTTCCTGCATGAGCTGCTCTATTATCTAAGTTTTTGTCTTCCATGCTCAATTTTTTGCAGCTTGGATTTCCTTATTTTACAAATGAAGACTGTTTGTTTTACAGCAAAAGGCTGGTTCCGGCTTTTTCTGAAAGGATGGCATGAGGCCAAATAAGCTACTTAACAGTGAAATGAGAAATTGCTTATTGGTTTATAGTGATTATCACCCAATATATACAGCTTTGCATTAAGTTACAGAAATATGGTCAATGTAAGGGGAATGAAAAATATTGTGAAACTCCATTTGAATTTTCCAGGAGGACTTTACATGCCAGACTTCAAACTGGGCCTGGAGGTGATAGTGAGCAATCTGAGTTACCTCTGACAAATTTCTGCTTGTTAGTGGATTTTTTGTTGGATATTGTTTCTTTGGTAAGAATTCCTTTATTCATTACTAACATTGGGATTCTGTATATTTATGGTCTGCAGAAATACTATATATACTTTATTAATTGATTTTCCTGAAAATATATTGACATAAATTGACATTAAAAGAAGTTTTTGGTTCATTGTATGATTCTTGGTGGACTGGTTAGACATAACTGAAATGGGTTTTATGATGCTTATAACTGAAAATTTTAATCTGTCCTCATTTTCTTTTCTGTGTATTCATTGCAGGTATAGTCTTTTGTAGTTTGATATGCTAGTTTGAATGTACAGCTTTCTTTTAAGGATCTTTTAAATGTCATAAGATGTATCTTCTTTTTCTGTTGTCATTGCTTAATGTAGCAAAGACTGTTGGAACTGTTTTTCTATAGCTGTCTTTCCTCAATTCTTTGCTTTCTCATTTCAAAGCCTACTAGAAGTATGAGAGTGCTGTGTCAGGTATGGCAATCAGCCTGTTCTTCCTTTAGCTCTTTACGTGTTTATCTTTCATTCTTAAACTTTTATCTTAAGATTAATAAAGTAATAGTAGCATTCTTCAGCCTTCTTATGATGTTTTTAAATGTATTTAAACAATATATGCTAGTTTGAAAAAGAGCTAAATATATTTCTATTTGTTTGTTACCCAACTTTAAAGTTAATTTTGTAAGTATTTTTTAGTAAAGCATGTATTTCTTATTCATGGATATTAAGATGTTAATTTTCCTTTTTCCATGTTCAGTATGTTTAGAACAGAGTTAAGCAAATGATAGGTAGCTCTGTTATAGAAAATAAATTTCAGGATGGAATTTGGTGTGACAATTAACAAGTTTTTATTATTACTTTACTACTCCTGTTACTAGGAGACTTACATTGAAATACAGACTGAACACTTGCCTCAGCTGTTGCTCAGGATGATTTCTGCATTGACAAGCCATCTTCAGACTTTACACTTGTCTGAGCTTACTGATTCTCTCAGACTCTGCTCAAAGATCCTTAGTAAGGTTCAGCCTCCATTACTCTCTGCTGGTACAGATGGTATCCTGCAGCTTCCTACTGGACAGAGCAGCTCCATCAAAGAATGGGAAAATAAAAAGGTAACTGATTAAGTTTTGCAGCATCTTGCACAATTGCTTCTTATGTGGAAAAAATAAAGGAGTTTTGTACAGCCTGTGTTGAACACCCTACAAGTCTTTGATTAGATTTAGATATCACAATATATGTGAAACCTAGGTAATCAAAATAACTCATAATTGTGGTAAAATTTCTTGATTCTTAGGGTTTTTTACCCAGATATAATACTGTACATGTGTAAATCACTTCAGAATCAGGGCCTAAGAAACAACTAATCAACTAAAGTTTGTAAAGCACATCAAGAGTATAATGAAGTAAAATAACAGGACTGAAAAGAATTCATCATTTTGGTTACGTATCAGGCATATGTAAATTCTCCTCTCCCCCAATTTATGTGCATTGGTTTAATACCCATCACATATTTAACTGTCACTGTGAAGTTCTTAGAATAATCTATTAAAGAAATAAAATGAACCAGCCAGCAGCTATTTCTCTTTTATCTTGGTCCACTTTGTTCTATGCAGCCATGGCTATGTGAAGTATGTTAAGTGACATGCCCTGAAATCCTTGTTTTCCAGCTGAAAAAACTTAAGGAACATCATAGAATAAATTAGGTTGGAAGTGACAGATGCAGGGCACTGCTAAAAGCAGGGCTGATTTCAAAGTTAGGTTTTATTTTAAAGCTAGGTCATGTCACTCTGGATCATATTTGTCTTAATTTTGAATATTTCCAAGGATGAAGTTACCATGACTTCTCTGTACAGCTTGTTTGTTTGCACTGTTAATTAATCAGAATTTCCAGTGTTGATGCTTGTGTTGGTTGCCTTGTGTTCTTTCACTGTGGATTTCTGAGCATATCTCCATCTTTTCAGCTGCCTAATGGGAACTCACAGAGAGCAATAGAGCCTCTTCAAACCCTCCACAGATTTTAGCATTCTTTTAAACCAAGTAAATCCAAATCTCTGAGCATCTCTTCAATGTCAGGAGCACCTGTGGTGACTTTGCATTGGGCATACTCAGTACATCAGTTGCCTTTGTAGTAATGAGTACAAAATTGGATAAAATATTCTGCTTGTGGACCTAAAATTGTTTAGAGGGGACTAATTACTTCCCTTCATTTGGTGATAGTACTTCTGCTGATACAGTCCTAGATGTGGCTGGTCTGCTTCACCAAAGGAGTCCACTGCTGGCTCACATTCCCATTGTCAATTAGGACTCCAGCATCCTTTATTCAGAATCCTATCCTTATTCTCTCTAGCTAATTGATACCTGCCTTGTTTTGTTCTTTTGGGGTTTTGGTTTTGTTTTTAGTTTGTTGCCTTTTTTTTTTAAATAAAGCCTGTTTTAATTGAATGATATTGCCCTTTGAACTTTCAGTGGCCTTCTGCTTCCAATTACAACTGTCTCATACATGGTCATGGTTTCTCTTAGGAGATAGTGAAATGATTTGCCATGCTTCTAATCACTTTTAGATTGTATTTTGTAAAATACAATAGAGACATAGTCTCTTCCAGCTTTCTAGTACATTAACCATTTTCTGCAGTAATATCTCAGATTTCCATTCTTCCATCTCTGGTTAAGCAAGACGTTATTCACTGTAAATAATAATGTCACTGTTTTTATTTATTCATGAAAAAGTTTTTCATACTATTACATAAAGTTCAAGTTCTATATTTAACACAGGTAGTGCTTAGAGTTAAAACAACTTCTGGGCCTGTTAGGTCTCAGTCAACATCTGCCATTGCTAGTAAAATGCTGGATTGGAAGTAAGTGGGCACCTGCATTTAGGGCCACTGACTGATGCATTTCTATTCCAGTTTCCGTACCTCACATTCTCACCAGGAAACAGACATTATACTGCCAGTTACTATGACTGAAGAGGGCTGGAGCAGTGCAAAAAGCCACTGTGGGTGCTTTTTCTGAGTAAAAGCCATTCATCTATTTATGCATATTCTGAATTATAAGGAATTAAGACATATAAGTCACGAAGAACTGTTATTGTTGCAGCAACCTCTCTTTCTCATTTTGAGGAGATGATTTATTTTCTTTTTATTTGCAAATGATTAGTAGTTTTTAAATGAAAAGTTTATATATTTTTGTAATTATAACTTTGTACTTGATGATTTATGATGCTGCATAAATTAATAATACCTATGCCTATGTATTTCAGCATTCTTTCATAATAGAGTAGACATAGTTATGATATGAAGAAAATGTTAAAACCAATAACATTTAAATATTTTTCTTGATAAAAATTTTTTTTAATGTTAGCTTAGTCTGGCAGGCTCATAGAAACACCAAATATAATTTTGCATAAAATGTATTTGTATGAATGCATTTAAAACTCTGGAATAAAATTGTTACTTTCAAATGAAGACACTAATAAATATTGTTTTGCTAAGACCTAAATAACCTATTTTGAACAGTCATTAAACTTTTATATTGCTCAGGTGCCATCAGTGTCACTTGAAAATCCTAATGATGTGTTTGAAGATGGTGAAAATCCTCCAAGCAGTCGATCATCAGAAAGTGGATTCACTGAGTTTGTACAATACCAGGCAGATACAACTGATGACATTGACAGAGCACTGAATGAAGGTCACAGTGCACCTGGCATCCCTATTGTTGGTAGCACATCCTCAGAGACTGAGACAGCATCAACTGTGGGTTCTGAGGAGACCATTGTGCAGCCTCCTTCCATAATGACACAGGGGACAGCAACTCGCAGTGGGAAAACAATCCAAAAGACTGCAATGCAGTGCTGTTTGGAATATGTCCAACAGTTTTTAACCAGATTTATCAACCTGTATATCATTCAGAATAATTCCTTGTCTCAGCCCTTAGCGGCAGAGCTTCCAGTAGATCCCACTAGAGCACAAGGACAGGGCACAAAATGGGACAGAGAATCACAAGATGATGCTAAGGTGAAGAAAACAACCAAGAAGAAAACACCAAAAGAATACCTTCCTGCCTTCATTGCTGCTTGTCAGCTCTACCTTGAATGTTCGAGCTTTCCCGTTTACATTGCTGAGGGAAACCGCACTTCAGAGCTACATCCTGGGAAGCCTGAAGTTGGTAAGCTGCACTCTCATTTGTTCTTTGTTTTTCAAATAATCATTTTTATATTTCTGCCAAAAAATTTAATGTAATACTATTGCGTTTTGTGTGTGTTATTGTTTGCTGTTCCTCTCAGAAATCAAAGTTTTCTTCTGTGTCAACTAGTTTGTTTGCAAAGTAAATTATTTTCTCATAGATTTTTAAGAATATTGCTGGCATGGAATTTGACAGTAATTAATGTTGGGGTGAAAAATATAAATTAGGCTAACTGAAGCCTGTGAGTAGAATCTATATTGTTGAGTCTTCCTCTTTACTGTATGGATCCACAATGTTTTATTTGTCATATTGCAATAGCCACAGCTCACATCAAATATGTTTTTAGCTTCCTTTAATCAGTTCTGGATTGATGTGCACATTGTTCACTTTGGCAATACATGGAAATTGTAAGCTACTGACCAATAAAAATCATACCAGCTAAGAAATTTAATTAATTCTACTTCGCTCCTATGAAAGGCTCAGTTCTTGCAAAAAATTCTTCTATAATTGCATTAAGAAACAAAATAAACATGATCAATTTTGGTGAGGTATGGATGTGTTCACAGATAGATGACACTGTTCAGGTACAGACATGATTAAATCACTGAGTTATGGATTACTGTAAATTGTGACATTTTAGAATGAACAATTTTACAGTTTGTAAAGTCTTCAGTTTACAGTTCCAAGTTTAGATCCACTTCTGATCTGCAGTCTGAGAGTTGCTTCTTAGAATGTTTTCATGGTGGATATGCTTGGAACATGCAAGAAATAGTAACACTAATTTTGTCTAATGTCACAGTCATCTCTGGTTTTATTTTTTTCTAGGAAATTTCCTAGTTGCAACTTTTTGTTCTTATTTACAATTTTCAAATCAAGGCTAAGTGGTGAGCAGTGCTTGGAGATGAGTAGTTTCTTTGGTTTTGGAAGCCAGCTTGTAAATTTAACATGACTGCTTCTGTTTTTGTGGTTTTTAAGATGTGTTGTTTATGTCTTCATTATAGCCAGGAGCAGAGCATATATGTGACTTCATAACATCCAGGCATACAAAATATTTGTCAGTTGAAGGCAGCTTGGTTATAGCTGTTTATTAGTTATGAGCGTGACAATGGCAAAGATCTGCTACCTTTTATAAAATATCTATCTCAGAATATCTGTGCTTTTATAGCATGACCCTGAAAATGCTAGGTGTTCATTTATTTATTTCTCCCAAACAGCCTACAAATGAGTGTTGTGTCCAAAGACTAAAATGTCAGCTGTTTCCTTATTACTTTTTGGTGCACATAGCACTTGCTTATTGCTGCCTTGTGCACTGTAGAGCAGAGAGCCTGTAGAGCTTGAGTACTGTGTGCCTTGTGTGAGGGCAGTGCTTCTAGGAATCCCTTTCACTTTTGGTAAATGCCTTGGATTTGTGTTTCTTTGTTCATCATCTGAACCTTCCTATTTGTGAGTTATCATTTGCAGTCTATTAAACAGTGTAACTTTGAGGAATAAGCATCAGTTGTAGGTGGGTAAAACCAGCAGGAAGGATTTTGTTTCAAATGTAAACATCTGTTGTATAGAATGTCAGGGCAGATGGGAATAGTGCTGGGCCTACTTCCCATAACAGAGAATTGCCCTGGAACAGAGAATGGAAGAAGGTAGTTTCCATAATTCTCACACTATCCCATCTGTTGATATGAGGCTTTTGTACTGCAGAAGAGGCTGTGTTTGTTGAAGGGTTCCTAAATTTGGAGTGATATGACCCTATAGCTCTTAATCACTGGTCAGTCTGTTTATTTGAAGGAGACAAGTTAATCTGATATTTAATATAATTGTCCTTTAATTCTACAGTATGCCTAATTTCTCAGCTATCTTTATTGAAGAAATTAAAAAGGGAATTGAGTGAAGCTGAAAACTATGGTTGTATCTGTACACTCTAGAATACAATATGGAATTGTTAGGTATATTTAGACTCCAGTGGAGCTGTGGATATAAATTAGAAATTGCATCATTCTTCTCTTGATTCTAAAAGGGTTCTGTATTTGTGCCTATTAAATAACACTTCTTCACTTGTGTCTGGTTCTGGTTATATTTGCCTTTTTGGGAACATGATCAATAGAGTCCTTTTGAAGTTTTAAGAGAAGTTAGTTTGGTATCTCTAAAATAAAATGATGCAATATTCACTTGGAGAGTTGACTGTGAACTTTAGAGAAAGACACTTCCAGTATCAACCTAGAGTATGGCTTGATAAAGTGAGAGGACAGTAAAAAGGGGGAAGCAACCACCTACAGTGAAAACAGAGTATGGTCTAATGGATCATAGCTCGGCACCAAACCATTAATTTTCACAGAGACTTCTATTTTTAAAATGTTGCCAGGCAAATCTATTTTTGTCAAATTAAAATTAGTCTGCATGTATATATTTTATTATCCTAGGCTCTATAAAATATATTACAGAATTATTCCAGACTACTATCTAGGGTGTTAAGAGGGTTGACCTTTGCAGGTTCCTGATTGCTGGTGAAGAATTTTGTGAAGAAGAAAAGTGAATGAAAGTATGTTCTAACTACTGAAAGTCCAGTTTTGTCTGAAGTAGGAAATCATCTGAATGCATTTCCACAAAATTTTTCTCTTTCTTGTTAAAATCTTTCTATTAATTTTTGATTACTAAATGTTTGAAGTGATGCAGTATTGCATTCTTAACTGGATTATTTTTAAGATACATCAGGAAGTATCTTCCTCTTGCATTTTCCTAAATGGACAGGTTAAAATATGAAGGGACAAATGCACATATATAGTTATGGAATACAAGAGGAAAATTCCATAATATTTAGATTGTTAAATAAATGCATAATCTGTGATTTTTGTTTCAGACTGTGAACAAGTGCAGCCTCCACTGTGGCTACAGACTTTAATGAATGCTTGCAAGCAGGCAAGCAATTTCAGTGTTCAGGGTGTCACTATTTCCCTCGTGATGGACTTGGTTGGATTGACTCAATCCGTTGCTCTTGTCACTGGAGAAAATCTGAACAGTGTGGAAACTGCTCAGCCTCTTAGTCCTAACCAGGGGAGAGTGGCTGTTGTCATCAGACCTCCTCTTACTCAAGGCAATCTGAGATATATGGCTGAAAAGACAGACTTCTTCAAGGTTAGATGCAGTATCTCATTGCTGTTTTCTTTAGACTTTTTCTGTCTGGTGAAGAATAAGTCTTGGCCCCTTTACCATCCTTGATATGCTAAACCAAATTTTCTTGCTGAATATTTTGATAACATTTATAACCTGTGTTAGAATCTATATGAAATACACAGTAAGTTTTCTTCCTGCTATTCTCTTACTGACCACTTGTGTGAAAATCCTTTAATTGAATAGTTTAAAGATATAAACGAAACCTGATTGAATAGCAGCATTAATCAGCAAAGGTATAAAACTGGGATGTGCATAATGTAGGACTATGTAAACAATTTTTGCATTTATGTAATTCATGTAAGAAATCTTTTACAAAAGATAATCAGCAGCAGGTTATATTATGTAGTTAATTATATTTCAATGAAAATTTATTTCTGTTCTGACTTCTTAACAGGAGTTGTTTTTGTAGTAAGTTATTGCAGTGTTCTGAACAATTCCTTCTGTTCATACAAGGGGAACCATTTTACAGATTGCCTCTTGGTCACAGGTGTCATCAGATGTGATGTCTCCCATTGTTGCATGGAGCAGAACAAGGCATGATAGTCATTCACTTGTCTCTTGCAACTTTTCTTTTCATGTACAAAGCATATAGCTTTAACTCTTTGGGACCAGCTGGGTGATGGAACTCCTCAGCATCATCAGAAGAGTGTGGAGCTCTTCTACCAGCTGCACAACCTTGTGCCATCTTCCAGCATTTGTGAAGATGTTATTAGTCAGCAGCTGACTCACAGAGACAAGGCAAGTTGCTCATGTATTTACTTAAAGATGAGTAAAGTATATACAGAAATATATTTAAATAAAGGACCCCTCAGAGGAGGGTATGAATAACTTCAATATTGAAAGAAATATTGCCTTACATTGTTTCAAAAGTTACTTTAGGTCTGTGATGAGTCTCTAGTTCCATGCTAGGCAACAGAGGTTTTTCACCATTCAGCAACAGACTTATGCAGGAGACTTTCTCTCTTATCAAGGTCATGTGATGCTTCCCAATACTAAAAGCATGTGCTTAGTTTTTGCTGTTGTTAGTAGGAGTTCTTGTCATGACAGGTACTTTTTTTTTTTTTCCTCACCTAGAAATTTGTTTCACATAGAGGCTGTCAATTTGACATTCAACTTGAGACCTGTGTATTGCTTTAAATTTCAGGTATATGAGCAATTTTCAGAGCTACAACAGTATGAATAGAAGGGAATTACTTGCTCACACATTCTAGCAACTCATGGTTGTGTGACTTCAGGAGTGCTTACCTTTTTGCCATTCTAACAGAGTTACCAGGTCAAGAAGAGTGAATGTGAGCCATTCTGTCAATCAGTGCAGTTCACAGCTTGCCATATTGTTGAAATTGGTGATGATTTTTAGTGTCACTTAGGCTGCTCTGTAAACTGCTGTGACTGTGGATGTAGAACTTGCTTATTTCTGCCTACCTTCTGGAGAAAGCAGTAATTTCTTACATCTTCACAGCATGGATTGCAAGGGCTTGCATGGAGTCATCTCAATGTCTGTGGGAATTGGTATTTTCACTCTATTCAATAACTGTCAGTGTATTATTTTGTGTAACTGTATGCATTTTGCAGTAGTCTTGTGGATTATTTTCCTGTGAGAAACATATTTTTCTAAATACAAGTGATGATGTCTCTTCTGGTTTTTGTTTTTGGTGTGGAGAGGTTGTTTTTTTTTTAGTTTATTTAACATGAACTGTTTGGTTTTTTTGTAATTTTCATAGCTTTTACCTGAAGTTTCCATTATTGTGGCAGATATTGGATAGATAAGAAGCTGTTGCAAAGCTTCTAAAGTTTTATGATGTAAACTAAGTCTGGAAGTAGGTCAGATTGTTAGTGGTTTCAACATTTTTTAGTTTTGTCTAACTTTGGTTAAAGGTACAAATACCTACAGTTCATGTCCTATAACCATATATTCTAACAACAAACAAGTGAAAAATCTTTGTCCTCGTGTCTTTGCTTATCATTTAGTAATTTAGTTTAAGCCCTTAGAGTACTTGAAGTAATTTTGATTATTTATTTGGTGTAATTGTCCTGATTGCTGTGCTTTGTTCACTCTTACTAAGGCTTACTAGATTCCTTGTCTTTTTGGATGAAGCTGTTTTTATACATGTGTTCAAGTCATATCACGACATTTACTGTTGTTTGCAGCCTTGCTGGAATAACTCTTTGCCTGGATCAGCCTCAGTAAAGAGAGAAACAGAGAAATTGTTACTTTATACCATTTTTACCATTAAATATCCTGAGCTGGACTTCAGTGATCCTTGTAGGTCCCTCCTAACTCAGGATATTGTATGATATTCTGCATATTATTGCTATGACTGTATTAGTCATTATGAATCCTTTGGGCAGTAAGCATGTCCTATTTGTCCTATTTGTTCCAGAGTTAAATTTACACGTTAGTGAAGAGCTCAATCTACATATCTAGCTAGAAAATTATTCTGTTTCTTTCTAGTATGGCAGTAATGGAATAAAAATAAGTTGAATAGAAAGAGACAGGGTAAACTTTAAAACTAAGGCAAGATGGAGATAGGAGAGAATCCTTTCATGGTACTTAATTGCTCATAGGCACCTATTGTTGGCTTCTACTGCTTTTAAGATTAAAAAATAGTACTTTAACGCATAATCAAAGAAGTAAATTTCATTATATCTTATATCATTTAGGATGTTGTATGACTTTCTTTTTCCAGTTCTTACCAGAAGTTTTACATTCTGACAGATCTAACTTATGGTTTGGTTCACAGAAAGTAAGAATGGAAGCTCATGCCAAGTTTGCAGTGCTATGGCATCTCACACGAGACCTTCATATTAACAAATCTTCTTCCTTTGGCCGCACCTTTGACAGGTTGGTGATTGCAAGTCTGATTCAGTTGAAATAACTTTACTCCAAAATCTTTGATGGTATTATATGGGCAACATAGGGCATTGAAAAATTGAAGAACTACGGTGTAGATGTGAGAGGAAGGAAGAAGGACAAAAAAATGAATTTGTGGACAAGAATTTGTGTTAGACAAAATTGTTTTCACAGTGATGACTATGTAAGCTGTAAATTTTTCCTGGAAGGTATAAAGAGTGTGGGGAAGGAATGGTGACAATATTCATTGACCATCACTGTGGTGTATATTGAGTTTAATGTCTGAGTTCTTGCTGTGTTTTGATAAATACAGGAGCAGGCGAAGGAAAACAACCCAGAATTGAATTATGTTATGTAGAATGTAACAGTAAAACTAAAAAAAAAACTTCAAAACCAAATAGCAAGCAAGTGCTAAAACATGAGTTTTTTTGTTTAATCTGTGTTTTGTGTAAGAGGTCATTTATGGCAAGCAGCAGAGGATTTCTGTTTTGTGTTCTGGTATTGGACTACTTTCCTAGAAAATCTGGACTCTGAACTGCTCGTGTCTTCCTCAGCTAGCACAAATGTTGTGGAAAAGCGTTTATTTAGATTTTGTATTGCATGCTTAGCTGTAAGATGTAGAGTAAAAAGTTTATTTCTGTATCTTATGCTGTCACTCATTGCATAAATGGTGATAAATTCTGTGCATACAGCTAAAAGCTTATGAACATGTACTGCTGGGGAATGTAAAACAGTAGGTAAAATTCAGAGACCACTATATATATATTGTTTTTCCATGTCTGAAAAGGATTCTCAAGGCTAAAACTGTTAAAAGAAGAAAATAATGCTTGTAGGAACTGCTGAATTGTCAAGTATATTTCTCCTCTCTGTTCTTGAAGACAATATCTTTGAATGTTTTATTTTCCATATATCCTTGTGAATTGGCTTTTAAAATTGTATATTTTTAATGGCATACCACTTACAAGACAATAAAGGCTTGTTATGCAAATAGCTGTACAAATACTTGATTTGCTACTATTAGAGCAACTGTTAAAAGTGACTTTGTTACTAGCTCTTCCTGCCCATTCCTTCATTGGACTAGACTAAAAATATAAAGAGCAGGTTCAAAGTTTTGATTCCAAAGAAAATACTGCTTTGTATGGAGAAGAGACTGGAGTATGTACTGACATTAAATATGTCATGTATGAGATTAAAATGGGATTACTCTGTGAGTAGTGTACAATATCCACCAGATTGTTTCTTCTTTCCATTCTAGATCTTTGTTTATCATGCTGGACAGCCTCAATAGCTTGGATGGTTCTACTTGGTCAGTGGGACAAGCCTGGTTAAATCAAGTGCTTCAAAGACATGATATTGCAAGAGTTCTTGAACCTTTGCTCCTACTGCTTCTCCATCCAAAAACTCAGCGAGTGTCAGTTCAGAGAGTTCAGGCTGAATGTTACTGGACTAAATCTCCCAATCACCCTGAAGAAGAAAATGAAAAGCAGTTCATGCAGAAGTTCAGCTGTGCTGATGGTATGTACACAAGAAGCCTGTAGGAAGTTTCTTAATTTCTTTACTTGCTGTTTACATGCAATGTTGAAGTCATAGTAGAAATTTTTGAGGGTAACTGAAAAAAGTGTTGGAATAACTATGGCTTATATTTGCATTTGTGTGTATTTTCCTAATTCAAGTTTGTGTGCTCCAGGTACTGTTTAAAGTTGTATTGTTTTTATATTAAAATGATATGCAAGTATTTTAATGCAGAGCATTTTGTTACATCTTACTGAGACTTGGTAGAACATAAGAATATGGCTTGATGCTTAACCAATAAATTAAACATTTTTATGAATGACATGGGGCTGGCTGAAAATGTACCAATAAGTTTTGAAGGTGTTTGCATGTAATGCATAATTTTAGTTTAGAATTTGCTAATTCTGTTTCTCATGAAAACAAAAGCAGATAAGACTGCATAATGTTTGACAGAGAATTATGTTGTTTTGCTAAGGTGTACTGCTAAAACAATTTTGCTTTGTTTTTGTGAACTTGTCATTTGCTTATTAAGGTATTTTTTCTTCTGTGAAATAGAAAGATACTATTTACCATCCTTCATGCCTTCATGATTTGAAGTCTCAATAATAGTTTAAATTCTAAATTTTAATTCTGAATTCTTATTCTGAAGAACAAAATCTCATATGTATACATTTTTTTGTGTTCTTCAAGCATTCTCCCACGTGCCTGTAAGCCAAGAACAACTTATTATACCTAAAGAAGGCAATGAGAAGCAACTTGGTGTGGATGAAATGGAGAACTTCAGCCTGACCGTCAATCCTCTGAGTGACAGGCTTTCCTTGTTAAGTACCAGCAGTGAGACCATACCAATGGTTGTGTCTGATTTTGACCTTCCTGATCATCAGGCTGAAATACTGCAGAGTTCTGACTCTGGCTGTTCTCAGTCATCTGCTGGAGACAGCATCAGTTATGAAGTGGAAACAGAAAGCCTGAGTGCTCAAGATAGCTCTCAGACTCTAAAAGAAGACTCACCTGATGAAATCGTGCAACAAGTGGTTACAGATCTTATATGCCAAGTTGTAAGTGGTCTTGGAGAAGAAGTTGAACCAGTTAAAGAGAGCCTGCACTCTGAGGATGCTTCATGTAAATACAGCTCACTGGAAAGCTCTGTAGAAGTTACAAAAAGTGATGATCAAAATATTCAAAGTAGCCAAAGTAGTTTACTTAGTAATGACAGCTCACAGTTACTATCAGCCTCAACTGAGACTGGACTTGAGAGCTTAGGAGATGAAATGTCAAGAAATAACTCTTCACCTTGTATTGCAGAAAGCCAGCAATCCTTCTCTGATCTTACTCTTTCTTCCATCGAATCAAAGTCTAGAAAACATAGCCACAGTAGTATTCAGTTCAGCTTTAAAGGAAAGCAACCAGAAAAAATGTCAGAAAAAGAAACAATTGTTAAAGAAGCTGGTAAGCAACCAGGTGCAAAACCTAAGGTAAAAATAGCCAAAAAGAAAGATGAAGAGAAGAAGAAAGCACAAACAGAAAAGCTTAAACAAACTAATGTCTTCTTTAGTGATGGTCTTGATTTAGAAAATTGGTACAGTTGTGGAGAAGGAGAAATTTCAGAAATAGAAAGTGATGTTGGATCCCCAGGAATGCGAAAATCTCCTAACTTCAATATTCATCCACTGTATCAACACGTGCTGCTTTATCTCCAGTTGTACGACTCTTCAAGGACATTGTATGCTTTTTCTGCAATTAAGGCAATTCTGAAAACAAATCCTTCAGCTTTTGTAAGTGCCATCTCCACTACCAGTGTCAACAATGCATACACTCCTCAGCTTTCATTGCTCCAAAATCTTCTAGCTAGGCATCGAATATCTGTAATGGGCAAGGATTTCTATAGTCACATCCCAGTGGATTCTAACCATAACTTTCGGAGCTCTATGTACATAGAAATTCTCATCTCCTTGTGTCTGTACTACATGCGGAGCCATTATCCAACTCATGTTAAAGTAACCTCACAAGACCTCATAGGAAACCGCAACATGCAGATGATGAGTATAGAAATTCTGACACTCCTCTTTGCTGAGCTGGCAAAAGTGATAGAAAGCTCTGCCAAGGGCTTTCCTAGTTTTATTTCAGACATGTTGTCCAAGTGCAAGGTTCAGAAGGTGATCCTGCATTGTCTGCTGTCTTCTATCTTCAGTGCCCAGAAATGGCACAGTGAAAAGATAGCTGGAAAAAACATAGTGGCTGTAGAAGAAGGCTTCTCTGAAGACAGCCTTATAAATTTTTCTGAGGATGAATTTGACAATGGTAGTACTCTGCAGTCACAACTTCTGAAAGTACTTCAGCGGCTGATTGTGCTGGAACACAGAGTAATGACTGTGCCTGAGGAAAATGAAACGGTGTTTGACTTTGTCATAACAGACCTGGAGCACATTGGTCCCCAGCAGCCGATGACTTCTCTGCAGTATTTGCATTCCCAGCCAATAACCTGCCAAGGCATGTTTCTGTGTGCAGTGATACGAGCTTTGCATCAGCACTGTGCCTGTAAAATGCATCCCCAGTGGATTGGCCTTATCACTTCTACGTTGCCTTACATGGGAAAAGTTCTTCAAAGGGTGGTTGTTTCAGTGACTCTTCAGCTCTGCAGGAACTTGGATAATTTAATTCAGCAGTATAAATATGAAACTGGATTATCTGATAATAGGTATGTGTATGTAGAGGTATAATTTTTTAACTGAATTTGATTGTTTTGAATTACTCTGCTGTCAGATTAACTCATTTAAAAAAATTACTCTTCTTTTAGGCCTCTCTGGATGGCATCAGTCACTCCCCCAGATATGATTCTCACTTTATTAGAAGGGATCACAACAATAATTCATTACTGCCTCCTGGATCCATCTACACAGTATCATCAGGTGAACTTATCTGGGTGTCTGAGACATTTCTAGGCAATTCATGTCAAATCAAGGACTGTGATTATATTAGCAGTTATGAAGATCTGGGTGACAAAAATAACAAATATATTGTCTTAGCTATAAATATGGGGGTTTATTGATGATACAAACAGAAAAACACGTTTCTTTGGATGATACTTTTAAGAGAATACTCTTATATTTCTTTGCTTCTTTTGGTTTTCTGTAACCCTGAAATAACATAAGTTTAATTCCTTAACTTTAAGACCTTTAAAATTCCACTTTATACAGCTGCCTTTGTTGTGTTCACCTTGCAATATGTCTAAACATTATCCTTCTGTTCCTTCTGTATATTTACAATTTTTCTTTTTAGTCAAGCAGTAATTTTAGATCTGATATTCTGAGCATAGTGTCTGTTAAGAATTTGGTCCAGATTCCATGAGACGCTTTTGCCCTTTTTCTCAGTAATCTTGTTTTTGTGCTTTTTCACCATTCTTACACCCCTTTGCTTTCCATTCATTTGAAAGTGACTGAAAAGTGGGTTTTATTTATGTAAATAAATAATTTTTCCTAGAGTATTAGCTAGACTTAAAATTCTAAAATAATTGTTTCGCAAAGGTATAGGCAGAGGATACAAAATTGATTGCTGTAGACATGAGGCCTCCCATGTTCAGAGTACATTTGATGTTGCACAACTCAATCAATAGTTTCTCTATTATTTTAAAAGTCTCAAAGCTGTACATATTTGAAGAATTATTGAAAAAATTATGAAAAAGAGTTAAAGTTGAAAGCTCCCATGGTCGGTAAGTTAAAATTTTCTCTATTTTAAATATGCTGTTTATGTTCTTCTCTCTCTCCTGTCCCCTTCTCTCCCACTAGCTTTTGGTTAATGTAGATCAGAAGCATTTGGTTGAAGCACGTAATGGAATCCTCTCTATCTTGCATATGATCATGTCTTCTGTGACTTTACTGTGGAGCATCCTGCACCTTGCAGATTCTTCAGAGAAAACTACTGCTGCTGCTGCTGCATCCATCACCACTATTAACCTTGGGTCAACTAAGGTCAGAACATCAGGGATAATATCATTGAAATTGTTCATTAATATCTTCATCAAAATAATTTCAATCCTTTTCCCTTAAATCTAAATTGAATTTTTATGCCTTTGTCCTCATCTACTCACTCACCACAAAAAATAGGCTTTTATAAATGAGTATTGAATATGCTTTTAAGCTAAAATTTATCAGTTCAGTGCAATATGTCACCTCTTTGCTTTCTGCAGGGAAAAGATTTTGAAAGTAATGCTAAGGTGCTTATCTAAAAGGGTATGTGCTCTGCTTTTGTATTTCAGAATTTGAGGCAACAGATTCTGGAACTTTTGGGTCCAATTTCAATGAATCATGGTGTTCACTTCATGGCTGCTATTGCATTTGTATGGAATGAAAGGAGGCAAAACAAAAATACTTCAAGGACAAAGGTACGTTTATATTAAAGTGGTCACTTCAAATAATGCTAATACTTATAAGTGATTTAGTGTTAGGAAGAAAAAAATTCAGACATTCCAGTGAAAAAAGACAATGAAGTATGGACAATATTTGCATTTCTAATTAGCAACTGTTCTGTCAGGGAGGTATGACTTTAGAATGGGATAATCTTCCTGAATTCTTCAGGGGAAGTGTAGGTGATACCAGGTCTCTAGATGAACTGTTAAGTGATAAAATTTCAATCCCATGAGGACAGCTGCCTTAGTTTTGACATAGCCATTGTCTGTGTTGATAATCTGTGACATACATCTGGTTGTTTTAGGTTATCCCTACAGCATGTGAAGAACAACTTCTGCTGGTTGAGCTGGTTCGCTCTATCAGCGTTATGAGAACAGAGACTGTCATACAGACAGTAAAAGAAGTTCTGAAGCAGCCTCCAGCCATAGCAAAGGACAAGGTATGGAAACTCTACAGATCCTGTTGATTTATATGATGTCCTCTTGAAGCAGCTTAGAACACTGATGATATGGGTACTTCATTGACAAAGCTGAGCAGCACAATGTGAACTTTTTCACTATATCTAAGAGGTAAATGAAGTGTAACTTTACAGAGGGATGTCTGAAAGGGCATTTTCAGTGTTCTATTAAATTAAGCTATATGTTTAGGCATTGCAGTAACATTATAGCATTGTCAATTTTACCCTGGTGAGGGGAAAAAAACTCCACTTCTTTCTGATAACACAGGTTTCATATCTTTTTCTAGAAGCATCTTTCACTGGAAGTCTGCATGTTGCAGTTTTTCTATGCTTATACTCAAAGGTGAGAAAACAAACTCAATTTTTCTTCTGTCATCGGGAAACAGATAATCAACTTGAATATTTTACATCTTTTTGTCATAGGATGATCAATAGTCTGTGTAATATAAATAGTAAAGAAAGAATGGGTTTGATCTGTAGGTTTGTTTAAAAAGATGGTTTATTTTGTGAGTTCCATAGTAGTGCATCACCTTTCTTCCTTCACCTAAAAATCCTGCAGGTAATCTGCCCAAAGAAAGCTGATCTTAATTGTGCTGTAACTCATTCATGCCATTCCAGCTTTGTAATGAAAAGCATGTTTTAAGAATGCTGTTCTTCTACCTTCAACTGTTTCTTAATGAATTGATACAGCAACCTCCTATTAAAAGAAGCTCTAAGGGTGTTGATTTCAAATATCTGACAGCAGAGATGTGATGTAAAAAGAAATTGGGGGAATACCTGAGGGAGGTGATGTTCTCATCATTAAGATTGCTGCTCTCTCTCCCTTAGGATTCCAGTGACCAGCTTAGTAGACAGCTGGGCAGCGCTGCTGCTTCTGTTAAAGGATTCCATACAGGTTGGTCTTCCAGCCCCAGGACAGTTCCTCATACTTGGGTAAGTGCTTCTGATATTTGCAATTTTCAAATATGCTCAAATGTAGGTGTGTGAAATTATTCTGAAGTGTTAGTTTCTAAATCTGTCTCTTACTTTTGACTCGTAGAGTTATTGCCTGAGTTCTGTGGGTCTTATCAAATTAGTTTCTTCTCTGAGGAATGGCTACATATATTAAATTTTATATTATAGTATGATATAAGCCACAACCTCACCTTAATGATTATTTCAGTGATTCAGGCTCTTTAAGCAACAGATGTAAGTTTCTGATTTTTCCTAAAAAATAACAACAATGACTATTTCTTAGGTATTTGAAACCCACTAGAGTGGGCTGAATTCTCATCATGGAAACAGTTTGTGGACTGTTAGAAATATAACTTTGAATATATTTTCTGTATAATGCTTCAAGGACCATTTTCTTCAATATTTTGAATTTATCTTCCCTAGTAAACTGTCTCTGAAGATATTTTTGTATATAATCAAGTAAAACCTGTTCTTGGTAAACTCTTATGATAAAAATTACCTTAAGGAACTTATAAAGATGTTTCCTGGAATATTGATAAGTAGCAATCCCTGTGGGTTTAGTAATTAAATATTGCACAAATAAATGTCTTCAGATTTGTCCTAACTCTGAAAACTGCTGAATAATGTATTATGAGAAGAAAATCCATATTCAACTTCTGTATTTTTTCAGTGTTCTTAATGAGTTCATCATGAAAAACCCAAGTCTGGAGAATAAGAAAGATCAAAGAGATCTACAGGTAAGAAATTTGTTGTATGTGTCTTTTTAAAGTAACTGAACAATAAATCATAGAATCAGAGACCTGGGTTGGAAAGAGCCTTAAAGATCATCCAGTTCCCAGCACAGGAAGGATACTGACCTCTTGGAGCAAGTCCAGAGGAGGGCCACCAAGTTGATTAGAGCAACCTCTCTTAGGAGAAAAGGCTGAAAGAATTTGGCTTGTTCAGCCTGGAAAAGGGAAGGCTTCCAGTACCTGGAGGAAGCCACAAGAAAGATGGAGAGGGACTGTTTACAAGAACATGCAGTGACAGGACAAGGAGGAATGGCTTAAAGTGAGATTAGATTCAGATTAGATATTAGGAAAAAAAATCTGTACTGTGAAGGTGGTGTGGCCCTGGAACTGCTTACCCAGAGAGGTTGCAGTTGCTGTCACTAGAATTGTTTAAGGCCACTTGGATGAGGTTCTGAACAGTTGGTTTAGTGTAAGGTGTCCATGTCCATGGCAGTGGGGTTGGAACTGGATGCTTGAATGTACTAGAAGTACTTGATATGAGTTCTGTAGTATGAAACTACTCTTAATTATCTTCTCGTTATATTTACAATTTTTTGAAAAAGCTTTCATTTTCTGTGAAGATATTAATAATTGATAATATAGAAATTATTTGAAAGCAATTCTATATTTGGTTATATAGATTTTCTACGTGTCAGAACAATGAATACAGCCCTTCTGCACAAAGTTCTTAAAATGCTTGGGATTTTTTTTCTACCAGGATGTAACACACAAGATAGTGGATGCCATTGGGGCAATTGCTGGGTCTTCCTTAGAACAGACCACTTGGCTAAGACGAAACTTAGAGGTTAAGCCTTCCCCCAAGATTATGGTTGATGGAAACAACTTAGAATCAGATGTTGAAGGTAGGTCCATTTGCATCTTTATTTGAAACAAAACATTAGTTTTCATGGTAAAAATAATGAAGACAACAGCTTTGCTATATTTGAATGTATGTAAAATTCTTCAGTATTGGTCTAGCACTAATGTGTCTGGAAAGCTTGTGCATCTTCAAAATACATCTTTTTAAAACATGCTGTAAGTTAAATAATGGCCTGAGAAAACTAACTTTGGACATTTTTTTTATTGTTATTATTATCTTCATTTAGATATGCTGTCTCCAGCAATGGAAACTTCAAATATAACTCCATCTGTTTATAGTGTCCATGCATTGACCTTACTTTCTGAGGTAAATGTTTCCTTGGAGATAATGAATAGTGTCTTTTAATACACTTCTATATTGTGAAAAGCTTTGGACTAGAAGCTTGGAGAAGGAGATTTAATGGGAAACACTGATGTGAATGGACTCTGGGTCTTGTCACATAAAAGTGTGTTACTAACCCATTGAGATGGATGAGGTATAAGGCATGGCCTTTCAGGTGTGTAGTATAGCCAGCTTTTTTGATGGTAAGCTTTGTGTGTTTATCTTTGTGTTACATCTTAGTTACTGCTGATAATTGCAGTCAGTCTTTGAATTCTTTCTTTGTAGTTTATTCTCTAGAGTGCTTTAATCAGGAGTTTGTTCTTCTGTGCTTCTAACACCTTAATGTGTTATAAAAATGATGGAATCTTTATACTCTGGTTTTGCATGGTACCTGAAATGTGATCACTTCTATCATATATTGAATGTTCAGTAAAAACATTACATCCACCAAAAAAATGTTGAATGGTATGTTAAAAGCAATTTAAGAATGCATTATAACATATCTTCCTCTCATTTTATAGGTTTTGGCTCATCTCCTGGACATGGTTTTCTACAGTGATGAAAAAGAGAGAGTTATTCCTTTGCTTGTAAATATTATGCACTATGTTGTGCCCTATCTCCGTAATCACAGGTATCTTTAGTTTATTGAATTGATGTAGAAGATGCCTACAGCCCGTAGAAATTTGGATGGTGGCATTTTAAGTTGAAATAGGCATGATAAGGATTAGATGTCTGTCAAACTTTCTATAGAGCAACAACTCAAAATTGGTTTATGTTGAATTTTTTTTTGTTTAGTGCTCACAACGCATCCAGCTATCGAGCTTGTGTCCAGTTACTGAGCAGTCTTAGTGGATATCAGTATACAAGGAGAGCGTGGAAAAAGGAAGCCTTTGACCTCTTTATGGATTCCAGTTTCTTCCAGATGGATGCTTCCTGTGTTAACCAGTAAGACTTTATTTTTCTTGTTGATACCGATGGTCCTTACAAATTTTATGTATTCCATTAACATAGGGACTAAAATTTCCCAATAGATCTTTACAGAGAGAAATAGAGATTTTCTATGGTTTAGATTACCACATGAAATATGAAATTGATATGAGGTATATTTCTATGCACAAATCTATTTTTAAAAATAATTTTCTTAAAATTTAAAAAAAATTGTGAGGAAAACATTGTTAGCATTTTGTAGAAACCTCAAATGATTGGCATTGCAAAAGACCTTAAAGATGGTCTAGTTCTAATACACCTGCCATGGGCAGGGACACCTTCCATTAAACCGGGTTGCTCAGAGCACCATCCAACCTGGCCTTGAGCACATCAAGGGATGGGGCATCCACAGCCTCACCAGGCAACCTGTGCCAGGACATCATGACCCTCACAATAAAGAATTCCTTCCAAGTATCTAAATCTATCCTCTTTAAAAGTGGGATTACTTTACTTTAAAAGTAATTCCCTCTTGTCCTATCACTCCATGCCCTTGTGAAAAGTCACTTTCAGCTTTCTGGAGGCTCTTTAGGTACTGGAAAGCTTTAGATCTCCCTGAAGCCTTCTCTTTTCCAGTCTGAAAAACCCCAGCTCTCAGCCTGTCTTCATAGGAGAGGTGCTCCAGTCCTCTGATCATCTTTGTGATCCTCCCATGGACCTCTTCAAAGGAGTCCCTATCCTTCTTATGCTGGGGGTCCCAGTGCTAGATACAATACTCCAAGTGGGGTCTTACCAGAGCAAGGCAGAATCACCTCCCTTGATCTCTTGGCCATGCTCCTGGTGCAAACCTGGATGCAGTTGCCCTTCTGGGCTGTGAGCACACATTGGCAGATAAAATTCAGTTTTTCATATTCATCCACCAGCAGCCGCGGGTCCTTCTCCTCAGAGCTGTTCTCAGTATTCATTTTGTGCCCAGCTGGTATTTGTGCTTGGAGTTGCTCTGACCATTCTGCAGGACCTTGCACTTGGCCTCATACATCATGAGGTTTGCGTGGACCCACTTCTTAAAACTGTCAGAGTCCCTCTGAATGGCATCCCTTATTTTCTTGGAGAAGGGGGTGCAAGAAACACAGTTTCAGATCAAATAACACCAAGTAAATGGTACCTTATGAGGCAGAGAGCTTGGATTGGAAGTTTTAGCCTAAATGGAAAGAGCAGAAAAAAATTGCAAATGTTCCTGAAAATTCTTGCTTTTTTCTTGCTTTTCTGATTTGTGTATGATTTTTCTCTTTTAGTTGGAGAGCTATTATGGATAATTTGATGACACATGACAAAACCACGTTTAGAGATTTGATGAGTAAGTATTGATATAGAGGTGACTTCTCTGCAGTATAAACATTAAATAAATGAAAAATAAGTGTCTTAAAGAGAACACTTGCTCAACATTTCTTCCAATTTGATTTATTCAGTGTTTTTCATGTTTTCATTGACTATTCATTTCTGGAGCTCCATAAATAACCCAAAGTGAGAGAATTTTATACCATCCTGGCACACAGTGAATTTTGCCTATAGGGCTAACCTGATTAAGCAGAGTGGGTGGGGGTGGTTTTTTGTTGGTTTGGGTTTGAAGATCTGACACTAACTGCTTAAAAAAAAATTATTTTGCACTTTATAATTTTTTGAGCATCAATACATGCAATTTTTTTTTAAAAAAATGGCTGAACTCTTTCCCAAAAGCCCCTAAACCCAGCCGTTATTGTGTATGCTTACAGGGTTTCCTTCAAGTTTTACTTTGAATTTCTGGTTACGGATTCAACTTGCAAACCATACATCATCTAAACACCTGCTTTCAAACCCCAATATTGCAAAAAAGAGTTATTTGTGCAGAAGGGAAATTCATCAGCTCTTGGCTGCACTTTCCCTGTTCTCTTTCAGCACGAGTGGCTGTGGCCCAGAGCAGCTCCCTCAATCTGTTTGCTAACAGAGAGGCGGAGCTGGAGCAGCGCGCCATGCTCCTCAAGAGACTCGCCTTCGCCATCTTTAGCAGCGAGATCGACCAGTACCAGAAATACCTGCCCGACATACAAGGTCAGTAAATATGTATCATTGAGGGACTTCTTCCCGTTAGCTGTGCAATGCTTGTGTGACAGTAACAGCGGGCTAAATTTTCGTTCTGCAAGATCAGTGTGAGATAGTGTTTCCATAGCTGAAACAAAGTTTCTGCAGCTTTTGGTTAAAATGTTTTCAGTCTTGAATTACTACAAGATGTGCAGGTTTTGTGGTTGCCAGTTGACTTTAATCCAGATAATTTCTCTGATCTGTCATTTTATTCCTTGATCAATATCCTTGGATACCTGCACAATATGTGTTGGCATGAACATCTGAGGTACCAAAACCTATCAATTAGGGAGAAATAGGAAAAATGACCTTTACATTTTGAATTCTTGACTTCTTTTGCTGGTATTTTTTCCTCAGTTCAGTTTATCTGTCATATTTATATCATTGAAGTTTATTTCTTACAATGAACCTTACCTTAAGTGACTGGGAATGGAAACTGCTTGGATCTTCCTTTTAAGATGATGCTAATAGTTAGCAGCAGCTTTTAGATGTATCATTTTTTCATGGCACCAAAGGGACACTTTGGTCTCTTCTTCTATATGGAAAATCAGTTGCAGCAACTTTTTTGTTTTATTTGTTCTAGAATCTATTTTTATTTGTTTATATTTATGTTTGAAAATTAGTTATATTTAATTTTAATTAAGAATGTTTGGGTTGTTGGTTGTTTTTTTTTTGTTTTTCTTTTAATTTCCAGTTGAGTCAGTAATCTGAGATTACCATGTTCATGGAATAAGATGATTTTACTGGTCTGAACTGCAACATGCATGTGTGCTGGTTGGACTGCAAAATTTCATTTTGTCTGCCTCTGTATATAGAGGTGATCATAATTCAATGAAACCATATCATCCCTTTGTAATTTCTCAAGTGTTGTGATGGTGCAGTGTTTTAATAACAATAATACATCTGAGTTCAGGCTGATTTTGTATTGTTTGGTATCTGTTAACTCCTCCTGCTGTAATGGGTGAAACTCTGCATAAGATAAGCAAAGTTCCCAGATGCACTATTTCATTTATGTAGAGGACCTACCCAAAATAGGGAACTTCACTCTTTATAGGTTTCTCTATTTTGTTCCTTCTTTGGTGGAGTGGTTATTTCTTTATGTTGACAGAATAAAACCAGTAAATTACTGGAACAGTACCATGGCAGATACTTAAAGTTAACATTTAAAGTAAAGAAGAGAAGGAGAAAATTCTCATTGGAATTATTCTGAACTGAGGGATCCTTCTTGGCTTTTTGTTTCAGAAAGGCTGGTAGAAAGTCTCCGGTTGCCACAGGTGCCCACCCTTCATTCCCAAGTGTTCCTGTTTTTCAGAGTATTACTTTTAAGAATGTCTCCACAGCACCTTACCTCACTTTGGCCAACCATGATCACTGAACTGGTGAGTTGCAGGTGTCATTCATTATTTAGAAGACTGGTGGACATCTGAGACACAGCCTCACTCCTCAAGATTTTTAATAAAATCTCTTCTAGAGATTGTACAAATAAATGTGCAATGGTCACAAACTGACAGCTGACTTATTTTCATAGTCCTCATGTCTGTTTTTTGTGATGAAATTTAATATCTGTTAGTTTAGACTGTTTCAGCTGTTCAGCTGTCTCCTGAATTAAATTTGCATTTGCCCTCATTGTTCCCTACTTGAATCCTACTTCAATTTCTGCTTATGTATGTGTACCCTGTCCACCACTCCCACTCCTGCTCTTCTTTTTCAGTGTTCTCTGTTTCTATTTTCCTGGTCATTCTTCTTACAGCAATGGAGTTGAGAATCCATGTATAGGAGTCAGAATCAATGTTTTATTGGCAATTGATGGTCATTCAGGTCACATTGTGACTAAATGTTGTAACTAGATTTATACAAGGCTTGGCTCAGATTTCTTCTTTCTCATTTTACTCTTCATAACAAAACAGTGAAAATATTTGTTTCCAGAGTTTCTGCCTGCAGAATCTCCTGTGTTGGCTGTTTGACACACTCTTTTGGGTTTCAGCTTTGGCAGTGGGAATGGAGGAGAGTGGTTGGTGCATGCTGTGATCCATTCAAGGAGCTATTCAAGGAGCTCCCAAGGAACTGAATAACAGAGAAAGCAAACCAGAATAATTGCTGTGATTAATTATATTTTCAATCTGCAGGTGCCTAATGTAGCCCTTGAATAACCACAGAACCAAGCAATAGAAGGAGGAAAGCTATATAAAAGATTTTAAAGTGTGGTGTTTTAGCAATAGATGTATTTAATTTTAAGCCTGTCAATAGTATAAATACAAGAAAACCTATTCTACTCAGTGTGGTCTTCTGACTCCTGTGCTGTGTCCTGGCCTTTACACAACTTACACAGTCTTGGAACTACTTTCAGTTAGCAGGACTGTGGTGCTTCTGGGAATCCACCCCTGAGCCTGACCTGCTCCATTAAACAATCCTTTATTCTCATTTAGTTTAAGTCTTGCAGTCTTTCTAGGTAGTGGAGGGGATTAGCCTTTGAGAGCTTTCATGGCCATAAGAGACAGTTCCTTGTGGCCTTTGTGTTATTCAGGTTATACATAAGGGATGAGAGAGCTTTAAGGTGCCGCTGTCCACTCATACAGGAAAGGAAATAAAGCTCCAAACTATTTGTCTAAGGCTTATTACTCAGGCTTACCCAAGTCACAGTCCATTGAAAATAGTATTGAAATGTAACATTTGATCTTCAGGTGCAAGTGTTTTTACTGATGGAACAGGAGCTCACTGCTGATGAAGATATTTCCAGGTAAATGTATGAACTTCCTGCTTGTTTAACTTTATAAAAATTCCTTGGTATGCTGATGGGGAGTGGAGTAATTCTTTAAAATAATTTGTCTTAGAGCTGTTGAGCTCAAATGAGAAGGACAAGTAAAGGCTAGTTCAGTGTGCAGTACCAGTGACAGAGTGTTCAGGACAAAACAAAAGAAGTTTTGCTGTCAGATTGATCATAAATCACTAAAGGAAATTATAAGATACAAGTGTCTGAGTTCTTACAATGCCTGCCAGACTAAAATGCACAGCTGCTGCAATTAAATTATGTGTGGCATGACTTACACCTTTTCTGTGTCATACACTTATTCTAAATAAGACTGATGCACCTTTTTCTTTGTCTAAATGAAAGCATAGTTCCTTCTCTTATTAGGTAAGTGAGATTGATAATTTTTCTTGTTTTATTATCCATTTTTATCTCCTCTATTTTCTATACAGTGTGATCCAATTTCAGTCATTCCAGGAGGAGAGGCAAATTTCTCAAATGAGCCAGAGTTATTTGCCCAAGTTTTGCTCACTTTTTTCCTAGTTGTTTTGTTTTGTTTTGTTTTTTGGAGAGTTTTTCCTTCAAATGAAGTAATGGCAACATGACTGACAATTTTAAACTTCCTCATAATTTGAATATCTGGGAAGAAGATACAGTGCAACTCATTCATTATACACTATTTTATCACATATAAGTATTATATATATATATATATTTGTATATATGCATACAGAACTGCACTCATGGCACAGACTTGTGTTGGGATTCAATTTATGAATTCAGGATAATGCTGGTAAATAAAGAGTTGTGTGTAAAGGCAAGTAAGAAAAATAAGGTTTTCAATGTGGCAGAAGGTTGTTCTGACTCACTTCCCTTCTGTAATGTATTTTAGAACTTCTGGCCCATCTGTTGCTGGTTTGGAGACAACTTACACAGGTGGCAATGGTTTTTCCACATCCTACAACAGCCAGAGGTGGCTGAACCTGTATTTGTCTGCTTGCAAATTTCTGGACTTGGCTCTAGCTTTACCATCTGAAAACCTGCCTCAATTTCAGATGTGAGTAGAAAACATTGTCATTTAAGTTTTTGGATGTTTTTCCATGTCTTTTGGTAAAATTTTAGCATATAAAAGTGTTTGGTTTTCTGTTTCTCTTCTTTCTTTGGACTTCATCCAAGGCAGCCCATACTTCACTCCCTCACAGTATCTGAGTGGCCCCCAGGGGAAATGATGCTGCATATCAAATTAGTTCAAGCTGGTTTCATTTTGCCTGTGGCAAGAGATTTGCCACACTTGAGAGATCATTAGTAGTAGTGATTTATTCAAGTATTTTGTTTTTAAAGTTCTTAGTTGCAGTAAAGCCTAAGAACTCAAAATACACCCACCCATCTCAGTGAGTAATGCATGAAATCAGAGCACTGCATGTCATGTCAGCATGACTTACTTGAATTGCTCCTGCATAGTCTGTCTGGAAAATGTGGCAACAAACCTTCACAGAAGGGGGATCCCATAGGTTTTTATTGGTCAGTAGTGTGTACAAACTGCTTCCTCAGTGCCTCTGCAATCCTGTTCTGTTGGGGAAAAAATGAATGCAAAACAACTGGCATTTGCTGGAGATCCTGAGAACGAGAGGCCACAAAGGACAAAAGAAAGTATTGTGCCTCTTCCTTTACACTGCACACTGGTGACTATGTGAGGGCTGCTGTCCTGACACAGCTCTGTAGACATTTGGTCACCCCTAATTGTCCTGCAGTTCAAAAGACACTCATGTGGGTTGAAGACTGGAAGGATTTGTGCACACTGTGTCAGGCTGTGCCCTGTAGTATTTCTAAATCGAATGTTGAACTTTTTTTTTCATTTATTTTTTCTTTTGAGGGTTGACTTGGGTTTCTTTTTTCCTCTCTCTCTTTCTCTGATACTTCACTAGATTTCCTCATCCACTCATATTTTTGATTGCTCAAAAAACCTGCATGTTCAGTATGGATAACATCTGCTTGTGTTATCTCATGGCAGGTATCGCTGGGCTTTTATCCCAGAAGCATCAGATGATTCAGGCTTGGAAGTCCGAAGGCAAGGAACACACCAGAGGGAATTCAAGCCCTATGTGGTGCGCCTGGCAAAGCTGCTGCGGAAAAAAGCAAAGGTATGGATGGTGCTTTCTGCTTTTGCTTTTCACTGAAGGGTTTCATGTACAGTAACACACAGCAGTGTTTGGGTTTGAATATTTTAATTTTTTAACAATGAAGAATGAAAAGGATTTTTTCTAGTGTAGGAGATTCCAGCTGGAGGAATCTCAAGTCAACATCAGGCAAAAAAAACATGTAAGTGTAGAAAACAAACAAACAAAGAAGCCCCAGAGTGAATCAAACAAACCACAGAAAAATTTATAACCTGCTATGGTCAAAATTATTATGATCACTGACTTTGGATTTCTAAATTAAAAGTATTATTTAAATAAAAAGTAAAATATGCTCCTTTATCTGACAATAACATAAACACTTAACATAAAATCACTTGCAGATAGCCAGTCATATATGTAGATACTAGTCTGACTACCTACTTTTTTGAAGTAGAAAACCAGTTTTGTTAATAACAATCAAAAATTTTAAAAAACTGTTGCATTCTTAAACATGACAGAAATAAGAGTGTTGAGACTGAGCAGAGGCTAGAGCTGTGATGAACAGAAGAAGGCAGGAACAGTTCTGGGGAAATCTTGGCTGCACAGTTGGTAGAGTGGGAACAGAATGGGATTTGTTAAACCCCAGTTTGTGGGGTTGGAGGCCTGATCTGCTGATGAAGCCGTTGGAAGCTGGCCAAGCCCTGTCCCAGGGAGATCCCTTCTGCTGCCACCAAGTAAGAACTGTCAGATATTTTTTCTACTCCTGCTGTGAGGACAGAGCCCCCCATGGGGGCAGTTCACTGGGAAATGTTGATGGGTGAGCCAGGGAAGCAGGGAGGAAGTGCAAAGCCATATGGCAGAAAGTTTTGAAGTTTTATTCTCAGGTTTCTCTGTGTAGATGGCTTTGTCAGGTCTGTAACAGTGGCAGCTTGCTGTAGCTACTGCATTTACAGTCTCTGATGTCTTCAGTGAGTAAAGGAACTGCTGAGATACAAGTGGCTACATTACATTTAGGGATCACTTAGTGGCAGGCAGATCTGAACTATTGAAGCGAGGCTCACAATTATGGGGGATAAAACTAGTGTCTGAAGCATATCTGCATTTTGCATTTTATCATTTTTTTGAACCATGAAGATGAGGCTAAATTTCTCTTCTTGCATGTATAAAGGAGGAATGAGTCTTAACTGCCTGCTCCTCAGGCATAGCCTCTAACCCTGCTGTTCAATGTAGTAGTATCTGTTAGAAAGTTTTCACACTCCAAGTAATCTCTGTGCATGAATTTATACATCATGTGTGATTTATAAATAGACATGCTGCTGGTAAGTACTGTATGCTGAGATAGATGCCTCAAGTCAGGACTCCCACACTATGCTTCAACAATTCAGAAAACTTCTTGGAATTTCTGGAACCCCTTAGTCATGGCAGCAGTTGCACACTGAACCATAGGTAGGTGTATAATGATGAGATAAACACAAGGTAATGAATATTGATTTCAGGCCATTTCCTCTTATGCAGAGAATACTGTTACATATAGCTGTGGGGCTTTCTTAGAAAATAACTACAAAAATTGAGTGGATCCTTATTTTCCTTCAGGGCATTCTGACTCATGTTTATATTCATGTAGTACGGTGTTGCTCAAGCTCTGTTATCTGAGGGAAATGTGCTTAAAAACCTCCTTTGGCAGTGCTGGAAATAAACAGAGGCACAAACTGGCAGTGCTGGTTTTCTCTAGTAGTATCTTGGCCACTCTAGCTTGAGTCTGCCATTTCTGGATCACAGATTTGTTGGGGTGGGTGATGTTTCTAGCTGAAGCACAGCACCCAGCCAAGCAACCGCACGGCCTTCACGGCAGAGTATTCTTCTCATATTTGAAATGCAGTCTGAAAGTTCTCCTCTTTCCTTCCACAGGACAAACAGGAGGACTTTAAGACGGTGGTTTTGGAGGGAATGGAGATGGCCAAGCATCAGGTGAGGGTGGCCTTTGATGCTTGAGTTGTGAAACAAGCTTGCCATAATAATACCATCACCTCAAGGCCCTGGGCACTATTTAGCATTCAGTAAGAACTAAGAGAAATCAGATTTTAATAGAACAAAGCTGAGAGAATTTTGAGGTATAAGAACCATTATTTTTATAGATAACTTTAATTAAAAAAATTAAAAGCTTTAAATTTGGTTTCCTGTACAAAATATGTTACAAAGAGCTGATGGTAGTTCTAAGAAGAATTATGATTGCAAATCATTATAAAATTAAATTGTGAAGTAATTTTAGTCAAACTGCAGGTGTGAAACACACAATCCCTGGTTGGTCTCCATCAAATTAACTGTTGTTTTAAGCATCCATGGAATTAATGGTGTTTGCTTAGCTGATACTGCCATGAGACAATGGCTTGGACAGGTTGTACTTCATTGCTCAGAGCTGGAATTTGCACATGCACCCCATTTGGTTGGCTCTGTGTGGCACTGACACTTGCTGTGTGCTGGGGACACATCCTGTCACCACTGGGTAATGCTAAGCATTGCACAGAAACAGTATGGAAGAAACTTCTCCTCCTTAATACAATTATAAGTTTTTTAAGGAGAAACTCTAAAACTTAGTAGCTTCATTTAAAGAAGGTCGCATCAACAACTCCTTTTATATTGGAAATTTAGTCTTCCCATTGCTGTGGTTTGGCGTGAGCCTTTCTTTTCAGAAGACTTGTAAAGCTCAAATAGTGGTCTCCTGTGCCAGGGAGCCAAGCCACCAGATACATTCATACCGAATTTAAACCTAATTGGGGTTTGCAAAATGGATGCCCTGTACGCTTCTCAATTGCAGGACAGTTGCTTCATTTAAAGGGCAAAACTTGTATTTGTTTAAGTATCATGTCTTGAAAAGAAAATCTATTTGCTCAAAGGCTGTGCAGTCAGTGATCCTTACCTCATCCTCTGCTCCCATTGCTGTCCTCTCCCCTTCATTCTTCTTTCATTACCAAGAGGACCCCCTGCCTCAGCCACAGGTGCTACCAGGACAGTGGGACAGGGCTGGTCCACAGGTGGCTCTTCTTGGTGAGGCCTTTTGTGCTTCTTTTCTCCTTCCTTGCAGAATAAAATCCAGTACTGCTGGAATTCTCCTTCATGGTAGAAGCTCTCTGTACTGGTTTGTCAGTAACAGAACAAACAAGGTGTTTCTAGTGGTGATAGTACCTAAGTGTCTAGATTGGAGCATGGTTTTTGACTCAGAGATAAAGGAAATAGGGAAGAACTGTCTAAGAACCTGGATGCTGGTGCTCAGATACTTCATATGCAGATATTCAAGGCAGCCCTAAGCAGGGTTACAGCAGTGTGCTGCTGCTGCTGGGCATCTGGTGTGTGACTGCTGCCTTCACCTGTGGGGTTCCCGAAATTCTTTCCTTTGACATTCTCCCCATGAAATGGAAGGAACATAATAACTGAGTTCTTCTGAGAATACACAATGAGTAACTGAGCCATTTTCCTTTGAGAACAACTTCAAGTGTTTCTCAGAATGTCTGTGTGTGTTACTTGTGATACTAATAATAGCACTGCTTTTTGCCCTTCCCAAAAACTCTGATCTCAAGCTGCAAAGTGAAAATGCTTTGGATCTGTTTTAACCTCCTCTGGGGTTTATCATCACTGATGCTGGCAGTATCAGCTGGTGAAGTGAGTGTGTGTCACAGGAGAAGAGTCTGTTTTGGAAAGCGGCTGAAGAAGCTCACAACTTCAGCTGTCACCAGCTTGGGCCATTTGTGCTGCCCACAGGATGCTGTGTGGTGGGGGCTGCCTTGCTTTGGGACAGCCCTGGGCTGAGGTGTTGGACTCGAAGGCTCACTGTGACTCTTCCATGAGCATCAGCTGACTGCCACCTGTACACTCCCAACCATTGCCTCTGCAGGGCATGGTGAGGGGGAGCAGAGAACCAGCTTTGGAAGCTCCCCTTTAGCATTGGTGTCTTTTCTGGCTAGGACAAATGGTTTTGGACTTTAGAAAAGTACTATATTATACATTAGTCTTTCGTTTTCACCTGTGCTTTTAATGTCTTGTCCTGTATTATTTCCCATCTCTCTGTATTTGCAGAAAAACCCAGAGGAGGATGGCTCAGGGAAAACACTAAGCTGGGAACCAGGTCACTTGCTTTTAACCATCTACACCGTTCGCAGCATTGAGCAGCTCTTGCCTTTCTTCAATGTACTCAGCCAAGTTTTTAACAGCAAAGTCACAAGCAGATGTGTTGGACACTCAGGGAGCCCTGTCCTCTACCCCAACTGTTTTCCAAGTAAGGACATAAAAATGGAGAACCTCAAGACCTTCTCCAGCAAAGCAAGACAGAAGATAGAAGAAATGGTTGAGAAGGATTTTCTTGAAGGCATCATAAAATCATGAACCAAACTGGTACTACTCAGCCTATATGTAGTGTAACTATTTAAATGAAATATTGTATCTTTCTCAGTTGTATAGTATTCTTTTCTTATTTTGTATGTAATGAAATACTTAATGTTGTATTTAAGTTAAATATTTGTAAATAAGAGAAGTTCTGGATGTGGCCTGAATCAAGTTTAAATATTGGTGGCTCATATTGATTATGGTGCCTACTATTTACAGTAAATGTTTTGTTGTCTTGAGTTCTGTCTTAAAAAAAATGGAAAAAAAATACAAGGTGCAATTTTTTCAATTTGTTTCCAGTTTATTTTTGTCTTTTTTTAAAAGATCTATTGGAACTTGTGCTTACTGAATAACCTGTAAAATGTTATTATGGCAGGAGTTAATACAGGACTACAATGAACTGTTTGTCAGAGGCAGACACCCTGAACCAAAGTATGCCAAGGAGGATCCTGGTGTGTTTAAAACATTGCATCCTGTTGGGCCAGCCCCTTCACGGTGCTGGGGAGCAGTTAAGGCCACAGAAGACAAACTTGTCTCTGTCCCTTCCCTCTCAAGTGTGATTATAAATATTATTACTGCAAATCACTTTCTAAATCATGTCATAAAGTATCTAATGGAGATAATATTGCAATAATAGATTATTATTTGCAAATATTCTTTTTCATTATATTGTTCCCCCCTCAAAATGAGGTGAACTGAATCTGAAGATGAGTGACAGCCTCTGTCTTACACTGTTTGCCCACAGCTGTTTGGGCTACTGGGAGGAAGGTGGGGATGATGATCCTGCAGCAGCCACTGTGAGCACAGTCACAGCAGAGCTCTGGGCATGCAGCCATGGCCAGTGCTCTGAGGGTGTGGGTCTTGGAGGTCAGGCACAATGTGACAATGAACTAAGCTGGGGCAGGGAGGGGCAGAATTCCTTCTGGACATGGCCATGGCTTGTCAAGAAGTTAGACAAACTTGGGGAGGGGAACATTCAACAGCAAGAGCATCTCATGAAGAGATAAGTTGATAAAGGAGGTTAAGAATAAGCAGAGTGATATTACACTCAGTTCTGATCAATCCTTGCTACTCCCAGGAAGGGCTGGCTCTGTGCACAGCAGCACATGGTAAAATAAGTGATATTAAAAGATAAGGGAAGTTGTGTGCTTGAACTCCATTCATTATATAGGCTGGGGTGGTGCTCCTTTCCCACCAGCGAGGTGGAAAACAGCCAGGCTCACTTCATGGGCAAGTGCATCTGCATTCTCCTGTGGAATGTGGGAAAAGTTAGTTACGCTGCTGTCAGCATCATAGGAATAGAGCAAATACATGATATTACGGCAAGCATTTTCCTGGAAATGTTGTGTTCCCTATATTGCTCCACCAGCCACTGCCATCATGCTGGCAGAGAAAAGCAGGTAGAGCATGTGAAGTGGGGAGAACAAAACCACTGCTTTTGCTGTCATCTTTAAGTTCAGATCTGGACTAACTTAACAGTAGCCAGAATTTTTTTTCTATTTTGCCTCTTATGAAATTGTGTAGTTAAGGACTGCTTTGGTAACTTTCTCCTTTAACCCTGAGTTCTCAGAAGGCTGGTTGTCTTTTCAAAATCATCTGGTGTTAAATCTGCCTTTATAAACATTTATATTTTCATTTTGAAGATAAACATTGAGAACATTAAACATTACTTTTCTAAATAAAAGAAAATCCAAAGTGACTTCTTGTGATCACAGTCTTTTTTCCAAATTAAGCATTTGTTAAGTGTGATAAAATGACAAGTATGGAAGCAGACTTCCTTCATCACCCCCTGCTAGGCAGAACAGAAGATTGTTTAATGTGAAGAAGCCCATAAATGAGTGAAGCTCTGACCTGTGTGTCTGCCTCAGCATAGATCCTGACGACGTCCTCTGTTCCCGACGGGCGGACAAACGCCCGGGACAGTCTGTACTTCTGCACAAGGGCATCGATCTTCTCCTGCAGCCCCGGCGGCGTCAGTGCTCGCCTTTCTGCATCTGTGGTGTCAATAACACGCCTGTCTGCCACCTGTGGCATCAGAAACAGGATGAGGCAAGTTCAGGGCTGGCTATGTCTTGCTGCCTGGAGAGGAGTTCAGTTTGGGAGCTCATAAAGGGCTACTCAGACACTTGGGGGCTCCAGGACCCCTGCAGCATCTGTTAACCAAGGCTTGAGAGGTGTCAGCTGCCCCTTTTTAAAAAAGGGCCAGTTCTGAACATGCCTTCTTGGTCAGCTTGAAGTGAAGCTACACTTTCTCTCAGTAGATCAGAAACTTAAATTGTTTCCTCCAGTTCAAACAGAGCCCAGAGCTTCCGTACTGTGTCTAACAGAATGCTGCCACATGGCACCTTCTGCTCAAGCTTTGTCAGAATGCTGGAAAGGATACAGAAGCAAAGCTTGAACATTCAAGTTATACAAACTGGCACAGCAAGAAAAATCCAGCTGTCCAGCAGGCAGAGGCCTTAGAAAAAACAGGATTTTTCTAATTTAAAAGTTGGAGTTTATTCTTAAGTTAAAATTTGAAGAGTTTTGGTCAAGTTTTTCCATTTAACATAGTTGGCTATTATTTAATCTTTTTAAAAGTCATATTGCTATTTTAGTCCAAATGAAATTCTTGTCCGTTCTCCAGGTTTTTTCCCAGTTTCTTTGGCCTATTTCTGCCCTTTCATGGTCTGTTTCAGCTTTAAAATAAAGGCAGGCAAAAGATGCAGTGAGCAGGGCCCCTGAGGCTGCTGTGGGGCTGAGCCAGCGTGGCTGGGGTCTCACCTGGACCTTGAGCAGCCGATTGGGAAGGTCAGCATAGAGGGCGTCCCACTGCTGCACACTCAGACCCTTCAGAGCCAGGATTGCCTCAATCACCAGCATGTCCGACACAGCATCGCCAACAGTCTGCCAACAGCGAGGGAAAACACTGCAGCAGGGAGCACAGGGAGGCAGGACTTCCTCAGGAACCCCCCAGCAGTCCCCAGCAGCAGCCTGACAGGAGCTCACAAACTGGCTAACCCTGCCAACACTGTGCTCCAGTACTCTCAGCTTTTACCTGGTTAATCAGGTCAATCATGTTTTCAAGCATCTTTGCTGCTTCTCTTTTCTCATTATCTTTCTCCTCTTTTACCAGCTGTCGAATTTTAGTTTCAGCAGCTTTACTGAACAGTACCTAGAAGAAAAAGATAAGAGCTTGTCAAGATGAAACCAGGATATATGCAGTAGTGAGGACAAAACTTTTACCATCTAAGCCCAAACAGCCATCATTAATGTTTGCTACCATGAATTCCCATCCCCCCATAAATCACAGAGGAGCTGGTGGCAATGCTGTGATAAAGACAGAAGGAATAAACAAGTCTATTTTCAAACAAGGAGGAGAAGTCTTGTTTATAAAGCTAAGCAGAGAGTGAAAAGACCTCCTTCTCCAGGTAATTTAACTAAAATTTTGTACATAGTAGCTGATCATATGGATTACCTGCTCATACTTACTGTGCCATGTCCGTTTGCTTCAAAATAAACACCCACATCAAACTCCTGGGCCTTGTGGTGCAAGTGTTTCACTCCTGTTTTCACACAGTGCACAGGGACCTACAGGCCAAAGGTGTGCAGAGAACAACAGCAAGGTTACAGACTCTCCTCAGCAGGCTGGAACTGAGCTCCAGCCTGCAAGGGCTGTTCAAACTAACCCCTGTTTCATGGCCACTGAGGCCCCCGAGCTAAAATGCTCCACTATTTCTGCAGACCCAGTTAAAAAATACTTTATTTATTCCTGTGATGAATAAAGACTAAGAAATAGACTCCAAACCTAGAAAAACCCAATTTAGTTTATAGCTTCAGGGAACACACTAGATTCACATACAAACAGAAATAATACCTTCTCTCAATTCCTGAACGTTTAGCTAGCTGCAGAAAATGAATCAAAGTATCAAGGAGCCTCTACTCACTCACTTAGTTGCAAAGCTATAAAGTCCTCAGTTTGTTTAAGTACCAAGGGTTTAATTAAACATTTTTAAAATTAATAAAAGCTGACTAGATCTTTTTAAGCCCTGCCCTTTTGTGTCTCCTTTGCCACCAAGAATTTAGTCACTACTGGAGGTTTGAAAGAGTAATTTAATCTTCTTTGATTTTAATTTTAATTTTCCTAGCAATCACATTACAGTACATTTACTTTTAAAATAAAAAAATGTAAACTACCTAGGAAAAACCCAGAGAATACCTTCAGTGTTTCCTGGAGGTAGCGTGTTGAATTCCCATTGGCATATGCTGTTTGCACCACTGCCATCTTGAAGTCCTGTTTCACCTGAGCAAACCAATAAACCAACTTTTACTGTCTAACAGGCACACAGCCCAACAAAAAGGATAAATGGAAAGATAATCAGAACTTGTAAATGTACAATTAAAATCCTGGGTACTAGAGGGAGGCACCAGCTCACTGAGAACTTCTGTAGCTTTAAAACAACATAAATTCTGTTCAAGTATTTGTACATCCCATGTTGACTTTTCTTGGGTTTGGCTGAAGCAGCTCTTGAAGCTTAGACTTTCCAAGCCCCTTTTTGGCCACAGCAGGGAGGTACAGGACAGATCTCTTTTTAAAGCTGGTTCACTTTAGGTAGATGTAGAGAGACCACATACCAAGCGACACAGCTTCTTTTATACTTTAGACTATTTTATACTTTAAAAATTAAAATGCCAGCATTCATTTCATATGTTAGAGTTACCTTGGCAAGAAGTTCTTTTAGGAAGATACTAATTAAAGTTGCTATTTTATCTCCATCGATCAGGTGAAAATGGTCAGCTGTGTCCTTATAATAATAAACAATTCTATCTGCATCACCATCAAATGAGCAGCATCTCTCATTGGGCTTCATGTCCAGCCCTAGTGCACAGAGTTACAAATGCAAGTTAAAGACAGGAAAATAAACAAAACCAGGTAATTTATTTCAGTGAGTGATTAGGAAAACACATTTTCTTTTCAGAGCACAGGTCTGCATACAAATGACTCCACTCAGGCACAGTTAAAGCCAGGATCCAGACAGGAGGCACAAGCATCCATCCCCAGCAGGCCCTGCCACTGTGCTGCTTCCAGCACTGCATTTCCCCAGTACACAACCAGCATGGGAAGGGGAAGCAACACCATAACCTGGTGTTCAGATTTGGCCAGCAGCTGCAGTGAGAGGATGCCTGTCCAATGGAGAACTCAGTTTAGCCTCATATAATCTCATATCCAAACCAGCCTGCTCTCCCAGTTCAGGACTTTACTTTTATACAATTCTCAGAAAATGGACTGAAATCTTTTCCTCACTGGTTTCTGTCAATGAGTCAGCCTGCTGGCACGGGGCTGTTCATTAACCCAGCCTTCTGCAGGAACCCGGAAAATGTTTCTTCATAATACAAAGGGGTAAAATAAATAGCCCTAAGCCAGTCCTGACTGACCTTTGGACTCTGCCAGCTTAACACTCAGAAGAGACTGCCAAACACATTTCAGCCAGTCAGAGGGATGCTGTGCTCCTCCAAGCACTTCAGACTAACAGAGATGTGCCAGACCTGGCCAGGCTGTTCCCTCTTTTCATTGCACAAGGAGAGCCATTCATGCAGTCACTTAGTAAGAAACAGGGAGCTCCACCTACCCAAGGATGTGGACCCCTGCCAGACCCTGCAGAGGAGGTAAAGCAACATAAAATTACTGACTACTCACCTCCAGGTGGTTTCTGGTGAACTTTCACAAAATCTGCACCACATAAGTGATTGAGTTTCTCCTTGGTTCCATCATTATATATGTGGAATAGCACCTCTTGTGGAAAGTAGGGCTTCATTTCTGACAGTTTCAGGGCTCCAATTCCATTGGCACAGTCAATCTTCAGGTGCCTCTGAAACTCTCCGGAGCAGTGAGACTTTGTGCAAGGGAAGAAGGGGCAAAGTGAACCATTACCCTAGAGAAACCACACCTAGAGCATGCTGAATTAGAAACTTCAGGCCCAAACAGGCTAACAAACACAAGAGATTAATTTTGTACATTTGCATGAAGACGACAACACCTACTATTCACCTGTTTTATCAGTTCCATAAAAGCTTTGGAGAGTTTTTCATAATAACCTTCCAGTGTTGCTTTCCCATACTGCCCTTGGGTGTTTTGACAGCAGACCATATAGTGGAGCTGTGGTGTTGTCACCAGACCATAATCTAGTGTGAAATAAAAGGCACAATACTCAGAATAGGATTGCAAATTAATTGCTGCTTGAAAGTCTTACAGTAAACAGACAAATGCAGTATAGGAAACACCTGTGGAATTTTTAAATTTTGTCTTATGAAAACTCTTATAACCCTCCCCTGCCCTGCCTTGCATGAAAACCATACAACCACCCTGAAATAAAACTGTCACAAGCAAGGATGGAAATGTGTCTGGGCTGCTGCCCTAGGAGTCACATTTACATAAAAATACTTGAAACGAGTTTAGAATTGCAGAAGTGTAACCTACCATGGTACTGACCACCTAGAACCTGGATACCATCTATAACTGACTGGGACAGCTTCTTGCTGCTTGGCCTGGAAAACAACAAGTACATCTGATAACCCTGGCAAAGGCATTCATCTGTGGACTCTATGGAAGGAAGCACATATGGGTGGAAGACTCTACAAGCTTCCTGACATGAGATTTAGACTCACTGTGAAGAAATCCAAACCTTTCCCTGCTGTAGGCTTTATTCCCAATAAAGTCTGAAATCCAACACCCCCAGGGATTGCAAACACATGTAAAGTGCTGGGCACAGGTGACACCACACAGTGCCCACACAATTCCCCTGAAGACAGCACTGGCACTTCCATAAGAGCAGGATACAGCTACAGCCTTTTGTCATTACCTGGTGTCTCTGCCAATAAAAACCGAGGCATCTTTGTGCAGGTTCACTGCTGCTTTTTGGCAGATCTCAGCTATCACCTTCTGTAATTCTTGCTCCTCTGCATTTGCTAGTTGTGTGGCATACTCTTCCCAGGAAGGGTGCAGCATTTCTCCAAGAGGATCAACCAGCTTTACACCATTGTCTTCCTTAGCAGAAAAACAAAAGAACAGAAAATAGTGAGTCTAAAAGCAGGGAACTAATAAAATCTTTTTGAAGACAGACAACACATGGTTCAGTCACACTGTTTCTTTAAAAGTGGAGAACTTCTGGGATGCAATAGCTTAGCTGTTTATTTAAACCTCCAACAAGCCCCCAAAGAAGCAGTATAACAAGCATACTGAGTAACCAACTCTTTCTCCCTTATAATTTTGGTGTGAAATTCATTCAACATTAAAATTACATAAGAGGAGATTCTAATAACCTTCAGTGCTCCATAGCAGCTAAAGTCTAAATGCCTGGTTGGTAATCGCTGCATTTGCATGTTTCATTTTAAATCGTACAGATTTTACTCAAAGGTTCTTCTCTTCTCAATGTTACTCCTAGCTCCCCAACATTAGAAAGTTAAATTGCAACATGAAATGACTCTGTATTACACCACTTCCACACGAGAAAAAATCCCGCTTTTGTGTACAGGGGAAAAATAACTTCAGCGATACCAGAGGCCGTATTTACAGGGAGCGGGCTGAATGCTTTCGGCAGTCCCAGAGTCTTCAGGGTCTGGTTCTCTCAGTGCTGTGATGAGATTGATTCCAACAAACTGACCACATCTTCCCACCCTTCTACCAAAGCACTTCACATCATTGCACCGAACGGATGGCCTGTTTGAGGAGCGGGCAGTCCTTCCTTACTTCAGGGTTGTGAGACGCCGTGACCATGATGCCAATGGTCGCAGTCACGGCTTTGGAGCGGAGGGCGGCCAGGAGCCCCATGCGGAACACGACGTGGTCCAGGTGCTGGGCCGCGCTGCGGAACCCGGCCGTGCCGTAGTGCAGGGTCAGCCCGGCAGGCCGCGGGTGCAGGGCCGAGAACTTCCTGAGGGCTTCGGAATCCATCCCTGGGGAAGGAAGCGACACGGATGGCAGCGAGAGGGGACAGGCGGCTGGGAGCCGCCTCACGCCCCGGAGGCTGCGGTGCCCAGAGCGCTGCCAGCAATGCCCGGGCACCAGCGCCGGGAAGGAGCCCCTACCCTGCCCGGAGAGCAGCGGATAACAGCGGGATCAGACACGAGCAGGTGACGGAGGGACGGAGAGCCAGGATTCCCAGTCTGGATCCAGTAAGAGCCAGGATTCCCAGTCTGGATCCAGGAAGAGCCAGGATTCCCAGTCTGGACCCAGGGATCCGAACAAGTTCTCACCGTGACATCAGCCGCCCACAGCGCTCGGCCACGGCTCCATGCACTGACTGCCGAGCCCAAAGCAGCGCGTCCTGCTTCGCCAGGCGCTTGCAGGGCGGCCCCAGCGGGGTTCCCAGAGGGGCACCGTCACACCGACACCAGGCCGGGCGGGCGGGGCCGGCCGGAACGCGCCCCCTGCACGGCGGCTTCCCTCGGGACCCCCGGCGATGGCGCGGGGACGCGCAGGCGGGGACGGGACGTGTGGGACGGGATGGGATGAGTGGAACGGGATGGGTGGGGCGCAATCCCGCCGGAGCCGCCGCACGCCCCGCACGGAGCCGGCGCGGCCCCGCCCACTCAAGGCCGGACCGACCAATGGAGGGCGGGTGGGCGGGGCAGTGCCCGCCGCGTGGCACTCGGGCCACGCCCCCGCCCGGAGCAGCGGCCGCGCAGGCGCCGCCCCGCCCGCCCGGGAGCGGCCCGGGGAGAGGCCCGGAATGGCGGCGGCGGCGGGAGCGGCGGGGTGGCTGGGCTGGGCTCCCTGTGACAGCCAGCCCCGCACAGCTTCACTGACAGCGCGCTCGGATTACAAAGTTGTCCCCCCAGTGCGCTGCTTTTGGCTGGGGCCGGGTTAATTTTCTTCCCAGCGGCTGGTACGGGGCTGGTTTTGGATTTGTGCTCAACACAATGATGATGATTATGATGATGATGATGTGGAGATGTTTTTGTTATTGCTGGGCAGGGCTTGCACAGAGCCAAGGCCTTTCCTGATTTCTGTGCTGCCAGGCTGGGGAGGCTGGGGGAGCTTGGGAGGAGACACAGCCCGGACAGGTGACCGCACTGACCAAAGGGACATTCCAGACCATGGACCATCACGCTCGGTATATAAGGCAGGGAGGAAGGGGAGGACGTTTGCAGCGATGGCGTTTGTGTTCCCAAGTGACCCTGAGGTGTGATGGGGCCCTGCTCTCCTGGGCATGGCTAACACCCACCTGCCCATGGGAAGCAGGGAATTAATTCCTTGCTTTGCTTGTGTGCGCGGCTTTTGCTGTCCCTATGGAACTGTCTTTATCTCAACCGGTGAATTTTCCGCCCTTTACCCTTCCGAATCTCCCCGATCCGCGGGTGGCGGGGCCTGGCTGCCGGCTGGCGGTGAGCCCCGACACGCAGCCAGCACGGGGTGTATGTGCTGATAGATCCCATCGATAATGCCGCTCTGCCCGCACCTCAGCTCCATCGCTGAGCCCGGCAGGGCCCGCAGGCTCCTCCCGACCGCCCCTGCCCGGCTGCTGAGGCCGTGTTTAGCCAAACTCTGCCCTTGAAGGATCGTGGGGCTTCCCTGGGGGGCTGAACCTCTCCATGTGCCAAACCGCGGGGTTTGACTGCAGTCCTCTCGTTGCAGGCGGGCGCGGAGGGCTGTGCCATGGCTGCCACGGTGAAAGAATGCCTGGAGCTCCAGCTGCTGGAGGTGGAAATGCTCCTTTCCATGTTTCCCAAGAGAGGAGAATTCAGCGTGGATGCGGATGCCGTGCCCAGCATCCAGCGCTACCTGAGGAATGCTGGCGGAGCGCTGCCCCCGCAGCTGGAATATCGCATCGCGCTCCATGTCGGGGAGGCCAAGGTGAGAGCTGCCAAGGAGGCTTGGTCATGGGTGCTGTCGTCTCTACGTCTTCTGCACACACCGGAAAAGGCTGCCCGGAAAAAAGGGGGTTAAAAACCCACCACATTTTTTTGCTCTTTAAGAAGTCTAGAGTAATAGAAAATCTCAGCTGCTGCTAACATCTGTGTTGGAAATATAATATTGTAAAAATAGCCCCAAATGGCAGACTGCAATTATGAGGAGTCACAAGAACACAAAAACAAAACCAGCCTATGAGCAGAGAACCCCAACTCTCAGTATAAGGAGTTACAACAGTTTAACTGATTGAGGAAAGGGATTGAACTAATTGGTGTAAATACTTGCACAGAGAACACAGGTCTGAGTGCATACTAATTGTCTGTTCTCAATTTCTAGTCATTAGAAATTGATAATTAGATAAAATTAGATAAAAATTAGATAAACTCAGCCTGAAAGCCATTTTCCATGGAATGAAGATAATCAAACATTAGAACAATTTACTGGGTAATGAGATGGTCTCATGATTTTTTTGTAAACTTTAGGTACAAACTTAGGTATCTTTCTAAAATGCACCCTTTCACCAACCTACAAAGAGAAGTTTTATGAACCATGTGGGGAGGGCTTGTGTAGGAGTACTGGGGTTTTTTTCCATAGCAGATTGTCAAGGAACTTGGAAAGATAATTAGTCATTTTATGATTCACTGCTCTCTACAGGACTATCATATGATTGTGCACTGAAGTGAGTACCCCCTAACAGTGTACAGGAGCTTGAAGCACTGAGGACACATAAATCCTTTCCTGCTCTTGGACTAGAGGCAGAGTTCAGCTACCAAAGAACTGTGGTGCTCTGTTTGAAGGCACTGTAGGGATAATCAAGAGAAATTCAACAGCCCAGTGTTCATAAAAGATCAGATAAGATAAACTTGGGGTCTCCCTGACCTGAAATGTACATAAATCTTTTAATCCCCTATAATCCTGACTCCTCTTTATGGTGAATACTTCCTTAAAATAATGGTAACACACAGAATCACAAAATGGTTTGGGTTGGGAGCAACCTTAAAGGGCAAGTTATTTCCAACACTCCTGCCACGTGTCTCTATATGCAGTAGGTACAATCACAAACACCATTCCATGTAACTCTTGGCTTTTTTTTCAAGCAGCTGGGCTGAGTTCATTAGTCATTGTATTTGGTAAGGGATGAGATTCACAAAAGTCCTTGACTCCAACAGTTCATTGCTGTAGCAACACTGAGCTAGAAATATCCCTGGAGGGTAACTGTGTATCTTCTCCCAAGCCACAGCATTAGTTCTGTGAACAGCACAAAAGCTGCCTGGATATCATGGAAGTGTTGTGAAAGTGGCAGCATGATGCAACACAAGAAAAGGAACAGACAAAAGAATGGGTTATTGGGACAAAAGGGAAGTGGGAATAGTTCCAGTCAGTAGGATGCTGCAATCTTGATTACATCTACTCATAATCTGCCTCTGTCAGGGAAGAAAAATCTAGTGTGTTTTCAGTAGCTGCAGAATTAATCTTTTCTGTGTGTGTCTTCTTATTTTAAGGTAAAGATGGAGTTGCAGGTTCTCCTTCCTCATATGTACCCTCAGGTGGCTCCTCAGCTTTTTGCCAGATCAGATGCTCTGCACAGACAGCAGCAGTTGCAGCTCAATACTCGTCTCACATCTCACATCAGCTCTCTGGATCCAGGAGATCTGTGTGTGTGTGAGGCTGTGCAGTGGGTGAAGGACAACACCCTGCCCTTCTTGGAAAACTGTCAGGCCTCGTCTGAGTGTGCTGCTGAAGCAGTCAGGGCTAAGGAAATGCTGCATCGCCTGTGGATCTACAGCCATCACATATACAGGCAGGAACTGAGGAAGAAGATTTTTGACTGTGCAAAGAAGTTAAATCTGACTGGCTTCTGCCTGACTGGCAAACCTGGTGTCATCTGTGTGGAGGGACTCCAGAAAAACTGTGAAGAGTTCTGGCGTGTTATTAGGTATCCCAACTGGAAGCACATTTCATGCAAGCATGTGGAGAATATAGAAACGGAGGGAAGCATTGATAATCTTCGTCTCTTTCACAGTTTTGAAGACCTGCAATTTCAGGCACATGGTGATTATGGCCTGAGGAATGACTATCACATGGATCTTGGCCAGTTTCTAGAATTCCTGAAACAGCATCAAAGTGGACACATTTTTCAGATTTTATTTGGTGTTGAAGGCAAACTTTCAGACAATTGAGAGAAACTGTTTATGAAGAGTTCTAATTCTGGAGACCAAGAGGTGTTGCTAACACAAATATTTTGCCTTACAGCTACTGTGAAAAAGGAAACTTTTAACATCTGAAATGAATGGTTCAAGTAGTTAATCTCAGCTTTTGTGCTGAACTGCCACATATTTTTGAGATGTGTTCACTGATTTTCTAAGACTCTAAAACTGGTATTTGTCTCTGTGAGCCAAGCCTGATAAATATTCCTCTGTGAGTTAGGAATTATACACTTCTGTTTCATCTGTACTGTGCTGTGTGAATTTCTTCCTATCTCATCTGAACCTACTCTCTTCCAGTTTAAAACATTCTCCCCAGTCTTGTCACTACGTGCACTTGTAAAAAAGTCCCTTTCTCTTTTTTGTAGGCTCCCTTCAGGTACTAGAAGGTGCTGTAAGGGCTTGCCAAAGCCTTCTGTCCTCCAGGCTGAACAATCCCAATTCTCTCAGCCAGTTGTCATAGGAGAGAGATGCTCCAGCCCTCCGATCATTTTTTGTGTCCATTCTCCTCTGGACTGGCTCCAGCAGGTCTGTGTTCCTTTTATGTTCTCGTCCCAGAGCTGGATGCAATGATCTGTTTGGGGTCTCACAAAAGTGGAGTGGAGGGTGAGAATCACCTCCCTCAGCTGCTGGTCATGCTGCTTTTGATGCAACCTAGGATTCAGTTGGCTTCCTTGGCTTCAGGTGCACATCACTGGCTCATGTTGAGTTTAGTGTCTACCAGTACCAAGTCCCTCTCCTCAGGGCTGCTCTCAATCCATTCTCCACCCAGTTTGTGTTTGTGCTTGGGATTGCCCTGAGCCACGGGCAGGATCTTGCACTCAGCCTTGTACACAGACCCACCTCTCCAGGTCCCTCTGGATAACATCCCCTTCCCTCCAGTGTGCTGACTGCTCCACGTAGCTTGGTGCCATCAGCAAACCTGCTGGGGGTGCAGCTGGTCCCACTGTCCCTGTCACTGACAGCAATGTTAATGCCAGCCCCTGAGGAATGCCAGTCCTACTGGTCTCCACTTGGACATCATCCATTGACTGCAACTCTGCAACCAACCATCCTTAGCCACCAAGTGGTTCATCCACCAAATCCATGTCTCTTCAGTTAAGGATGTCATGAGGCAAAGTGTGTCTGGTTATGTTAATAACAATTTTTCATCTGTTCAATTCATGGCATTTTATGCTTACACTGTTAGGCCAAACACCTTGGAAATGAAAATGGGTCAGATGAGACAAAGTTTAGTTTTCCCCCTTACATTACATAAGGAAATACATGTAAAACACAGAAAATAGGAAAAAGCCCCTATATGTGTAAAAAAAAAAATATTTAATATTATGTAAAAATACAAATAACTTGAAGAATCCTTTCTTATGTAAAATTAGTATGGAGAGAATTTTCCAGCAGCTTGTGAGGGTTAATGCTGTTAATGGTTCATTAGGCAGTGTTTTCCTGCAGGGAAGCATGCTGAGAGTGGATGTGGAGGGTAAGTGTCCCGTTTGTAATGCATGATCATATTTATAATAATATATATAAATATAATATGTAGTTGAAGAACACTACTGAAAAGTCCCCTGGAAGGGCCACCACCTCCCACTCTGTGCCTGAGTGCCTTCATGTGCAAAGGGGTACCAAGCAATAAAAGCAGACTCACTGCTGAGCTGCACCACTCCAACACCCAGGCACTCAGCAGCACTGTTTAAAGACTGTGTTTCAGCACACTTAGCTGATGACAACATAAATAACAGATATTATTTTATTTCAAATTAAATACAGGGAAGTGTTTTAATACCCTTCTCACAATAGCAATACATTGAAACGTAGAGGATGGCATTGAAATGCAGAGTGTTTCTGGTTGCTCAGAATATGATTAATGTCTTTTCCTTCACTGTGGTAGGTTGTACTGTTTGTGTGATCATAACTTCTGCCAAAAGCACAGTGAGGCAAAAATGTTGACATGTTCCCATTAGGCAGTGAGGGAAAAAGTGCCTCTCTTTCTGAATTTGGGACATGTAATCTGCAGCTGTGACAGAGCTGAGGGGCTAGACAAATAAAATTAGTATTTGGTTTTCTAGAGATAATCTCTCTTGTAAAGATGAGAGAGAAACAGAAATGTTCAAGTATCCTTTTTTTCCCAGAACCATCCATAAAATATAGTACATTTTTCTTGGAGTGGTAATTGTGTAACAACTAATAATTCCTCAAAGTCTATTCCTGACATTTTGATATTCCCTTTTTGTCAAGAACGTGGAGTTCAAAAAGTTAGGCCAAACATTTGCAATGATCAGAACTGTGGTTATCTTGGTGGGGGAATTAAATCCTTGATCTTATACAGGACATTACCTTAGCTAACATTAAATGTTACTATTGTTAAATGTTATTCTTAGCAATGGTAAAATGTTCTGATTAGATGTGAACAAAAGGTTCTGCAGATTTGGTTCTTCTAGAAAATTTTCATTTCATAACTCCACACAAGAGTGACCAGTAAGTATATTCTCTGGAATAAAAAATTCTAACGTTATGGTTGTTTAAAGTTTGTGTTGTTGTTTTTTGTTTTTTTTTTTTTAATAATAGGTTCACAAATTATGCAAATTACACTGTGACTGTAATGGATAAAATACCAAATGTATTTTTAATTGCCCATTTATCTGCTTCAGTACCCATTGATGTTTGTGACAAAACTGTTGACTCAAGATATAACCATTTTTTTCAAGGAAATCTGTCAAACTGTAGTGTAGGATATCTCAATTAAAATAACCATCAAAATAACCAAACACAAATATATCTCTCAGATTAATTTTTATTTTCTGATGTATAATTGACGACGTCTTGATCTGAGTTTCTAACCAACTACTATGAATTAGAAAAAGTTTTCTGCATCTTAAAAAATTAGCAATTCATAGGCTTTCTAGGCAGAAACAACTTTAATATTTTAATGCTTTTTAAGTGCAGCTTATTTGTTTGTTCTTCATTAAATATTTACAGTTTCACTTTCATGGCCTCTTCAGGCCAGGTGTAGGAGTCAGCCACAAAGCTGTTGTAGTCAGTGCTGTACACCTGAGAGCGGATGAAGGCCTCGAGGTCCTTGGGCTGAGGGTAGGTGGAGGCAGTGTTATTCCTGTAGGCTTCTTCTGCAAGCTGGAGAGAGGCATTAAAATCCTAATTAGTGCTCTTAAACTATCTGAGTACACTTAACAGAACTTAAAACACACACCACACACACCACTGTGCAGTGGTGGATAAAATATTCCACAAGCCCCAAGCACTGAGATACAATTTCTGCTTTTCTCTCATCATTTTATCCTGGTTTACAATCTTCCCAAAGCACTGTAAGAAAAGTATGATTTGTTCAAAGCTTCCATGCTCCTTACATATTAGAGAAGTTTAGTATTTGCCATAGCTTGATAATATACTTCAAAAAAAGTAAACACGTGGGAAAAAATAGTCTTATGCAGTGCACAGAATGGCTGGGGGAAATACAAATATTTGCTTGCTCTTTTCTCACCCAGATCATACCTAAGTGAATCAATTATGCATCACAAATACAGCTGCACAAAAATTACGTTTAGAAGGGGTTGGAGCTCTCTCAACACATCAAAGTAGCCTCTCACACCTGAAGATCACCTACTTGAGAAACAAATATCTTCAGACTGAACATTCATCTGTGAAACAAAGGAAGTCTGGCAGACAGGTTTTATGCAGCACTGTGAAAAGATCTGCTTGAAACTATTTGGCAAACACTCCGATGCTCCTCCTTTGAATAAAAGGGAGACGTTCTTCTTCCTGCTTTCCTTAGCTCTCTTTAAAACAGAAATGTTCTAGTTTGGTGAGAAGCTGAGACCCCAAATCACCTTATTAAGACTTCTTTTCTAGGATTAATCTGAATCCCAACTCAATTTGATTGAGAAGCACTTTGGGTGTTTATATAAGCATATCTTCAGGTCTGTGCACGTAATTATTGTGGTTGAATAGGGTCTGAATTCATACCCAATGCTTGGTATTCCAAAATATTTTGATAGTGTTCCTCTCCTGGAAAAGGCAGAGGCCTCTTGGGTTGGGTTGTATGAGCCAGAATAAGTATTTTCAGGAATAAAGTTTCAACAGAGAACAAGCAGAAGGAATCACTTACTAACATTTTCCTTCTTTTGTATTTTCTATAACATGTACAAACAGAGGAGGAATTTCTATCACTGTGTTTCTGCCAACCCAAGAGCCTGTTTGATTTTGCCTGAGGAATTTATGTAACATTTTCACATCTACAGAGCAGAGTTACTACTTGCCTAAGAAGACATGAACTTTGAGAAGGATTTTTCCTTTTCTTAAATACACAGAATGAGAGAAGCTATGGAAACTGTTTCATGTATGAGGGTTCCTTGTTATTCTTTCAAAAGCATATGAAGAGGAATTATTCACAGTAAGGCGACAAAGAGAGAAAAGAATAATTTTAGGAAAAACGGTCACAGAGGACAAACAAAAAGTTGAAACTGATAACCATGAAGGGGCACAAGCCCTTCAGCTGTGCAGTTGGCATGACTGTGGTGAACAGCAGAATCTGTGCTCTACAGACATACATGCTTGGTGTAGATCCACAGCTCTCCTTGTATTTGGATTGCCTTTATATTTCTGAATTTAAAATTTAATTTTGAAACTGCTGCATGTCCAATAGGGATTCACATAAACCAACTTGTGTGAAGGTGTGTTAGGTGATAAAATCAAACCATGTAGAGCTGGTAGGAAGACAAAAAGCCACAAAATGCTGAAATTACTTACCCTCACAGCAATTTTCAGTGACACGTCCTGAATAGTGACTAATGGAGGGTAGAGGCGACCTTCCTGTAAATTCTCTTCTGTAACTTGCTGTGCTATAACCTGAAATAATACAAACACTTGTAACTTGATATGCAAATGCAGCTGTAGCTTGATTAGACAGTGATACTGTCTTTAGCAAAGAAATGTTTCTGCTTTGGCAAATTCCACAGGTACTCCTTAATCCACCTAGACAGCATTTTTTAGAACCACCTCTGTCATTAGGAGAAGCTACACAAGAATTAGAAATGTTGGGAGTTACATCTTTTTCTCACTCAGACAATAAAAGCTACTTAAGTCTTGAATAAACTCATGACACACATAAACTAGCAAATATATCTCATAAACTAGCAAATAGTTCATTGTGAGATAGAAATTCCAGCCAACAATTGCAGTTGGGCCAAAGACTTCTAAAATATAAAGAAGCACCAGTCATTCTGACAGCTGTCACATTAACCTGTGCAGGGAACAGAACTGAAACCCTTAAGTGTAAAATGCTCTGGAAGAAATTACTGGCAGCTGGTATTTTTGCTATCAGTAGCTACTATTTGTTTGTCATTTGGGGACTTGAAATAGCCTTTCAGGGTGGTCCAGATGTGGACAGAAGGAAAGCTCTGCTCTGGATAACATCTGCTGGAGCCATGTATTACACACCAAGAGGTTCTGAAAACACCAGGAAAGTCCAGGAAACACTGAGAGTTAAAACTGATAAAAAAGCCCAAAGAGAAAGCAAGAAGTGCACTTTTGAGGGAATATTCTAGGAAGATACTTGAAACAAAGCACAAACAAAACTTCCCACAGTTCCTGTCACATCAGGTAATAGGACCCTGTACATATGCTTGTAAACATCTAGGACTGCATCAGAACTGGATGCATCTCTTCCAGCAGAAATAGGTAAAAAGTTTGAACTAAAGTAACTCCAGGTTCAAAAGAACTCAGTGTTCTCTTGTGCAGTCTAACTAGAATGTTTGTAGCTGTTCTAAGTTCTTCCATTTGGAGTTAAAATGCTGACAAAAGCAATAGGCTCTTGAATATAACAAGGGAAGAAAAAGTATTTGTTTACATTTAAACCTGATATTGAGAAATAAAGCAGAGAAAAACCCTCTAGGGGGAGCTAAGAGAATGTAAAATCGAGTTACTGCTCTTCATAACAGCGACCAGGTTATTTCAAAATTATACAGAGCCCTTTGATGTGCATCTGAATATAAGGAGGCACTCACAACATGAGGTCTCTGATGTTAACAGCATAAGAGGGCTCTGCAGCAAAGATGAAAGCTGAAGAAATCAACAGCAAGTTGCTCTTACTGCAATGCATCACTGAAAATTAAAGGTTCAGGAGTGGAGTACTTCTCTTTTGTGATTGATTCTGCTTTTGATAGAAGGCAAGCCACAAAATATTTGGGCAGTGCTCAAAGTGGAGAGGTAGCAAGGTCAACTGTACAGATGCCATGCTGTTCCTTCAGACACAGTCCTGTAACAGCACTGAAAACTATGCAAAAACACAAACCCAAGCATTTCCAAAGAGAACAACACCCTCTTCATGTGCTGCTTGAAAAACACTCCTTGAGAACATCAGATCAGTGGTAGGGAAAAAAAAGAGATGAATCTACATGTGGGATTACTGAGAAAATAAGAGGTGCCACAGAAAACATAATTGTGCCAATGTGTAAATCCAGAATGTAACACCAATTTGAGCAAGGTGTGTTTTTTCTCCACATACTTCAAACAAAAATGGGGTAGAATCATGAGGGGGTATAGAAAATAAAAAGATGATAATTTTTTTTTTTTTTATCAAGGAAACAAAAAAAAAAATAGACTTGGGAGAAAAAGAGAAGTCTGAAAGGAAATGCAAAAGACAACTGAAGGAGAATATTTCTTATGGTGCTGTAGGGAAACCAAATCATCAAAGAGCAGAAAATCCTGAGTTTCTTTTTCCACAGGATTCATAATTAAAGTGTGACACTAATTGACAAAAGATATTAAAATGTATAAACATGTTTAAAAAGCCACTAGGTTCATTTATGAAGGAAAAATCCATACAGGGACAAAACATCCAGCACGGGAAGGCCATTCAGTAAATGTTGTCAGAATCTGAGAAGCCATTTCAGCAGAAGGATCACTCTGTATTTCTCTCATTTATCCTCTTTTCCTCAGCTTCTGCTAGTGATTGCTTTCACAGGAAAATATAAAGCTGTTTGGGTCCTAGGTACCACCCAGCATGGCTATTTTCATGTTTTAAATATTAATTAATTCAAGTTTTTAATAGAAAAATTAACAAAGCCTTATTGCAGAATCTAAAGTAAAGGCAACCAAGACAAAATGGCATAAAGCAAGTGGGGGCATCTTGGTTGTTGGAGGACATATTCTCCATAATGAAAAGATTTTGTAGGATTATTTCTGAACTAAAGTGCAGGTCACACATGCAGGACTATTTCATTAGTTCATAATTCTCTGCCTCTTTTGTTGTGTTTGGTAGGACTTAAAAGAATAGGCAATATCCCTTGCCATCACAGAACAACTGCCCACAGTCAAGAGGTATTACAGCTTACAGTACCTTAGATTTATCATCCAAAGTCAAAGTTGCACTCTATTTTACTTGGCAGGAAGAAAAGAACATTGAAATCAAAATCTGTTCTAGTTACAACAGATACTTATTTGTGACTTCAATCAGATTTAATTGGAGAAATGGCAAAGCAAGAAGCAGGAGGTGCAGGCATGCAGCTTGGGCTGCTTCCTTTTTATCATTTCTTTTTTTCAGGTAAGCTACCTTGGCAATCTAAGAAGGTCCCTCTACCCAAAATGCATGGGTTTGGTTCTCTAAATTTTGCAGCATTTGGGATGCTTCAATTTCAAATGAGGAATAGCAAGCACTATTCTAAAACCCCCATGAAACTGTTCTGATTTTATCCTTCCAATATAAAAGCCAAGAACATAAACCAAAACCAGCACTTTTCCTTTTGCTTTGCAGTGTGATTATTCAGCTAAGGGCTTTCACAGCCCTGACACCTCTTCTGGCAGACCCCTGTGGCACCCATCAGCTCAGCTCAGCTCAGCTCAGCCAGGCCCCCAGCCCCTCACATGGAGGGGGAGACCAGATGTGAAAGCCCTGAGCTGGGAGCAGCAAGGGAGCAGCTACTCAGGGATCCTGCCACCAGCAGAACTTTCTATGCAAGACAAAACCCACATTTTTATATGTCAAACTTTTCTAAAGATTATACACGGGGAAGGCAACTGTATAGCAAAACCTGCGCCAAAGAGTCAGGAAAGAATGACTACATCAAGTGAGAATTTAAAAGCTTCCTCACAATTTCTGCTACTATTTAACTTCCCTGACTGTTACATTTCTTTGTTCAGAACTCATTTTTTTTCTGACTTCAAGACTGTCACAGGAAACACAGTTCAATCCACACATGTGCCACCTTTTGTCATTAGCTCTCACCATACAGGAACCATTTCACACATACCAAAAGGAAGCAACCTCTACAATGAAGTTGGACAACTCTGACACAGCAGTTTAGACCAGGAAGTGAGGATCACCATATCCAACTGAAATTACAGGGGAGGATTTTAAGGGAAGATATAATTATCCAAAGGCTTAGGAGATGGATCATTGCCCTTTTATGATGGTTAAAGCCAGTGGAGACAGGCTGGGATTTTTACTAATTTTAAAGATGGAAATTGTGAATGTCTTTCTTACAGAGGACAGGCTTTTAGCAAACCCCTTTGAAGATGCCACAGCATGCACCTTAAAAAACCTCTGAAAGTCCAACAAGGACAGCATGCAAGTGCCCATCCCTTAATAAAGCTCTGTATGACATACTGCCATAGGATCACACTGCCCAACAGCTGCCCTTGAGTGAGAGCCAAGGACCACTTTCTTCCCTTTAAACCATGAAGAGCACAGAAGGAGCATGAATCTGGAATGAAATATTCCTTAGAGAAGCTGCAGGAGCTGAGTAATGCATTCACATATCTGCTAATTGGTGCAGCTTTTTTTCCCTTTTATTTTTAATTGTTTCATAATTCAAATTCAAGCAATTTTGTAAGCAAAAGACTCACATGAGTCACCCCAAAGCTACTAACATCAATAATAATAATAATAATAATAATAATAATAATAATAATAATAATAATAATAATAATAATTCCTTTCAATCTACAATCAAACCTATGTGCCTGTGCATGCAAACTGTACACATGTGCATTTACCTGCAGTAACACTGTACTGAAATCTTTCTTTTTTTTTCCTTCGCAACAGAAGGTTCAGTTTATGTCAGGTGTCCCTAAGCCAAGTGTTAACTTTTTAAAATGACTTGTCCAAATACAATTTATAAAATAAAGGCCTTACACAGAATGCAGTATTTTGCCCATTATAAAGTTTAGCTCTTTCTGTTTAATTGCTCATTAATACTAAGTCACTAAATTAAGGAATTTAAATAATCTTGAATACAGTACCTCAGCAGTCGTGAGGAATACATTCTCATCAATATGTCTCATTCCACATGAAATAACACCAAGGGCAACTCCTGGGAACACATAGGAATTGTTACCCTGTCCAGGATAGAGAGTTTTTCCACTTGGAAGAGTGACAGGATCAAAAGGACTTCCACTGGCAAAAATCCCACGTCCCTAAATTGTAAGAAGAAAAAGAAAGCACATTAATTGAGAGATTGCTGTTGAAATATTTCTCACATCTTTTTAAATATCCACCAATAAATATTCATTTAAATAATGTGAAAGCTGGGCTGAATCTATTTAGCATCTATTCTGAGAGCGTGTTAAAGCTGTTTGCCTGAATATGTCTCAAGAACATCAGGACACAGACCCTGGAGATCACTGGTGATTCTCTGTGGCTCTCTAACCCAATCTGTACCATTTACAAGGAGGGAAACTGAAGCCAGCAGTCATTATTCACTTTGTGCATCCATGCCAGAAGAAGCTCCATGGGAAGTACAGAGCTGTAAAACCCTAAGTGGGCAATACTGCTATGGTAGCAACAGGTGATGCTACTGGACTTTTTTTCCCAATAACAAAGCACCCAAAAATGATACTAAGGCAACTAAATGTTGTGCTTTTGTATGGGGTGATTTCTGAGGAGCTGTGGGCAGGCAGAACTTTTCTTCCCAATCCCCCTCTTCAGGCCCTTGAACCCACTCCACAGCTCAACAGAATGACCAAGGTGCAGGTCCTGTCCCAGGAACATCATCCCATAGAGCAACAGCACAAGTCAGTGTGGAACCTCCTCTGCCAGGACCTTGGGGGGCCCCTCTTTGTAACATACTGAGCAGGGTGAAGGCACCAACTCAGGCCCCTGCTACTGATAAAGCATTAGCATGTTTCCCAGCAGGTTTCTGGGTAATGCCAGGCAGGACTGTGGCTGGCAGAGCCCAGGTGTCATGCCCAGACTGGTGCAGGCAGGCAGTAGGGAAGAGCCAGCCTGCTTGAGGGAATTAAGGGAATTCAGCTATATGGGGACAGGTTACACCATAACACTTGTCCTGAGGACATGAGATCTGCTCTAACTCAGTTTAGGGTGCAGTTCATGTGGGAGTGGCACTGCACAGGGCTGGTGCCTGCAGCCCAAAGGCCCCTGGCTCCTGCTCTCTGGGCAGGGAGCACCCTCAATTTTAAGCACTGAATTTAGGTGGAGAAGAAAAGCCAGCCTTTATTTATGCTAGCACTGCTAAAGTGATAAATATCACTGTTAAATACTTCAGAGGCACTTTGTATCAGAAATATCTCTGTTTTAGAGAACTGGAAACTGAAATGCACTATAGTGCATTTTAAAATAGGCCACTGCTGCTATTCAGCTCTTCAGAAGAATATTCTGTTTTGTTTGGTGTCATGCTCTATAATCTTGGCCTGCTTATTGTATGTTTTGGTGACAAATCAAATACTTCAGAGTGTCTTTTGCACTTGTGGTTACCCACTACAACCAACCCTTCATGTAGATTGCTTCCCTGGCTCCTGCACTGTGCTGTAATTACATCCGTGCTGTAGAGAATGGACATGCTAAATTTGTCCTTTAAACACTGAGAAACTGTCATTCAAAATGCCCTGTATCTGAAAAGAAATCTAAATACACCCACTATGAAACACAGATACATTTTAAATTCTAGGCTGAATTACAGGATAATGTGTTTATCAGTACTTCTATGATAAATAAGTGAGTACAGTTCTCTTAATTTTTACCTACATTTATGTAACAGAAAACTTTGTAAGAAGAATCAATTACCCCAGTTCTTAATACAGAATGATTTTAAAGATTCTGTTTCATGCATTGAAATATTTTCTTACCCAAAAGAGTATTTATGAAATCTCAAATGAAAAGCATGCCACTGTGTGTATATATTACACAAAATGGTACAGTTCATAATGCTTTAGTGATTGATGGTGACTGATGCTTTGGTTATAAAAGATTATGAGTGTTGCCTACACCAATAAAAGCTATGAAGTGTTTTTATAAGAGTGCAAGCATGCAGTGAACTCAATGAAATTGTCTTGATAAAATCTGAAAAATCTTTTAAATTATTTAACTCATTTTATCTATGAACAGAGACATGATTAGTACCTGCTGCTCCAGCCTCTGTCCTCCTCCCTTTTAAAATTTAATTTCAGACTTTTCATGACTTATACTGGAAAGATGTTAATCTTTGCTTACCTCTGTGTATTTGTAGCACTGCTCAGCAGTACATTCTGCTTTGCTGGTGGGATTGCTGAGAGCAAAAATTATAGGATGTTTGTTTAGAGCAGCCATATCCTTAAGAATTTGTGGAGTAAAAGCACCACCAATTGCAGCAACTCCTAAAGAAGAAAAATACACGTATAACAAGTAGACAAATTAAATTAGTTCAAGGTAAGACAAGCATGTCACTTGTAAAAGAACAAAGCTCCTTTCTCTCTTTCTCCCTCTTTAAAATGGAGTTCAGGCTTTTTCCTAACATGTAGTTGGAATAAAGTTTTGTATAAAAGACTTTGCAATAGTGAAACTTCAGCACTGTCCCTAGCATAAGCTACAACCTATTTTCCCCTGCATGATCTGGTGAATTTCTCCTTTCCCTCTTCTCAGGTCCTCTGTGTAAGATAAAATGTTATCACCTAACTTGCAGCTAGGTCCAGTATGGACTAGACAGATGCAGCTCTGGGCCCTGAAGTTCTGTGCAACAGACTGCAGAGTTTCTCCCAAATCCAGTGTCAGATTTCAGATTTTTCTGACATGATGAGTAAAGTCTCTGCCTTCTACATCTGAGCTGAGCTGACAAATAATAGTTTTGAGTCTAGGTGTTCCCTGACAGCAACAATTTCTTTAATACATCCCTTTTCATTGCACTGTAGATGCTTTTCTATTCCCTGTACTGTCCACACTTCTAAATGCTATTCATAGGAACTGAATGCCACTCTGGCAGGATGAAATCATCTAACTTAGGTTGCACTCTGCTGCACTGCAGACTTGCAGCCAGAACTTAGATCCTGGACCTCAGACAATTCACAAACAAAGAGGGGGGTGTGGGATGTTTTTGAGATGCCAAGGACTCCCATATTTCTGAATAATCTACAAGAGCTGGGAATTCAAGGATATCCACACCTTCAGTGAAAATAAACAGATAAACAGATCTTGGAGTAAAAATACTTTATTTTACTGGAGGCCTCTCTCACCTGGCTTGGAGAGAAGGTAGCCTCCTTTGTCCTCACAGACCCCAGTGTCTGACACCCCATTCTGCACTCCACACAGCATCTGAGTTTCAAAATCAGGGAAAACAGCTTGTTTTCCCTCTCCTGGGGAGTGGAAATGGATTAAAACCCAGGCTGGGAGAGGAAAGCCTGAACTTGAGCCTTTCTCAGGTCAGTACTGTAACATCTCGTCACTGATGCTCCAATGAGCATCTTGACATGCCCAGTCTGAAAGGACAGCTTGGGATTTGCCTGAGGAGAACATCAGGTCCTTGGGGGGAGATGAAAGGGGCCCTCACTGCACAGAGCTGGCTCTAAGATTCTGCTTCAGGACAAACATTTCTTTAAGGCATCTCAGAGTATTTTCTGACTGATTCTACATGGAGCATGGTATCATCTGTTACATACTATTATTTTTTGCAATTCTTAGCTCTCTGTACTTGACCTTCTATGAACGGACAGGGATGCTCAGATGCAAAAGCTCTGACAGACCAGCTGAGCCACTCTGTGTTTGATGATCAGTTGCATAAGAGCCTGTTATACATCTCAGTTTCTGGCTAAATCTTCAGCTGCCAAGTGTTTAATGTCTGCTAAAACTGCTTCTGGACAACCAGCTGCATGAATGACAACTATCTTCAGATTTAAGGTAAAACAAAATGCTTATGGCTATTTTTTTAAATTGCAGTTTCTTAAACTGGGTCTATCTAACTTAAGGCTTTTCCTTGAGCCATTGCAGGCAATGAAATGTGTATAAGGATTTGCTCAGACAGAGCTAAGTAAAACAGTGGGAGGAGGGCTATCAATGTATTTCCCCATGACTCCTGGTACTCCAGGGAACATACTGAATGTCTAGTCACTCAAACCAAAAATCCCCAATATTAGGTTCTACTGCTGTTTCTGATGGAAGAGACTTCATTATACAGAACTGATAAGAGAAAATGACCTTGAGGGAGAGTCACATAGCTTTATACATAAAAATTACACACAGTAAAACCCATATTTCATGGCAGCAAATCTTCCCTAAGCATCCACACACCTTTATCTGCATAAATATTCATTCATTCTACTCTTCCATCCCTCTAGCTTTTTCAGCCTTGCAGTATACTAAGTAAATTCTCTGGACCACTTGGTCTCCTCTTCCAGTCATATCTTCATGTAGCACAGGAAAAGAATTCATTTACCTCACTGATGACCACTGGTAAAAGCAGATTTTACTGAACAAGGACCATGTGGTGTAGGCATAGTCAAAAAGGTAGCTCTTAAAATGTAGGACAGTTATCACTGTGGCATTTCAGTTTTCTTGTATCTGATGAATAAGTTTAGTAGCCAGATAGATTAATCTTCAAGTCTTACATATTTTAAAAAAAACCAAGAGTACTTGCAGTTCACTCCTGAAACTGTCACTGAAATACAATAGAGAGAGCTGAACAATTCATTATTGAGATCACAGTCCTTCAGCTTTTACAAAAGAAAAGCTCTTGTAAAATCTACATTTTGGTCTGCAAAAAGGACTGCTGGCTAAGGACCTAAATGTGAGCAAAAAGAAGACTCAGATACAGCACCCTTGTATTTGCGTAGCCTTACATGAGCTTAGCTCAGTTTTCTCATTATAAGTTGGAGGTTATTTGTATTACACCTTCCACATTACACAAGAAATAATTTAGGAAGGTGGTAAGGTCCTCCATCAGATGTTTAAACCCAGTCAGATTCCCCTGTAAAATGGATGGCTCAGAATGAAAGCAGTGTTACATGCTTGGATAGTTACTATTTGTTCAGTTGCTTAATAGAGTCCATTATGCACCCAGTGTTTTCTGAAAACACACAAAGGTAAACTGTTCAGAGGAACTTGATCTTCTCTTCAGACAAAGCCACATCCCCATTTTTTTTTTCAACAAAGAATAAGGTCATTGCCTTAAAGTCAAAGAAATTACCTATTAGCACGGACGGTTTTATATCTTTAACAATATCTTCTAGATTTTTCATTTCACGATGTTCGTGGGCAAAACGCTGTTTCTCATGTGTTAATGAGGCACGGCCCTGAATACAGAACAACAAGAAAAATAAATTTAAGTTTAATGGAACCTCATATCTTGTTTATATATCTGCTTTTACACATTCTATTTTCATTTCTATTTTTGCATCTATTATATCAAATGAAGTTGCACCGTGTACAGCTAATATGCTTAGAATAATTTAGGACTAAACTGCTTGTCTAAGCAGTCAATAAATTCAGTAATTGTACTTTAAATCCAAAATAGCTGTAGAATACCACAGTATTAACATCTAATTGAGCAATTATACGAGATTTGTAACTTAGCAAAATAAAAATAGTTTCTCCTAGCTTCTTTAGCTTTGCTCTTGCCCGAAAGTATGAAGACTATATGGTGTGAGTATTTAGACTATAGTGGAGCCTACATTTTTCTTCACATTTTTCATATTTAATTCATTCATTATTAAGGATGGAATATAAAAATAATTCCAACCAGATGTCTGGTGCACCGTTTCTGCATCAGTAAAATTGACTCAGCTGTGAAAAAACTTTTGCCCTGATCTCTACTGGAAACTTCCACCCACCCATGCCCAACAAGGTTTCCAAACAGAATATGACAGATGCAGGAGAAAGGGCTTTAGAACATCACTGACAGTGACTTGGGATGCAAAGTGGGTTTGAACCAGTGTAATGTGGAGTGCAGGATGAGAATGGGCCAGAGTTTGTGTAAAATGCTGTTAGTTGTCTAAATAGGCAGAGCTTTGTCTGTACACAGACATCTGAAAATGTCAGCAGAAAAGTTTGAAATGAGCACACTGCTGCCCCTTGTTTTTGTCTCAAACCTGCAGAAAATATCACTGCAAAGGCACTTTTCAAACACAAGTCTACAAGATGGTTCCAGCCCTTCAAACATCTTTCAATTTCAGACAGAAAGATGCAGAATAAACACGGAAGTACATGAGGAAAATTGAATGCTGAATATAATTTTGACCAAATAACCAGAACAGATATGTATCATCTCCCCAGCCACACCTTTTACAACTGGTAAAATGAAAGTTTCCTTAATCTCAGCAAGATTATTAAGGCTAAATGGAAGTACTGGAACAGAATTCATTCCACGATTCCACCAAAATCTATAAATTTGAAAATTTCGGTTCAATTTAGGCCTGCATACACCATTAAGACATAAGCCCCAGTTAGCTTTTCTAACAAAACTGAGAAAGCTGATGCTTCATTTCAGACCACAATTCTGCAGTGTGGCAGCATGTGGCCGTGCCAGACCCATCCCCAAAGCTCCTCTGCTGGTCCTGGCTCAGCACGGCCAGAGCTGCTGGGCAGAAGGAGAGGCTGTTTCTCATTTCCATCTGCAGGGAAAAGTGCTTCCATCCCAAGGGGGCCACAGGGAGCTGGCATGTGGTCAGGGCTGACTGAGCTGCTCTGCCCCACAGCGTGCCAGCTCCTTTTGGCTCACCCATGATTACAGGGCATTTCCAGAGATCTCTCTTTTCTCTACACATTTTGATGTCTGGATGGGCTTACGCAGGTCTTAAGTGTTCTCCTAGAGTGATCAGCACAGAAATACTGAGATAGGGGCACTTGATTTCCTTTGTGGATAAAATGTGGAATTGTCAGCCCTGAGGGAATGCTGCAGTATTAATCATTTTTGGCATGTTCATGCCTGAATCATTCCACCACGGTATGCATTTTGCATCCTGCCATTTCCCAGCATCCCAGCAGATGTCCCCACAGTCTACACACACACTTTAGACACATCCCATTTTAAAGCAGGAATTTTCCTTAACTTTTTCAAGGGAAAAATAAGAAGCTTTCATTTTAGTCAGCAAAGAAGAAACCCCAACGTTTATGACTTCCAGACCAAGAGCTTGTTGCTAGGATTAACTCAAAATACTTTAATAAAAGCCACTTCTCGTTCTAATCTGCTGATTGGTTGGAATTTAAATGCTTGGTGGCAGATTTGCTGGGGAGCCAGGAGTGAGTGCCCTAGGCCACCATCCAGTCCTAGGCTGCTTCTGGAGATGGTTCCTTAATGGTTCATCCTGTTGCTGCTGAGGAGGCCAGTTTTGCATCTGACCTTAAAACACAACTTCTAGGAGACTGCCTTGGGCTACCAAGAAAAAACCATCACCTCCAAGGGCTGTGACCAGCTCACTCTTCAGGCAGTGGCAGGATGCAGATCCTCCAGGATCTGCAAATCTGGACAGATTGCTCAGGAAAGGTCACCTTGATTTTTTCTGCAGAAGGTAACAGATTTTTTCTGTCAGCCAAGAGATCCGGCTGACACCTTAGCGGATACAAATCTTGCTATTCTTTCATTTTCAATTTCAGTCAAAACAAACAACCGAAATCCTTCATGAAGCAGACTTTCTTTTTTATACAGTTTTACACCTGACTGGCTTTTGAGTAGGTGTTAAAACACTTACTGATGAAACACCAGGGATTCAAAGTCCTGACATTGACAATGAGCTCTCATTTAATTGGCTACAAAGGAGTGCTCAAACAGTAAGGATGTGACCCACTGCAATGTTTTTCAGGCTGCTAGGTAGAGAGACTAGTGCTAGACAGATGGGTCAGCTCAGGTCAGATTGCCTTACCCTAATTTCTATCTGCTCTTAATTTCATACATGATACTCTACTATTCTAAAAAAAATATACTCAAAAAAACAAGCAAAAAACTCAATGCAAGTAAAAACCCAAACAATTTTAAATTTACTTATTTATTCAGCTTTGGTCTGCATTAGTTTGATCCCATTAGTCAGCATAGATCATGTCTCCAAGTAAATATTTTTTCAGCATATTAACTAAGAATGAAATATTAAATTATGTGGCTTAGCAAAAATAACAACAGCTATGTGCATAGACATTTTTGCTTGGAAAATGCTTATAAAAGAAATTATATGGTTGGGTTGTTTTTTGGTTTTTTTAGTATCCATATTTTAAAATAAATGAGACTCATAGAATGGTTTGGGTTGGAAAAGACCTTAAAGATCATCTCCTTCCACCCAGCCTGCTGTAGGCACAGACACCTTCTGCTAGTCCAGGTTGCTCAAAGCCCCATCCAACCCAGCCTTGAACACTTCCAGGCATGGGGAATCCACAATTTCTCTGGGCAACCTGTTCCAGTGTGTCACCACCTTCACTATAAAAAAATTTATTCATAATTTCTAATATGAATTGACCCTCTTTCAATTTAAAGATGAAATCTCTTGTCCTATCAGTCCCTGCCCTTGTAAGTCCCTTTCCAGCTTTCTTACAGGCCCCTTTAGGTACTGGAAGGACAATAAAGTCTCCTGGGGCCTTCTGTCCTCCAGGCTGAACAATCCCAATTGTCTCAGCCTTTCCTCATAGGAGAGGTGTCAGAAATGTATCTTCACTGTTAATTCAGTGATCCCAAAGGAGCTACATAACACTTCCCTAAGCTCTACATCCAAGATATCAAGACCAGCTAGTTGATTACATAACTTCAATAGTTTAGAGGCCAGTCCTTGAGACAGTATTTTTTTCTCCACAAAGTGATTAATTCTTAAGTTCCGCTCTCCACCAAGCAGAAAGGCAGCAGCAGGACCATGACTAGCTTTCCTTTGTGCCCTGCCAACAGGACAAGCAAGAAGGAATAAACAATTCAGTTGTGTGTATCTTCCTTAAAATAAGGGGCTGCCAATCCATTTGGTACAAGCTTCCAGACATTCATCCCTGAATGCCTATAGCTGGAATAAGAAATCACAGAGCTTTTGTCAGCCAGCAGAAAGAAGAGGATGGAGCCAAAATGCAGATGTCTCAATTCTGGATTTGTGTGGTTTGCTGTCTTGTCTCCTTCCTGACAGTGGAGTGGTGTGAAGTGGCTGGACCTGTCAGTGCTGAGCTGCTCTGACTAAAACATCTTCCAGAAGCACAGAGCACGTCTTCTGACATGTCCATTTCCAGCCCTGGCTTAGCCAGCTTTTGAAGTGTGGCAGCTGGGAAATGAGCAGTAAAGGATCAACACAAAGCAGCATAAATCAGAAATTGCTCTGGTCTACCTGCATCTCCATAATCCTTAAACACTAACATGGCACAGAGCTTACTGGTATTTCCTTTCTTCTCCTAATAGTAAAAAGAAAAAATGTAATATACACAATATTTTGAAGAGTTTGAATGGGCTCTGAGGGTTCTGTGTATGAAGCTCTGAGTCTTTTAAGTAGAAACAGCATCTTCAGTCACATTCAGATATGTCTTCTAAGTACACTGTCTTGCTCTTTCAGCATCATTAACAATTCATTCAGTCAATGAAAAGGGCTCAGAAAAACCAGCAGTTTAGAGACCTTTGCAGTACACCAAACCTCTGTACAGTCTCACTGTTTCACTGAAGCACCTCAATGCTCACCACACAGGGAGAGATTTTTGGACAGATTTTTTTCCAGGAGCTGCTACCAAAGGATGTTTTTGCACTGTTGTTTGAATAGCTGAACAAAGACTCCTCCAGGCCAGGCATCAGCTGCCTTAAGGTGCATTATATTTTCTATAATGTATGGCATATGTAGATGTACATAAAGATACATGCCTCACTCCTGCATCAAGGGACACTACCCAAATGCAAACAGAAAGTCTTTCACACTGAAATCCACAGATGAGCCAAGAGATTTAATGTGATACCTGTGCAGCTATTTAGAGGGGAGGACACAAACTCACAAACGCTTTCAATAGAAAGCGGAAGGCAAAGTGAGAAAAAGAGGTTATATATTCTTCTTGCTTTTATTTTCCAAATGTATTCATCATCCCAAGAAATAAAAAAAGCACCAAAATTATTTCCTTATAATTTAAAATGCTATATAATCTTATATTTTTCCTTATCTTATAGAGTAAGTAATTTTCTGGGAGCATTTTAATAAGTTTGCTTGAATTGGAAAAAAAAAAAACCAAAACAGAAAATAAAAACAGCCAACAAAAAAAACTACTAAAAACTAATATACCATGAAGAAAATCATAGTATCTTTAATGGATAATCAGACTGCCTGAATCAACTACACAATATAGTAGTATACTGAAGGTTGAGAATATTAATAACACTCATAAAGATTAATAATTCTTAAGTCCAAAAACACAAAAATTACAGAAATTACTTTTTAGGGGAAAACTATTGCTTCTATCAGAGTATCATTCTGTGCCAAGAAACCTTTGGGTTATTTTGGATTTGAACAAAAGAGAACAAAGCAGCCTGAAAACAGATATTAAAAGTTACTGTGGTATCTGAGACGGAAAGTAATATGAACTAAATTCTTTATTAGCAAATGAATTACAAAGGTGGACTGTGTTAAAGCAGCAGATGAAGTACAGAGATAAAGAAACAATGGCAGTATTCTCTGATTGTGGCATTATGTATGAAAGATGTTGGCAATCCTAAAATATCTCTACTTCTTAATGGGTCAGAGTGGTTGGTACTGTACTTTATTATTACAAAACACAGTCACATGAACACCAGGACCTTTCAATTTAAGGAGCAAAAGGAAGTAACAGGACTCAGTAGTGAATAGTTCTATGAAGAAATTGTTTGTATTTTTGATTTGAAATGAAAACAGTTCATAGGGAGCAGTTTCAGGAGGGTTCTGAAGTTTTTACTTTAAGGTTCTGATCAACAGGGATCAGGTTTCAAGCAAATGTACATCACAGTTTTCACAGAAAGTTACTCTTATCATCACACTATAGCCAAATTGAGGCTCAGATAACAAACAAAAATGACCCATCAATAAAACCCTGAGAATTTTCATAGAAAACAGCTGTAAAAACAGGAGGCCAGACTTCACGGCAGACATCTATATGGGAAATTAGAAAATGGGAGGCAAATCTCACAAATGCCACCAATGTGCAGCCTAATGGCATGGCCTGTCAGAGCTGGTTCTGCCGTAGGAGCCGGGGCTGCGGAGCAGAGCAGCTCTGTGCCAGCCAGGCCAGAGAGGCAGGGCTGCAAGCTGCCCAGAGCTGCTCTCACCATCAGCTGGGAGGCAGCTGTGAAGGAGCAGAGCAGAGCCCTCTGACGACTGCGCCGTCCCACATTCGAGGCACTGCTGGCTCTCGGCCCGTCTCACAACCAGGGCAGCACAAATCTATTTATATAAACACTTGCCTCCGTTTCACTGTGTCAACTGTGGCTTATTTAAACAAGACTTCGGAGATCAGTACACAGATAAATTCATAAAATAATTTGAGGTTCTTAAATACTGAAGACATGAGAACCACAAAAGACATGAGAACTGTAGACCAGGAAGCAAAGCAGTCCATTAGTAACTTGAGTATTTCCAACTCCAAATGTTTTAAATGTTTTGGTTTCACTTGCATTTTTCCTGTGAATTCCCTGCTGCAGAGTTTAAATACAAACAAACAAAAAAGCAATTGTGAACAAAAAATGTAGTTAGGAGTCATAGGAGAAGGTAGTAAAGCACCTCCCTTTTGGGAGATGGTTTCTATGTGGCTTTTTTATCTGTTTCATCACAAGTAAATCCCTGGTCTAAAGGCTGTTGAGAACTCCAGGCAGAGAGACCGCCATGGGGAGGCCCCAGAATCATGAAAGGGATGGCACAGGAGGGGCACAGAGAGTGAGCTGAGAGGGGACAGGCCAGGCTGCCACAGCCAGAACTGCAGGACAGCAGCAGGTACAAGTCAAAAAATGCAAAATAAAAAGGGTGGAGGCATGGATATTGACTCACTGGGCAGGGGTTGATTGAAGTCCAAGGACCTGCAGGTGACAGGCACCCTGTGCCACCTCATTTAGGAACCAAAAACTAGAGACATGCAAGTCCTCCCAAAACCCCATACTGAGATTCTATAAAGTGACAGTGCCTCCTGGTCAGGCCCATCCTCTAACACCTAAAGGTGAAGAAAATACATTAAAACTAAACCAGGCAACTTGGGCACACAACTAATAAACAGTTTGTTGCCAATTGTGTGAAAAAGACACAAGATTTTGAGGAGACAATGTCACAACAGTTGGCAGTAAAACATACAATTATGGTTAAGAAATACAATTCTGGTGTTGATGTTAAAACTCATTGTTAGAAAAGTAGGGCTGTTTTAGTCCTATAAAATTTATAAAGTACCCTTTCCATGTAAGTAAGCACACATGGTTAATTGGTTAACAGGCAGGAGAAAATTTATAAGGACAATTATTTCAAGAAGATAAGATCAGAGAACCAGAGCAAATCACAAATCCACAGAACAGCAGAAAATGGAGCAAATCAACAATTTTTTTCAGTAACAGAGCATGAGCAAAAGAAATAATAAACTGCTAAAATTAGGTCCTCATCTCACCAGTACATCTAATGCACACGGAGTCAAAGAGTTACGTGCCAACAAGGGCAACGGGCTTTGGTGGTGTCTCTTTTAGAGAAACACCCCACCAATCACCCTTTTGCCTTGTCCTCACTTGTTTTCATATATTACTCACTGAGCAGGAGTAATGCCACAAGCATTCAGAGAGAAATTAATGTTTCCTTTTTGCAAAACTTGTACTTGATATAGAACATGACGAATGCGAGATTTAAGTGCACAGATTAATTCCCCAGGCATCAGAAAAACTGATGAAGCAAACAAGGATTGCTTTGCTGGGATGGTACATGAGTAAAATAAGGCAGAAACTGCTTTGAGTGATTGTGGCTCCTTGGAGATACTCAAGGCATTGCATCTTTGCTAAAATGTAAATGATTTTTTTTGGCTGAAAGAGTCCCAGCCAGTTGCAGTCAGCCATAAAAGAACTTATCAAGAACAGAAGTGTCAGAATAATTGACTGTTGATAAAAAGAAAGCTAGAAATAATTAAAAGCTAGCAGAACTGGCAGACAGTGGTTTATAAAAGTTAAAAACATTATCAAATTCATCTACTATTGAAATTGAAACTTTTTAAAAGAATGATTACTGGTAATTTTTTTTTTTTAAATCAGTAACAGACAGTCTGGATGGGATTCAGTTCAATGTTATGATATTTCATTGGGAGCTCTGAAAATTCTTTCACTTGTTAGATGAGTCTGGCACTGAAATTCTGGTATTATTCCAAATGTCTCCCTTTCTCTTCCATCATTCTCTAAGCAAAGACTGAACCATGTATGTACCCAGCTTTGACCAAACCATGAACTTTAATCAGGGTCATATCCAATGCCAGTTAATTGGTTGTGAGAATCTTTTGCAAATAAAATTGCCAGGAATAATGAAATGGGGGAAAGAGGATGCAAAATTAAATCCTTTTATGTGATTATCTACCACTTTACTTGGTTACCTCTATTATAATTAATCAGGACCATAGAAATTGTTAAATTTTTGGGATCTGTTTCAGTCTTCCTCTGATATAGAAGATCAATATTCTGAGGCCTTCAGCCATCAGACTTCAGTGAATATTCTTGTGCTTGTCATGTAAGGTTTAAGATCACACATCCAATGGATATTTAGAATACAAATCATTCAACTAGGCACAAATATTACTGTGCTGAACTAGAAAGAATAGAGTGCAAAACTGTCCAAAGAAACATTTCTCCATGGTGACTTACTCTTTAAAATTAAGGATGACATTCATCCCTCTGCAAAGGAACAACTTTTGTGCACTAGAGAGTATGTGGTGTACAAAAATGCCTTGCAAATTATAGAAAAACTTCACTGCAAGAGAAGCATGTTTGGCAGCCCAGGAACACTCCCTGCCCATCCTCAGCACAGGAGCAGCCATCCTTGGCAGAGGGTGGGGGGAAGTTTCTACTAAGTCCATTTAAATATTAAAAATGCCTTATTAACTGTATCATATTCCTAGGAAGTTCCAAGAACCCTCTTGCCTATCACCCTACCCTGTTCTTGGTACTGCCTTAGAAAACAAAGCAAAAAGCAATAAAAAGCCTTTGCACACATTACTGAAATGCTCAGACAATGGTGAACCTCATGAATATCCCAACATTCTCATATTCTGCCTTTCCTCAACCAGTTGACACAAAAGAATTTACTGTCATGGACTAAGACTTGGCTACTAATACAGTTACACATGACACTGTGGCAGCTTTAAAGGAGACCCAAAATATGTTCACCACACATCACATATTTATGTAACCTGTGGAATTAACAGAAAGAAAAATAAGAGAACTCTGAGAATAGGGGAATGGAGTGTGGGAGACATTACCCACTTTATATAGGTAAATATATATTCATCAGACAGACTGTGATTGTGTGATAATTTAGAAATTCAGAACTAAAGATGAGTCCCAACTGATTATGTATAATCTTCAAGTACACAAGAGTGCAAAACCAACTTTAAAGTGTCTCTTAATTAAGCATTAAAATTTCCATTTGAATGCACTGGGATACTTAAGACAGTGAATTTGAAAAAATCACACAATTTTAAGTATGTGATGTGCAAAACTTCCTCACTCACCTTTCAAAAACAGCTTCAAAAAGTGAATGCATTCTGAACAAACTTTAAAAGACCAAACAACAACCCCCAACTGGTATCTACAACACTGTAAATTCTCTAGGAGGAATTACAGAACACAACTATGGACAGTATAACAAACACAGCTCTATCACCAGCTCTTTTACCACAGCATAGCAGAAAAGTTGGTCATCAGGCTTGGTTTAATGAAAACAGATGGTTCCCATGGGGGGAAAATAAAATTAACAGGAGAATGAAAACACAGCTGCACTTGAACTAAAATTAAAAGCCACAAAGGAAAAATTCAGCAACAAAAGCCTGATAAGTGCCTTCGTGGCAGCTTTTGAGGGTGAGGAAAGAAGCAAAAGGTGGAAACTGCAGCCAGGTCAACAACAGTTCCCAGGTTATTTTTCTTATAACTGGTTGAAATTCTACAGAAAGTAGATGAAAGGAGAAACAATATTTAAATCTGTAATAACACATTGCAAAATTAATGATCAAAGGCCAGCATAGAATATAAATGATGTAAAAATTAGTTTAGTTGGACAAAGTAACTGCTGAGTCTTCAGCAATTCTGTTATTTCTTATACTGCTAAAGCAACTGATCAGAATATTTCTAGTACTTAAAAGGCCTCCCTGCTTCATATAGAATTCTTTTGATCAAGCAGGTTTTAGTGAGGCAAATTTTAAGGGACTCTTATCAGGTTTCCATTGATACATGTCTTTAATAGTAAGAAATATGTGTCAGCATAGTTTATACAAAATTTGATTAACTGGTGATCTAGGCTCTGATTTTGGTAATTCTTACCTTTGCAATAATGAAAGGGTTTATAATAATAGAGTTCTGATTTTGTTCTCATAAATCTTCCTCACTTTATTTCTCCTATCTTTTTTCTACAAGTTTGGAAAGTTCTTCAAGAAGCCTTGTAGCATTTTTCTGCAATCAGCTAAAGCCAAAATTAATTTTCTAAGTGGACCTAAATCACAGCATTCTCTATCAGGCCAGAAAAAGGTACCCGGAATAGTTTAATTATTTACTCACTGTATATATAGCTTCCCAGCAGTTAAATCTCAAGCCTCTTGAGGCTTACATTGTATTTTCTTTCTTTGCAGGGAGGGTATTTTGCCCATTTTTTTTAAAACTTTTCAGTGGGGGAACATTTTGCTGCAGAAGAAAGCCAAGAGAGGACTTGCAGAGCCCTATACCAACGACATGTTTCCTTATGTCAGCCCAGGCCTTGCACTGACAGATGTCCCTCAAACACAACACAGCAGCAAGCCCCCACCCATTCTCCAGCCCCTCAGGACAGCCAGATGGGAAAACTGGTGCTGCCAGGTCTTCCAGGAACACAAGCAATGACCTGAAATATGCACCATCGGTTCCTGCTGCTTGCATCAACATCTGGCCACAAATTCAGCCCTAATCTACCTCAGACAGCTGCTATGTCTGGCGATCACAAACAGTTCACAAATACACTCCAGGCAGGACATGAAATTCAGTGGATTGCTTTTTGGACAAAACCCTAATGAAAGCTCCACCAAGAAGAATAAGCAGAGGAAAGGAACATCGAGGCTGTGTGAAACGCTGATTGGTTTTGGCACTGCTTGAGAGTGCAGAAGCTCAAAGGTGGTGAGGAAAGAATGCAGTCACCGAGTCACTAAAAATTTAGAACCTATGAAAGGAATGAGTCTCTGCTTACCAAGAGCAACAGCCCAGATTCTCAGCTGACTGGAAAATTAGCAGTGAGAGGTGTGAAGAGACTGGGACAAGAAACAGGGAGCAAGAAGAAAGTAGAAAGGCTGGTTAGCCTCCTTGGCTGGATGGACACGCAGCAGAGGCCTCTTTTACTGCTTCAGGGCTGTAAACCTCCTACACTTCTGCCCCTGTTTGTTTCCTCAATCACCAGGAGGTGATTTTAATTCAATAGTATAATTTGATATGCCCAGTTTCTATGGTGAAAGAAATGGTGCAACCAATTACTCTTAGGCAACCTCAAGGTTTCTGCAGCCACAGATAATACACAAGCCTTCAGTCATTTATGTTTGGAGATAAAATCACTTCAAAATTATTAGATGAAAACCAAAAGGATTAAAAATACACATTAAACAAACAAAAAAAGCACCAGAGGAAAAAAAATCTGTGTCCTAGCTACCTGCATTCCTCTGTACCTGATCAGGCTACCTTTGTGCCTTCTGGCAAGGGATGACCAAGATGACCTTGGTATTATTTGCCCATCTTGATGTCTATGATTGCACTATTTTCCCTTTAACACTATGAGTTAAAGGTGCTGTGATGCTGTTCAATAAGCCAGCAGACACTGCCTGCAGAATGTATCCTCCTGATGCACAGCTGTGTGAACCACAAAAGACCTTTAATGTCAGACAGCCAAAGAACACTGTGAAATGTGGTACCAACAAGGATGACCACAAATACTTCAAACCAACCAGCAAGGTGAAAAAGCAAAGGCAACTAGCCTCTCATCTATTTCATTTAAGTAGTTCACAAACTATTAAATACATAACCACCTTTTAAAACACACCAGTTTCTTTATTCTGGCACATGGAATTCATATGTTTCTTTATTTTGGCACATGGAAGGAATGAGGTAAGGGTGACTGATGAAGTCTCTCAGCAGCTTCAAATTCTGACCAGTGTTGATAGCACTGCAGACCACAACATCTGCAACATGAGCTGTATCACTGGACAGAGCAGCTTTTTGTTGCAATGCATCTCAGTTCTTGCAGAAGGATGACTTGCCTGCTATCCTAGTAATGTGCCTATACATCTTTGTCCAAGACTGTGCTAACAAATAGTAGTCGCATTTAGATGGGAAATATTAAACCCTGGAGTTGGACATTTCTTTTCTTACACATTTTTTAATGAACTGCTGAAAAATTTTCTTCATTATGTGCTCATCTCTAATAGAAACAGAACAGGAACTCCAAGCATAATCATCCCACTGGCCAGTCTGTCATTAATCTAATAAACTTAAGAAAAGAAAAACAACTCACTATCCCAAGAGAGATATTTTTGCAGTTGCTTTCACAAAGAATATATCCTTGTCTTTATCTACAGAATGCAAGTAAGTGTCGTGATATTTAAAGTAATGACAAAATTGTATTACCTTTACAACTAATCCCTTCGAGTCAACCAACCAAATTCTTTTGATAGCTGCATCTTTGGATAGCCCTTCTTTTTCCATTGCCATAAGAATGAGGTTTGCTATCCCCAATGCAGCCTGAAGGAAAAAGAAGAAAAGTAAAGTCCAAAACAAGAAATGAAAGAAATCCCCAGCTCACATGTTTCATTTACCTACTATTTTAGATACCTTTTCTAATTTTAATAAACAATAATATGGAATCATTATTTTTTCATAAAATAAACCTAATGCACTGTAGCTACTATTTGGTAATTAAAAACCATAACACAGAAGAAGAGCATAGATAAATCTTAAATAATACAGATAAATCATAGCATAGATGAATCTTCATATGGCTCTTAGAGTGTGGAGAGCACAATAAATGTTGAGGCTGGAAACTAGAAAATGCTAGAACTAACATTTGTTCCACATAATGACAGTTCCAGCCCTGGAAGTGTGCCAGGTTGGACAACAATCTGGTCTAGTGGAAGGTTCCCTGCCCATGACAGTAGGGGTCAAACTAGATGATCTTTAAGCTCCCTTCCAATCCAAACCATTCTATCAGTCTATATTCATCTCAGAATACAAGATATATTTTTTGTTCTTTGAAATTTTTGTAATTTAAACTAAAGGAAATAACAGTCTGCATGCCAGAAAGTAAAACACAAGAGATTTTGCTCTTATCTTTTTCTAAGATGTCCATCAGAAAGGTAAGTCTCCTTTTACCTACTATTCATGTGTTTTGTAACTCTAGACTTGGCTGTGCTCCCAGTCAAAGCAGGGGAAAGAAAAACTCATGTATCAATCTTTTGCCAAAACTTTTTTCATTCTTACTGGATTTTATAATATTTCATCCAACAGATTAAATGCCATACAGGTACAGATTGAAAACCAGGCATCAAAACAAGCCAACAAACTGGCCAATATTTCTGATTACAGACCCATACATGTATTTTTTGGGTACTGTTTCTTGTTCTTTATCACTGATTTTCACTGAGAACCAAGTGAGATTTTCCTTGTTTTGCTAAGAAATAGTTAGTTTTATTAAGAAACAGCTCCTGCAGCAGGGGTGATAGCTACCATTACCTCTTGGCAGCAACAGCCACACTAAAACTATTGACAAAAAAATAAACATCAGACCATTAATTCATCTGCTTGCTTAACATGGAAGAAAACCAGGGGAAGGAACTCTAGAAAGATGGATAGTCTTGATGCAGTAAGGTGATGACATGACAGATATGGATACAAGCCACTTTGAAAACTGCAGACATAGCACCAAATATTTAATGAAATTAAAGAAGCCAGCATGGGGTTGTAGGCTTCATACAAAAGATGACAAGCCATATTGTAGATAAGTACAGCCTGCACTTGTGTGTCAGCAGCGTAGAAATTAATACTCAAAAATTAGTATAACAAAATAGTCTGCATAAAGATCCTCAGAAATGGATGACCTTAATATGCAGAATACTGAAAAACTATATTCAATGCAAAAAAAACCAAAAGGGCACTTCTTACTAAATAATGCTGACTTGGATAAATATGTTAAATTTACTTTCTCCGCTGTATTTCCTCATCTGTCAAAAAATGTTTTGCTTGGTTATATCAAGAGCAGTTCAATAATTTACAGTGGAAGAGCTAAAACTTGAAGTTCTAAAAAGAGAGCAGATCTCCAAAAAATGTCTTACGAAAAAGACGAGGCTTCACCAGATGATCAGAGCTTTTTCTGTGAATTTACATTTGAACTAAAAACCAACTTTTAGCAGGTGTTAGTAATTATTCTATTCATTTAATTGTCTTGTTTATAGGACACATGTAAACTCAGTAAATATTAATAAAACTCATCATAGAACAATTTCCCCAATGTATAAAAACACCTACCTCTCCAGCTCCCTGGAACAACACTGTGTGATCTGACAATTTGTTCTTGGTGATACGCAGAGCTGCAAGAAGACCTGCAACAGCAACAGATGCAGTTCCTGAAATAAAAAAAGAAAAGAAAAAAAAGAATATATCTGGTTATTCTTAAAAGAATTACAAAACTTTACATTTTAAGTAATGCCACAGCATCTTTTGGCTAAAAGACACAAATACTGAGAGTAGTAACAAACAGTTGACTGGAGTTAAGAGTTTGTTTTACTCCACTCTTACAAAAGTTAAATGCAAGTGAGAATATCACCAGAGTAACATTAAATAAAATAGACTGATACTATGGATGGGTATAATGGCTAGGCCATTCAAACTCTTGTAAGATATTCTAGTTATGACCTTTTTTTGAACGAAGGGTGCAAGAATCCAGAGAGAAATATTTTTAAGAAATCCAGATACTGAAAATTAGGTTTCATTCTTCAAATAGATATACTTTCAAGTACAGTAAAATATAAGGTTAAAATAAAACTTCATTTCTCATGGGGAGGTTGTCAGAGTAGAATATCAAACTGAACATTTACATAGAAGCTAAACCACCTGTAAGAATTAGGCCAGCTTATTTAAGACTTGAACCCACTGTGACAGGAGTTTCAGTTTAGTATCTTCTAAAACATTTGGAGGCACCTTTCAAATCTTTGAATAATGCCACACAGGGAAAAAGGCTAACATTTAGTTTAATGATTTAGCCTAGGGAGGTCTTTTTCCTATAAATCAGAACCCCAGGAAAAAAGATACCTGTCTGTCTTTGAATGGAGAAATTTTGGTCCTCATTGTGAGAAACAGCTATTAATAAAAAGTAGAGCAAGAAAAGAATTCAACCAGGCATCTGACTCAAATTTGTTCACAGTGGCAGAGTAAATCTAACCTCTGTGATTGCTGACATATCTTTGTCTAACTTGTCCTTAAGGTCTTCTTTCAAATACTCTTATTTGAAAGAGCTCAGCAAGCTATTCCAGTGCTTAACTGTACTCTAGGTTGAAAATTTCATATCTAAACATTTCTTTTCTTCTTCTATTTCTTTTTAGCCTCTTATCTACTACTGGAAAGCCTGTTACTTTGCAAAAAGTAATTTATTATATTTGAAGACTGATGGTGTTCCAATCAGCTTTGCTTATCTGGAACAATACCAATTCTCCCATTCTTTCAGAAAGTTAAATTTTCTTAACTTGAATCACTGCACCCAAATTGATACACTGCACTGCAGGTGAACTGTCAGCACTGCTGAGTCCAGCTGTCAGCCTCTGTCGTGCTCAAGGAAGTGATGTTTGGTCACCAGGAGCTCACATCTGGCTCTTCTGACCAAAAGACTGAAGGTGACTCCTTCTCCCCAACAAAGCCTACTGGAAGGGGAAGACCTTCTTTCAAGTGTTTGTGACTTCATGCAACAAGCTTGTATTTTTCACAAATTATTATCATCACTAAAGCATAAGGTGAGCCTACAAAAAAAAAAAAAAAATCAGACTCTATTCCTGCAAGGAACTTGGATCCCATGGACAGGAATAGAGTGGACAGGAATATAGTAGTGAGGTAGATAATACCTCCAGCAAAGTTCTGGATTTAGAGGAGATTCTGAAGAAGCAATTGCAGACAGCACTGATTTCTCTAGGATTGAAAAAGCTGTCCAGATGCTAACAATTAGGTACTGAAAGTCAAAACATGGGTTTCAACAGTCTTTGAAGATTTATAATGCCTATCTGATTCAGAGAGAGCTGGACCAGAGGGAGATGAACACAGGCCCTGCAATGTCCAGTTCCAGGAATAAGAAGTGAATTCTTCCCTTTCTGGGCAGCAGCTGTCACTGACTGACTCAAGGAAATCAAAGACAAGGCCATGAATTATTTTGAGAAGCCTGCAAGAACTTGCAAGAAGGGGATCTGCTGGCTCCTACAAGTCTGTTCCTGATCACCACTGCCCTATCTGCAATTGCCTACACGTCACACAGTTGAGGGGAGAATTCATATTGCTACTGATTCTTCCTTCATAAAAAGTGTGAAATGGCTATGATCAGCCTGACAAAAGCACTTGGCCCTGAATCTGCATAATGGACAGTTGCTCTCAATAAGCAGCTCCTCTAAATTTGCTATTCACAAGTCTATTTTCTCATTAACAAGGTGAATTTTAAAGCTGAGATGGCAGTAATCCCCACATTAAACTCTGTGAGATGCTCAAAACAGGCATTCATACTTAAGGCACACAGACCATTGATTGTCAAATATATGTAGCTAAAACTACAGGACCTAAAAGAACAGAAGTAGTAAGAAGCCTGGTACTGGCTTCTTTGTATTGTACTTTCCTTCAAGGACATCATTTGGGTGTTGAAGGCTGGGTTTGAATCTACGGTTTGTAGGTAGGATCATCTAAGTTTCAAGAACGGTTACTTTTTCAAAGCTAAAAGGTAATGCTTGATAAAATTTAAGAGCACATTTTAAAGTTAGAAAGTCACTTTTTGAAGTAAATCCACTAAAACAGTTAAAAAACATGTGTCTTCAGAATTATGTTTGTTACGTGCTTTTTTTTCACTTCAATCATCAGAAATACAGAACACCTTGTTCTCAGCCCACTTAATGATTTGACCATAAAAATATGGCATTTTTTACTTCTTTAGTCATTTTTATGACTTGTTCTGTCCCTGACTTCTAAATAAAAAATCTTTAAAATGGTTCCTCTGAAGCATGGCTTTGGGAACAATAACCATCAGACAGTGAGACACTTCCACCTCACAGTCTCCCAGAACTAGCTTGTTTCTTTCCCAGATGAAATTAGTCTTCCTCAGGCAAGTGCCAAGCTGGCAAAGACCAAAAACGGCAAAAAAAGAGAAGTCAGAGTGTGCTCTCAGTTTCCCTTGGTATTCTACCAAACAATCCTCATAACCAGCAAGAAAAAAATCCCATGGTCTCGTTGGATGCCAAATTCTTTCTCCTATTTTATTTTACACAGCTGGGCTTGCAGGGGAGGAGGAGGGAGCCTACATAACACAGCCTGTTCCTAGGACCATCAATCTGGTCTCCTGAAAAGGAAAGCTGAGCTGGAGAACTATAAGATCCCTGTTTTTCTTGAGGTTGTGGTCATCACAGCACCCTGCCCCCATCAGAGGAGTTCTCAGAAAGCCATGAAAGCTGCTCTTCAAGCTGCTTTGTGGTGACAGAGTCAAAATGAAACACCAGAGGTTTATAACTAATGGGAATGCTGGGATACCACTTCTCTTCACGGCTGATGTACTGTTGCTAAGCTTGTTAGCCAGAAAAATGGACTGTCATTAAGTATTACCAGCTGGGACATCTTTACAAAATTTGTCACTACATGATCTTCTGCTTTAAGGAGAAATAGAAGATACGTGAAACATAAATAAAATCCTGCACTGAATGTCAATACATTGTGCATTGAATATTTGCATAGGATGTGAGCTACTGTTACCTGTATGTTCATCATGAGGGTGATTCAGAACAAAGTTTATAACAGCAATAGATAAAGGCTTAAATACGACTTTTCTCTCAAATCACGAATTGCCCTTAAAAGGGTGTTTAGAAGTATTCCACACCAATTTTATTCAGCCTTTTGACTCTGAAAGGAATAATAAGGCAGTTTATTAGATTACTGAACCCACTATCACTGCTGCTGGCAGTGGCTGTCATCGCTCCTCGTCAGCAGCTTCCCTTATTCCCTCCCACTGAAGGGGGGCACCGGCTGCCCGAATGGCAGATCTGTTTAACCGGAACTGCTCTAACGCCATGACCTTACAGTTCACCCTGAATACTGGCTCAAGCTTTTGAAATTAATCAAAATGCAATTCACATCCATCTGCCAAGGCAGATGCAAACCACTTTTTGTGGACATCATGAGGCACAATCAGATTTTTGTTACTTTTCTGACTGTCATCGCTGTAGGAAGTGGAGAATCAGTTTGGCCAGAGCACAGGTTAAATCCTTTGTGTGCAGGATAAGATAGACATTGTTCAAGAACATGATTTTGAAAACCCATTTTATTCTCCACAGATTTCTAGAATACTAATCAAAGCAAATTTAACAAAGGACATTTTCCTAAAGCAGTGTCAACTGCTGCAACAGCAAATATTTCATTATAGTTTTTTAGGAAGGTAAGTCATGTCTTTTATAAACACAATAGATGTGAAATATCAAGGTAAACTATTCTATACCAAGTCTTCATTTTCTGTGCAAGATTCTTTAGCCTTGTTACAATAAACTGCACAAATGAGCATGAATATGTTAAAAGAAATCCACAGCCTTTTGAGGCTGACACACTGTAAATGCCTGGGAGCACAGACTACCTTTTCAGCAGATATAATTGAACAAAAGACTTGGGGGGAAAAGCCCCAAAATGTGAGGAATAAGAACTTAGTTTATATTGCATGAAATTTAATTTAAATTAGTGAGAAAGGGATTATTGCACTGAAGCCTTTGTCCATTATTTAAAGTTTCAAAAAGTAAAACTTGTAATCAAGTGCTAGTAGTTCCTTTATGTAATTTTACCTATCTCATTTTAAAAAGCTAGCAAACAATAAGAGGGAAGAACTTTCTACAGCACATCCAAAAATCTGAGGTATTCATTCTGGACTAAAAGATTAGGAAGTGGTAAAAGTAAAATTCATATTTCTCAATACACAGCATAACAGAAATCACATGTTAACATTGCCAGCTATCCAAATAGCACTTCACAGTGTGCCAGGGAAAAAAATCCATTCCCATCTCCTACACATACAGGAAAAAAGGGGAGTAAAGATCCTATGGAAAAGGTGAGATCTCAGTTGCTAGCGAGGCAAATGCTACAGCTGTGGGTAGTTGAAAAGGCCCCTATTTTAAGAGATGGGAGCTCCTTCTTGTTGCCATGAATGGGCTTCTCAAAGCTGCATGTGCACACTGCCCTGCTCTGCAGCAGGCAGAGGAAAGAGGGGAAAGGCTGTAGGCAAGGAGAAAGGCAGCCTGTCTAAAACACCAACCATTTGGCATATTTGGAAAAGGATACAGAGTCCCAGCAGCACAGGATGGCTGGGGCTGGGAGGGCATTTAGTGCGACACCCAGCTCAAGCAAGCACCTGGAACCACCCGGAGCTGGCTGCCCCGGAACAGGGGGAGAACGGATTTCTTTTTTAAACCCATAATGAGCAAAAAGAGAAACAGAGGAATACTTGTACCTACATGAGCTTGTGTATACACATGGAAAATTACACAAAAGCTACAGTAGAGTATTTACTTGAAAACACACTGATTTCAATCTAAATTTATCACTGAGTAACAAAGAGGTGATATCCTTAATATACCAAAAGAAAAATACACTTCACATAACCCTACAGCATATGTCTCAATAGGATTTTTTAAAAACTATTTTATTTTAAAAATTATTTCATTTTAAAATCTCAGCATGTTTTACTTGAAAGCCAATGCCCCTGAAAGTAAAGCACATGTCTATGAAAGAAGTTTTCTACAGTTTGCATACTTTATCAGAATTTGAGATATATGATATAAATATCTGAACTATTATATGTCATTCCACTCCGCATTTTTCAAAATCCTGGTCAGAGAAAAACTGGAAGCCCCATGCCCATCACAACTGTAACAACCAAATCCAAAATCTTCTCTACAATTTGATTTCAAGAAGGGAAATTTCCAGGTACCAAATGTATAAATTTTTATATTAATGTCAAAAGAATTGAATCTTAAAAAGGACAATGTTTATAACACAGAAATTCTGATTTCTGAGAATGGCACTGATTTAACATTGAATTAGTCACAGCATAACTTCCAGGTATAATTTTCCTGGTTATTCAAATGGCAGTCTGCTGAACACTTAACATACATTTTAAATAAAATCAAAATACAAAATGAAATAATTAAGTTATGTGTGGTCTACATTTTTTACTTTACGTCTCTTTCTTTTCATAAAATGTTGATGCAATCAAACAACACAGCTGTTCAAAACTAATGACATCTAAGGTCATGATGGATACTGAAGTTAATTCCAAACCAGTGCAATCTCTCTGTGTAAATATTTTTATTGGCATAAAATACAGGCCCTGTGTCCATTGTGGGGGAAAGCACTGCAATTGTGGGTACCGTGAAGCTACAAGACCTGTAACTTCAGTATTACAGAGCAGATAAACATTATTTAATGTAGATTGTGTTATACTACAGAAGTTTGTCATTGTCAATTGAGACAATTTTTAAGTATAGAGGGGGGGAAAAAGATGAAAAGAATGTAATAATTGAAAAAATTGACCTACCTAGAGGCAGCAAGGCTAGAGATATTTATGCCACTATTTGAAATGTATCCATGTCAGCAGTGACTGCAACCAGTGACCACATAAGCACCAAAAGAAAAAATGCACATCTCTGAAGACATGCAAACATGCCTTAAGCCACTGACTGTGCCCAAGTAGCAAAACCTCTTCCAACAGACTCACCAAAGTCAAAATGGGTGAGGAAAGAGAGCATTGTGACACCCTGGGTTTGTGAAGGGCAGGAAGGTGTGGCCCAAGCCAACCCCACCCACAAGCAGGATTTCAGCACTGCCTTGTACCTAGGACTTTGGTTTTAGCAGGTATTAAGAGACTTGTTCAACCTCCCTGCAGCAGGGAAGGGAACTGGTTCGTTTCTTTGAGGAAATTTTAAACTGTGAATCCCAAGCCTGCTGCCTTCAAGGGCAGTCACACAGAGAACATCTCTCACCCCAACAAACAGCTTTGTTTGGCAACACAGGTCCCATGGGTCCATTCCCAGGAAGGGGTTGGAAAGAAAAAAACCATCACATATCAGATCTTTTAGAAAATTCCACCCTCTCCTCATGACACCTCCTTCCCTAAGTATATTGGAGATGAGCAAAGCTAGCAATCTGACCTAATTCTAAATGTTGTGAAGTTTGCCATTACAAAATTAATTCGTATTTCTCCCATATGGGAAATGATGATCAAACCCCCCCTCAGTTTTGGAAAAGGTTCTCTAATAGCTAACAGCAGATAAAAGTATTTGTTTTAAACCAAAGGCTTTCTCTGATTTTCATTTCCAATAATCTGTCTCAGTATTTCAGAGAGAGAGGAAAAAAAAGCACCAAGCTGATTTGTGGTTAGAAAAAAAACAGATTGGAATCCAAGGGAAAAAGTGAATATTTTCTCCCTAAGGAAACATTGCTATTGTGTTTGTAAGAAGATATTTTGAAAATACCGATATGGAGAAATTATTGTAATTTCAGAGGGAAGAAATTCACCACCTATCCAAAACCAAAGATGCTTTCTAAAATGCTAAAGTACAAAGAACTTTATTATTCCAATACAGATTTATACCATTTGGTCAGAATCCTATTCACCTTTTTCTCAATTGCTTGTGTACAGAGAGGTAATGTAGAAAAAGTGACAAAGCCTTCTGCAGAGTAAAGGATGTGACTGTACTGTAGCAGGGATTGAGACTGTTTCCAGAAATTCTTAATTATGTCTATAGGTGATCCTTAATGGTCAATCTTTAGTGGTTTTCTGTGCCCAGTGTTTTGGCAGACTTTTTCCAAATGTTCTGCATTGTCAGTTAGGGGCAGGCTGACCCTGTGTAAATAGCTGTGAGCTAAGAGAGGGCAACTGCATTTGTCCAAGTCAGTACTTGCAGATGGGTATATGCAGCTTGCCATGTTTTCTTTATCTATTTTAGTGACTGTCAAAAATCAGGATCATATATTAGGGTATTTTTTAGACTTGAGATACTGAAAGGTCCTCATTGCATCACTAAGATATATAAAAGATATATAGGGATCCTTTCTCGGGATATCTTATATAAAGAAAGAAATCCTCAAGTCTTTCTATAAAAGATATTAAACATTTCTATGGAAGATATTAAACACTTCTTTTGATCTTAAAGTAGCTTTCTGTTGAAAAATATTAGTGCTATGTTTAAAATACTATGTAAGCATTATCTTCAGAAGATGATGGCAAATTAGATGCAGTGTTATATTTCTTTGCTTTTATTGCCTTGGCACAACTTGTCAGCTTTACTGTTGCAAAAAACACAACTTGCATACAGAGAAAGCCACTCTTTCAAGTAGCCTGGAAAAAGTCATGCTATTTATAATCTGAAAATCTCAAAGGATTGATAAAGCAGTTCACACCATCCATTCTCATTATAGTTGCTAGGTGAAAGATCCTTAGGGTTTATAAAGCTGGAAGAGGAAGAGTGATGAAAGATCAATGGGCTGTTATTCTACTTCCACACTACAGGAGAAGATGACATGCTATGAAAAAAAAAGTTACTGAAGGGAACTACAGGGATATGATGACAAATGACAGAAACCAGAAATAAATGCATCCACTTTCACCCCTTGGAAGCTACACAGATATTAAGGATGGAGATCACCCAAAAGTCAAAAGCATTGTTTGTGAAAATATCAAAGGCCCCATAAGCACAAATTAGATTGCAGAGAACAAATAAATTAAAAGGCTGTACTTCTAAGGAAGGCTGATAGCTGCTACAGCAGCTGAGACAAAAGCCAAAGGGATGCCTTCCAACACTACTGAATGTCAAGACACTTCCTTCCAAGGTGCAGGAGAGAGAATGAAGTGGTTTGAAACTGCAAATACACACAAGGCCTCGTCAAGTAAGTTTACCTGTAGTTGGTACACTTGCGCTGAAACACTCCCATTTCTCTGAAACCACATTCTACTTGAGTCTCTTTCTGATTTGGATTAAGGACCTTCATACTTACAAGGAATTCCCTGTGGGAACCAGGCCTCTAAACAACGACGGAAACTTCCAGATGCTGTTTGGCCTGCTAAAATGAAGTGCTGTAGCCATGGCTACACTCAGACCCTTCAGGGTAGGAAGCACCACGCTTCTTACAAAAGGAAATGACATTTTGTAATTAGTTTATTTCCCATCTGGGAGGTTGTTCTCCATAATCTGTTTCAGATGCATAAGTAGAACTCAACCAGGCTTATAACAGGAACAAGGTTCATGTGGATAGTCAAATGCTAACACCAGAAAGACAAGGACTATTTGAATCCACTGCCATGGACTGAGTCACTAAAATATGACCTAGGTCCCAAGCATGACTCAATAAGGACTTCTGGAAAACTCCAGCTCTTAACAGTTGGCTTAAAGTGTAACTGAAAGCCATGAAAAATATATACAGGTTAACTTCCATTTCTGACGTGTCACTGCTGAGACCTTCATATACCCAAGGGAACATCAGGGATAAGAGGTAGCCGGATACCCAGGGCCCTCTCTGGATACCTCTCTCCAGCAGCTCATCTTCAGACTGCTCTCAAGGATGGAAGACACTGCCCTAGAGAAAGTTATTTTTCAGTGCTCTTCTCTGACCAGATATAAGGCAACCTGAGTAGTAGCATACACCACTTCAGCCCTACTTGTCTGTCTTCTTGGGAGGGAGGGAGGGAGGGACAAGATGCCTTTTTAGATTGAGCACTGGGGAATTCCCCTTGTGGACATTTCCCACCCTAGATACCTGCCTTTTTCTAGCTCATTCCATAAATTATTCAGATGGGAAAAAGAGAGTCAAGAGGATCATTTCCATCTAATACTGAGTGAGACTGTGAGGAAAATTACATTAATATTTAACTGAGTTGTCAGCTTAAGAAGTGAAAAACAGTTTGACATTTATCAATCCAGTTGCATGAAGAACAGTGGAGCAGTTGTCACTGGAGTGACAAAAAGCCAAGGAAGTATAGTCCAGGTCTGAGCTTTGATATTTGCTCAAAGAAGTCAGTAATTTATATGGGGAAAGCCATTCACATATTAAACTATTAAAAAAAAACCTAAACCTGAAGAGCAAACATCTAAATAAAGTATGAGGTGTAAATGAGAGATGAAAGGTTAAGAGCAAATGCAGCTCACCAAAAATTCATGCTGAGGAAACCCAAGGCAAAATGTGACCTATACATCTATAAGTATTACAATAAAGTTGATAATTTTTTCCCCTCTGGAAATTAAGATTTATTTTTGTGGCTTGTGGGAAAAACAGTGAAGAGAAGAGAAAAAGGAAAAAGTTTCTTACCTTGAATGTCATCATTGAAAGTGCAATACTTGTTACGGTACTTATTCAGGAGGCGGAATGCATTGGCATTAGCAAAATCCTCAAACTGAATGAGGCAGTTCATGCCGTATCTAGAAAAACAAGAAATTATGCATTATGTTAAAAAAGTTTCAAAATTATACATTAAAATGCTAGTAACATTTGTGGTCAGATTTTAAATGCAAAGTATAATTTGAATCATACAACACTCAACATGTTTCTCTTGTATTTGGTATCTTTACATTCATACAGATTATTTAGAAGGCATAATCATACTACTAATAGTATTTACTAAGTTCTAAGTTATGAATAGAAGATCAGTGGAAAAGGCATCCACCCTCTGCAGACATCTCAAAAGAAGTCTCCACTGAGCAATTACCTAGAGAACAAAAAAAGGTCCCTCCCAACACAAACCATGCTATAATTCTGTGGTTGTATTTTTAGGGTTTTTTTTTAATATGGAAACTCAAGACTCCTGGCATTAGATTTGTATGTCAATACCTAACAAGTCAACAATTGCCTTGCTGTGCTAGTAAGATTAGTCCTAAAATGAAAGTTAGTATGAAGTTAAATTTAATATTACCACTACAGATCATGGAATGGTTTGGACTGGGAGGGACCTTCACAATCATCTTGTTCCAATTCCCTGCCATGGGCAGGGACATCTTTCACTAGACTAGGTTTCTCAGACCTTCATCCAACACTGACTTGAACACTTCCAGGGACAGGGCATCCACAGCTTCTCTGGGCAACGTGTTCCAGTGCCTCACCACCCTCAGAGTAAAGAATTTCTTCCCAGTATCTAACCTAATCCTATTTTCAGTCTGAGACTGTTCCTCCCTGTCCTGTCACTACATGTTCTTGTAAATATTGCCCAATCCTTATATGTATGGTTAGTAGTACTGTCTCTGGATTCTTTGCATACCAGTCACATATGGAATTTTCAATTACTTTCTTACAACAAAAGCAAAAAAAACCCCACAAAGCAATGAAAATATATCTACAAAACCTACATAAAGACTGGATTCGAGCTCACAGACATTTGCAAGAGGGCAAGATCTCTGCAGCATAGTCTCAATCCTGATTGAGCTAGAGGAGGCTTTCCTTATTTGCTAACAGCACAAATGCATGAGAGACAGTCAAGCTGTCAATTCATGCTTCATCCAGAAAAGCAATACATACATATAGTGAGCACTTCAGTGTAAATACATTAACTGAGTTTTTCTCCAAACCATACATGTGTTTGGCAACCACATTAATCAAAGCCATCAGTACTTTAAAAGAACCCAAAAATTCCAGTGACTAAACTCATTTCCATGGAAAACACATATTTACAGCCATATTACAATTAGCCAAATCTATGGGGATTCCACTGGCAGGAATAGTAATCCTTACTAAAATAAATACATCTTCAGGTTTGATGGAAAAACCTGGACTTCTTCAGCAGCATAATGACAGGCCACTGTTTAAAATAAAATTTGGCAAGTCCAGTACTGTAAATCACAACTGAGTTCAAATAAAAAACTAGAGCTAATTTCTAATTAATTTAAATTTCTAACCTGCTTCAGTTTCTGCCATAAATTTCTGTGACTCCATAAGGGTCCAGTAGTTGACAGTTGCATAATAATATGAAACTAATGAGATTATCACTCTGGAATCCTGGAGCTTGGTTATATGTGTTTCTTGGATGTCATTAGGCTAGTCTGTTTCTTTATTTTACCATATATAACATTCCATTTCTCATCTACATTTTATTTTTCTCTGTTTTGTTATCCATTACCCTTGTAGACAAAGACCAAAACTCCCTGTGAGTTATATTGAAAGAGCATCCCTGTAGAAAATAATCATCCTATACTAGACACACTATCCATATGAATTCTCTGAGCCAGATATTGTGGCTGTTCAATTAAAATGGAAAAAATACAGGCAGTCTAACTCTGGGCCTCTGAGATTATGGCATTATAGAAAAAAAATTTCTAAGCAGCATTCTTCTGCACTGCACGTGCAACACCTGGCATCCAGGTAAAAACCTGAGACTTCAGTGCTGCACACAACCAGCAGTACCTCATAAGACTTGTGAATTTTGAGGTCTATATTCTCAAAAAAGAGACAAGAAAATTATCCACTATTTCTCTGCCTGGAGTATTCTTGTCCTCAAAAGCACTAATAGATGAGACATACCGATGAGGTAATACAAAATAGTTAATATCAGGCATTCCAGAAAATCCCTTAGCAATAATGAATTGGCTACAAAGGTGCCTCACAGTTCTGGAGGCAGCGACCATATCAAAAGAGCCATCAATTCCTCTATGACCTCCACATCTTCCCACCACAATCATTTAAAGCAGAAAGCTGAGCCAAAACCTAACCAAATATTTTCCCTCCTGTATCACTCTACAATAACCTTCCACCCTTCTCACACTCTGATGAACAGTTTTAGTTTCAGTGGCTTGTGCACCATAAAGAGTAACTGCTTGAATCAACCCTCATGGAAACAGAACAAGTCCTCTCTGTTTGCACCTCATACCCTGCTGTCATTGCACATTTTGGGCTTGGATCTGCACCTCTTTACAGGTGGGTAGGGAACACGTATGACTGCAAGAAGAGAAGGGCACCAAGCACTTTGGTGCTTGTCCATGGGCAGCCATCAAACCCTGCTGTGCCTTTGAAATCACACTAATTCCAGCAACTGTGGGCTGCTACAGTTCTGTGAGTCATTCTATCTTCAAACATTATGAAAAGAGAAAACAAAGGCTGCAGCTATCCTAAAATTTGACCATCTCAACATGTTCCATCAATACTAGATATAGCACAGACTGACTACACTGCTTACTGAGCTTACTCTGATGATACAGAGTGCCTGATCAGGCAGGTCCAGACACCAGTAATAGATGTGTTACAAACAAAAGCATCATATTTAAAACCACCATTCAGTGACTGTGGTTCACTACTAAAAGAGAGCATGTTAAAAGACAGCAACTTCAGGCACATCAAGAAGATTAGGAGACGAAATCAGAAAAATTATCATGACAGAAAACTCTCTAAGAGGTAACTTTTATTTCAAAAATAGTGAACTACCTATTTAATATGATAGTGTGAAAGAATAGAGTGTACTGCTTACTTAAGTAGCTAAACTTCATAATCATACACCTTACAACAACAATTTTATCTTCCTCTTTGAAATCTGTAGGCATTCAGATCTCCAACATAAACGAAAAACATTTTATTTTGAATATGTCACCAGCAGCAGAGTTCCTGAAGCAAGCAGACATTTCATTCTGTGACAAGGCTGCACAAATGGGGGTGGGAGTGTTGATCTACAGAAAGGCTCTGCAGGGGGATCTGGATAGGCTGGATGTACAAGCCAGCACAGCAGTATGAGGTTCAACAAGACCGAGTGCTGCATCCTACACTTGAATCACAACAGGGCTACAGGCTGGGGGGAAAGCAGCTGGAAAGCTGCTTAGCAGAAAAAAACATGGGGACGTTGGTTGACAGTGACCAAACATGAGCCAGCGCGTGCTCAGGTGGCCAGGAAAGCTGATGACATTCTGGCCTGTATCAGCAATATTGTGGGCAGCAGGACCAGGGCAGTGACTGTTTCCCTGTGCTTGGCACTGGTGGGGCTGCACCTCCGGTGCTGCGTCCAGTTCTGAGCCCCTCAAGTCAGGAAGGCACTGAGGTGCTGGAGCGAGTCCAGAGAACGGCAATGAAATTGGTGAAGAGACTGGAACACAACTCTTTTGAGGAGCAATTGAGGGAGCTGGAGTTCTTCAGCCTGGAAAAAGGAGAGTTATGGGTGACCTTATCACTCTCTACAACTAGCCACAAGAAAGTTGTAGCCAGGCTGGGGTCGGCCTCTTCTCCCAGGCAAACAACGGCAAGATAAGAGGACAAACTCAAGCTGCTCCATGGGAGTTTTAGGTTGGACATTAGGAGGATTTCTTCACAGATAGGGTGATTAGACATTGGAACTGGCTGCCCAGGGAGGTGGTGGAATCACCATCCCTGGAGGTGTTTAGGGAGAGACTGGATGTGGCACTCAGTGCTATGGTCTGGCTGATGTGGTGGTGTTTGGTCATAGGTTGGACTTGATCTCAGAGGTCTTTTCCAACTTAACTGACTCTGTGATATGAGTCACATAAAATACATCATGCCTAACGGCTTGCTCAAACCAGAGTCATCAGTTCTCCTGCTACCACTGCTTTTGACTAAGGGCTTCACAGGGGATAACTGGGGATAGAGAGGAACCTGTAACCAACATGAATATTCATACTGAAAAGTGGTACAAAAAAATGGAAGAAACAACCTATCCAGTGGGCAACAACTGTCTTAACCAGAAGAACTTATGAGATCTAGTTCTACACTGTCAAAACTAAAAAAAACCCAGCTTGTAGACATTCCTCCTCAGTGTGCAACTGTAACAAATACACTAATGAATTCCTTAATATTTTTGTGCTCTGGAAAACACTTCTCTGATAGCAATAGCTTGTCTTGAGTCCCACCCAGGGACCAACGGACTTTTGCAACCAAGTGTTTTGTAGCTGTGAATTCTTCTCTTCCGGCTGTTAAGGATGTGTCACTGCAGTAGCTGATTAAACAAATATAAATTGTCTCTAGAAAGTGATAATCCAGACCACTGTTTCCCCTTGTAAATCCTGATTTGTCACCCACACCTTTCTGTGTACTTGGATTTTAGATTCCTGCTCCAAGTCACACAGGCAGTCTGAATCAGGATCCAACTGGATAGAAGTTCAAAGCCATATTTCCTTTGTTTTGTTATGAAGAGAAAATGCAGACGAGAGGTGGCAAGCATGCAACATCATATTTGTCATCAAGTATGGGAGGCAAATGCTGGACAATGGATTAAAATGAACCATCCCACTGAACAGCATGTGGTTGCCAAAAAGCGTCTCCAATTCTTTTCCCAATTTACAACATATTTTTTGTGACAGTCTTAGCTAAGTTTCCCCCATTTGTAAGTAAATTTATATTCAGTTGTCTATGACAACAATGTTAATGTTCCAAATAATTCTACGGAGTATGTCTTTATGTAACAAGCTGGAGAAAAATGTCCACAGCTCTATAACCATCCCAAATATACAGTACAAGTATTTTGGGAACTCAATGCTCTTAAGACCTCAACAGGGAAAACCCTCAAGAATCTGGCTTTTGGTGACAGTGGGAGCTATAAAAGTTTGGGCATAATTTTGAATTCAAACCATATGATCAGTAAAATCCATGCTTACTTCTACAGCTAAGAAGATTTTCTGGATGTATATTTGGATCATTTGTTCTTACTGCCAGCCATTGTTTGGAAACCTTCCTAAAGGAACAAGTGGTTGCTTTTTAGGTTTTTAGAGCTTCCAAACTCCTTTTGACTACTTTTTTTTTTTTTTTTTTTTTTTTTTTTTTTTTTTTTTTTTTTTTTTTTTTTTTTTTTTTTTTTTTTTTTTTTGTTCATACATGCCTGGAACTGAAAAAGCCTTAGAAACCATCAGAATTGGTTGCTGCCCCCCATTCCTAAGAAGGAGCAAACCAAAATGATAGCAACGTTGGCGCTGTGTTCCTTGCCTTGTGCGTCATGCAGCTGCCCTGCCAGCCAGAACCATTTATAGTCCACCAGGACAATGTGGAAATTATCTCCTTCCTCTTCACTCCAAATGCTGTAAGCTTGCTCATTACCATATATCCCACTGCTCAAAACAGATTTGAAGGATAAAGAACACTGCTACAAACTCCTCTTTGTGCCAGGGTTTGCCTGGATGCCTCCCTCCAAACAACTCTTTGGACCAGGATGCCTTCTCCTCCTCCTCTCCTCCCAGCTATCTTTAATCCATTTCACAAGGCAATGAAGCTGCTGCAGTGAGGTCATACACCCATCCCAGCTCCTCTTCCGCTACAGCTGCAACCCGCTGCTTAAATTCAATGCAACTGAACGAGGGGGTTAGAGTTTTGCACAATAATGCTACATGTATATTCTGTGGAAAAGGTGGCCCAGATGAGATATCCTCCAGCAAACATCCCGACCCCTCTGCAGCAGATGGTACTACTCATGCTGCCTCTCCAACAGCCTGATGTGCTACAGCTGCACGGGACAAAAATCTGTCCAAGGTGCACTGAGCTCCAGCCAGTTCTACAATGCAAATACCTTCTCAGAAGAGGTATCATTAAATTACAAATAACTTTTTCTGTCCTGAATTGGACCAGCAAGTCAGACAGGACATTCTTCACAGGAAGAGATTTTCTAAAGAACTTAATAGAAACTGTCAGCATCTCCGCTTTCCACATGAAGGAGTCTGCTTAAAATTCCTTTTTATTCCCCTGTAGGCAACCACTGGTTTTATTTTAGCTACAGAAAGCACGTACTTTCATAGGACTGTTTTTCATAGCCATTTTCCATTTCCAAACCAATCCTTTCCTGAATGAGCTCAGTCCATATCCAAAGTAGGCATGGAGATGTGGGAGATGGCAGCATTTAGCACCCACCCTAGTACCAGCAGCAGACCCTTTCTTCAGTCACATTTCCTTAAGGAAATAAAATTCTACTAAAGGTTTCTGTATTAGTGTTCCCTGGCACAACCACAGTGCTCTGGCACTGTACCAGTGCTTCTAACACTCCTCTGCTTGCTCCTTCCCTGTCCTGAACATATGTGGTACTCATTTCCATGGCCTTTCAATCCCAGGAGTACTGAGGAGAATGGGCTGCAGATGACTCTCAATTCTCTCCCTTTTTTCCCCCCAGCCAACAGCATCCAGGTGTGGACTTGACAGCCCTGGGAATAGAGAGGCTAAGGAACAGAGCAGTGCTCATTTAGGAAGGTCTTGAGGGTGGTGGTCCCAGACATTGTTGTTCATAAGCAGAGGAGCAAGACCAGATTCTCTGCCCACAGTCATGCTCTGTGTACATAAAGGGCTTCTCTTAAGACAAAAGGTAATTAAATCATAAGCTAAGAGAAACACTTGCTACAAGAAAAGGACAGTTGCTGTTTTTAATCTAATTTGTCATCAGCCATTTGTTGCATCACACTGTAGCAGGGACTGCTTGCTCTTTAAATGGAAGCCTTTCAAAGTCCATTCTACTGAGACAATAAGTTGACAACAGTTCTAAACACATGCACTCTACATTTTTGTGCATTTTCAAATTGCTGTTGAAGGATTAATATGGATGCTTACTAGTGAACCTGAACTAGATTTCTTCTAGTTCAATACCTGATGGAATTAACCCCCCAATATCTTAGGATTGTAATATACAAAGGCTGCAAAAGAAGTAAGTTACCACACTGTAAAATTTTATTTATTCTTGTTGCAAAACTATTTGGTTTTATTTTTTTATATTTTTCTGAAGTACACCACACAACAATGTTGTCAGGAACTGGGCTTGATCATAACTTAGACATTTCCAGTTCACATGTAGAGACTTTTGTAACAGAATTAAGGAGGATGATGTGAATGAAGTATGAATGGAAATACGTGCACTACTGGAAGCAGCAGCAAAACAGAGCTGACAACAGCGACACACAAAGATAACAAAGAACAAAGCCAACTGAAGGAAAATTTAAAATGTTTCATTTACATCAAGATGAGCAGGCCTGAGCTCTGGTAAGGCCAGAGCAAAGACACCTCTGGGACCAGGACCCTGCACCTTGAAAACAGCAACAATCCCTACCACAGCACATTACCTGTGGCACTCTTTATCCTACAGGCACAGCAGGAAGTCATTGCAATCTGAAGAAATTCAACATGAGGACATACAGACACAAAAAATTTATGGAAGCTGAAGTAAGAAATACCCTGAGGCAAAATAAGCATGCCAGCACAGCTGCTGGATCTTAAAGGCATAGAAAACCTGTATAAAATCAAATCTATCACCACTTATCACCAGAAGCCCAGAGAAAGCATTGAGGATGTGATAACTAGGGTGCTTTTGCCTTAAATGTCACACATGAGCACGCCGGGTCAGACCTTATAAACACAAACATGCGGATGTTTTGAATATGTAGGTATGAGACTGATTAATAAAATCAACTTTTTTGACCACTCCTAACATAAATTCACCATTCTCTCTTCCATAAGAACTTTCACAGAGCACTGTCAAATCAATTTCCTATGGAGGATTGTGCCAGGTCGCCTCCTCTCTGCTGTGAAACAGCCCTCTCAGCAGGAAGGTGGATGGATGACACAGCAGTGAGATACAGCATAATGCACATTATACAAATAAGTTGTACTTTTGAAAGTTCACAAAGTCAGACATCAGCCAAACTCTTAGACTCAGTTCTTGACATGCCCAAACATCAGCCCCAGAAGACCAGATCACTGCCATGAGAAAATACACCACACAAACTTCCACCAATGCAGAGGTATGAGGGCTTGTCTAACACTCGGGTTAAATTGTAAGAGGCAGAAAACTATATTGTAAATTTTGGTAGTTTTCCTCCTAAGGGGAAAAAATGGTTCCATGTGAATTTGAAGTAAACAGCAAATTGAATTACTGTGATGTTTTCTCATGAATTTGTTCTGGTCTACTTTTTACCTGATCCTGACCCCACCTAAGTCAAAAGTAAAACTCCAGGAGCCTGAAAATGTAATTCCACTTGTCTCCTAGCTATTCTACTGCTTTTTCCAGTGTTACCACTTAGCTGATTTAACTGTGACTTAGACCAAAGAACAATCTCAAATTACCTTCAGTTTTACATTCACTTAAAAGAGATGAGTGCAGATTTGAAACAGATGACCTGAGATTTTTTTTTTTTCTTTTCAACCTCTTCAATTCTTCTTTAGAGACTTGGCACTGTTACATTTTGGCTGAGGGAAGGAATGGTACTGAACAGATGGATTGGTCAAGTGTCTGAGCAGACTAAATCAGAAAAACAGAGAATCAAGAAAGAAATCCATCTCAGCTGGAAACAGTAAGCAGTTTTATTCCTCATGAATCTTTAGCTGTAGCTAAAGGTGTGCATCACTTCTTGCCCTCCAAAAGATAGAGTGGTCTATGTTAAACCCTTCAAGCTTACTTTTAAAATTTTAATTAAATGGCTTTATGCTAAACCAAAAAAGAACTGTTGTTATCAAAAAAGAGCATGTAAAATGCATTACACTGTTTGATAAGTCATCCTACACACAACTTAAAATAATTTGAACCTAGTTTCAAATTGGTGTTTCCTGGTTACTTCATGACTGCAATCTTTAAAGTTACTGATTATTACTGTCTGATTAAGATTGTCAGCAACTTTACATTGCCAACAAAAATATCTTAAATTCTGAGGTTTGCCCTGGTGTTGGTATGCATCTGCACACCCTACAAATTAGATTTTTAATGTTCTTAATTTTGCAAAAGTCATCAAAAAGAGGTAAGTATAGCAGCACTTGAATGGTGGTCAACAATTGCACAGAGCTGTCACAGGGAATTCTTCTACACATCTTTCAGTATGAAAGATATTGTGTTACTGTTACTATTCATAATTACTGTGATTAGTGGAATCATCTATTCCAAGAAGCCTGGATTCCTAAATCCAGGCTAGAGATGTTTCTCTGGACACATTCTCAGATTTCTGTATGAAAAGAAGAGCTGCTCTTGGAAAAGGTAAAGGTTTCAATTTGGCTGGACAAATGAGATTTGCATTGATTGTGTGTGGCATTTTGCTTATATGAGATGAATTCTCTTGAGAATGAACCTTCATATATTCACTGCCCAGACAGCAACTTTTCCGACTTTCCAAAGTCGAGAAGGGTCTGGATTATAGAAAAAAAAATAAAAGAGATCTTTGGCTGATAATCTTCCACCAGAAAGTTTCCTAATAATTTTTTATTGAATTTATTTAACTGAATCTAATAGTATCAAAAGACACTACTTTAACAAAGCTTAATTTATTAAGGTATTTACTTAAACATATGAGAATTCCAGTTTGGGTCAAGAGGACTACACCTTTGCTTTAACTTAAGTGCCTGTTTTGATGTCTCAGTGAATCAGGCCTGAGTGATTTATGGCAAATGCAATGCCTTTTTGGAAAAGGTATTGTATCTTTTGCCAGAATCTAAAGATTGCTAAGTAGTCTTAGGAGATTGAACCAAGATGACTGCACTTCCTTACATATCTGATTATATTTGTATGAGATTATAGGTATTTTTCCCAAAATAAAAGAGGCAGCTGGATAGCCAAATTAGTAGAAAGCCTGGGGCAGCACATCTGCTCTTCCCCTCTGCTACTTAAGGCATAATGAACAGATGGAAATCTCAATTCCATCACTGACAGCCTTCATCTTGACTGTTAAAAGGCAAAGAAGTAATGAGCTTTCAGAAATGTCAAAAGGAGGTTGTATTCAACAGGAATACTTAAAGCATTTCTGATAGATGAAATACAATCCAAATATTTGTACTATTCGATCATTTATGAAACACACCTCTTCCTTTCCAAGTTCTTGATGGTGTTTTTAAGGCATTAAAATATCTTATGTACCTGCAACACAAATTGCACTTGAGAGAAAAGAAGCATATTCGAGGCTAGACTGAAGAAATGGAGAATGTAGAACTTTAAGAAAAAGGGAGCTTACTATTTTCAAAGCATTATTTAGACAACATATTATTTGATTTGAGGAACCCTGACTGTTACAGTGGAATATTACAGAATCACAGAATGGCTGAGGCTGGCAGGCACCTCTGGAGATCATCTCACCACCCACCCACTCAAGCAAGGTCAGCAAAAGCAGGCTGGGCAGACCACACCCAGACAGCTTTTGAACTCTCTGCAGGGACAGAGACTCCTCAACTTCTTTGGGAAACCTGTGCCAAGGCTCAGTCACCCTGACAGTAAAATGGTTTTTTCAGTGCTGAAATTTCTCTTACATTTGTGTCTTATTTTCTCCTGTCCTGTCATTAGGCACCACTTATAAACAGCTTAGCTCAGTCTACTTTAAACCCTGCCTTCCAATATATTTGTACACTCTTATGAGCTGCTGCTTCACTGGGAGGCCCAGCTCCCAGTCTCTCCTCACAAATGTAAATTCAAAAGTGAAGGATGCTACTCTGGATTAAAAAAAATAAATTAAAAAGCCATAGCTAATGGACATATGCTACTGCTGAGCAACTATCACAGCCAAAAAAGGTTAACATAAATAAAGTCTGAACAGATAAGGGATTATCAAATATGGACAGAGCAATCACACCATTATATTTTTTTACAGTATAAACAGCACTGTAATGACCATTTCTGATGTCTGCAGTTAAATATTTAAATATCAAACCAAACTGATTCTAACCAAATGCCTAATTTTATGCAGAAGGCCAAACTCGTTCACAAAAATGTTTTCTGTCTGTATAAACTTACAATACACTGAGCATGACTAAAAAAATGTTTAAACAACATGGAACTCCAAACATTTAATTGATATGCTCAGCACTCTGTGGGATGACTGAAAGGGCTTACAAAAGGTAGGTGTTAAATGGCTATCTGAAAGAAATAAAGAAAAGTAGCATTGCAGATGTAGCAGGGGAAGGTATCCCACATTAATGGAGGAAAAAACCCCAAATTTTCCTAAACAAAACATGAAAAAATAAAAGCTAGCAGAGCTGCATAACTAAAGCAGAGATGAAGTAGAGGCAGCAATAAAGCTGTGTAGAACCACGAAAGAACAAAAACTATTTTTGGTATAGGAAAGCCAATAAAGTTATTTTCTCCAGAGGAAGTGTGAACGCAGCGCATCAGAGGAAGGAGAGTTTGGCAGCAACATTTGGACCACCTGGAAGGAAACCCAGCCTGTATCACAAAGGCCAGAAAGTACTGTAATCCACAAGGGAGAGTATCCAAGACTATAAATGTTTTGGAATCTATTCCAATAAAGCATAAACATAGAGAAGAACTATGCCCAGGGTCCTACACATCCCAGCAAGATGGAGAGCACTGTTACTTCCTTGGAGCAGATGGGTGGGTTCTGTTTGAGTAGCATTTCTGGTGCCATTTAATTTTCCACCTCAGTACTACTCAGCAGAAATTAAATATCAATAAAAATAGGCAACATTTCCAGTGCACATCCCATGCAAGATACTCCAAACCAGATAACATTACAAAAATCAATGTAAGCATGTGCTCAACCAAACACTTTAGGTCCTGGGAATGGTAACCTGCCATTCCTCAGACAGCATTCTTCCTTATTTCTGCCCTTCCCTGAGCAGATTTGATACAAAACAGTGAAAACATGGATTGTAGCTTCCATACCTTGCATGATTGTAGGAGTATCAGATACTCTCTAAAGATAAAAGCACCAGGCACTTTTGGGCCACAAGTTTACAATCCTGTATTAAAAAGCTTTCCCAATCAGCTCTGCAAGTGAAACTGCAACCCAAGTTAATAAATACACATTTAATCTGCAGCAGTTGGCATCAGCAAGCTACAGGAAATCATTTACTTTCAGAAGAAAACAAAATTTCATAGTAGTTCAGAAGGGCTTCACAGGCTTTACACAGTTGCCTTTAAGCACACTGCTCCTAGACTCATGATGGTTGGCCTAAAACTGGAGCTCCTCCCACTCAGTTATTGCATGTTTTGCATCTCCCTTAGCACACATGGTTTTCTGACCAGTCACATCAGTATTACAAAAGCAAGTTGTGACTGCTTGGTTGTTCTCTGATTTCACATGTGATGACTGATTTAAGCTATTCTGGACCAGGAAAGGAGTGGTTCACACACTTTTTTAGATCAATGACCACACAAAATCAGTTCAGAACTAATCAGAAAATTTTAAACAAAAATTTGTCCTTAAGAAATTTGGTATTATGTAAACATAAGAAAGAAAAAGCTGAGAGAACCCTTTTCTTAAGTACTCAAGTAATTACTGTTTTGAAAATATTAACCAGAATTTGAGGGAAAATCACATTTTATTACTACAAGCTAAACCCATTTTTCTGCTTTACTGATATGGTTTACTTAAGTCGCAATGTTCAAAGGTCCACACAAAGAGTAAAGCTTCAAAGATGAACCAAAACTCCTTCAATGGCTCCTCAACACTCCAAAAGTTACCAGCACTATTAATATTTAAATGAAGTCAAGACTTCATGTATTAACTTGAAAATCACTCCTAATTAGATTTTTACTGGGGAAAAATTGGAGGAATGTTTATGAACTTTGCCACAGAACTGGAATACTCAAGCTCAATAAAATGGTGTATTTATAAGGGTAATGTTTTTTCCAGAAGTCATCATCAAGAAGTAAGAGCCACTCTTGCTTTCATAGCAGAAAAACAGAAGAATTCTGGAATCCCAAGAGAAAGGGAAAGAATGAACATTGTATTTTATACTGAAAAACTGGCAACACTTCCAGCTCACCTACACTGGACATATTATTACTGCCTGTGCTAGTGGCTACAGTTACTCTTTATCATTGTGAATTTAGCTTTCTTAAAAACTGCCTTTGAAGTAAGTTCAAACTTTTCAGTCCAAACTATCTCACTGGTAAATTTATATTCAAATATTTATTAAAAATGACTGGAAAAAAGTTTAATTGGAGACTAAATTAAGGTCCCAGAAGTGTTCTAACTCTCTTTTAACAATTTAAACAGGTGGTTAGAAGTTCTAAATGGCTCCTCCTCATCATCTCCTCAAATACACGAGATCCCGGGGATTATAGCAGTGATCTCAAAAGAACACTCCATAAAATTATAGCTCTTATAATCAGAAATCTTATAATAATCATATTTCATAAATATGAAACGGAAGTGGCTGCATGCTCCTCAGAGCTGTTTATAATCCTCTGCTAAGCCAAATACTACCTATCCTTTTCACACTATTATTTACACTTTCCCCAGGGAACATCAGATGGTCTCCCTATGACTGTCACAGAGTGAAGGAAGAAATTAATGTTTAAGATATTATTTTGCACTATAGGGGCAGCACACTGAGATGCACTTTTTCTCTGATTTTATTTCAGGATGTTTAGAACATAACACTACATCTAAAGCAGAGTCCTTGGATAAGGCTGTGGCATATTGACTTTTCAGAATATATGTGCATTTCAAATTAGCTGGCTCAGATACCACCTACAGTGGACTGCAAAAGTAGGATGCATTAAACAGTTCAAAAGAATATTTTTTATGGTTCCTCTAAATTCTATTACTAACCGTAGTATTTGCTTTTTGTATATAACTCGCTTATACCTTCGATTTTTCAATATTAATTCAACAAAAAATCTTTGTATATATTTGAGTGGGCTTGTTCAACTGCTTTTTTGGAGATGAACTGTTGGAATTCTTATTGGAATCATGCACCATTGAATATACACTGAAACTAGACCCAGGTGACACCTTTTTAGAAGGATTGGAGGGAAGGGAAGTTTTATACTCATTCCAGATTCTCTTTTTGGTGTTTGACACAAAAGCTTTCTGTTAATTGTAATTACTGGTAAATTCTATGACTTCTATAATCCAAAGTCATTAACACATATATGTACTCCACTGACTTCAGAGAATTGATAGGTATGTTCAAGTTATCTTGAAAAATATACCAAAAATACCCAAAAAATATATCTTGGTTACTTCAGTAAGTCCTTGCTCATGATGTATTGATGAGAGATCCATCTGCCTTTTAAGATTAGTTAATATTCCTTTTCATTAGCCAATAATCTGACTTTCAGTCTTTATTGTCCAGTGAATATTGAAACATTCACATCCATAGTTAGAATTATTTGGTTTACCTGAGTACTCACTATTTGAGTGTCTTATATGGACAATAGTGTAGCACCTACTGAGAGGAGTTTAAGAGTGCCAGGTAAAGCAAGTTTACTGTTTTCTGGGGTTACTTACTCACAAAACTACAGAGTTGGATTCTCCAGCTTCCTAAGACTACCCTGCATCCTAAAAACCCAGAACCTTAAATCACAGAAGAAATAAAAGACCTTTGCTTGCAGAGATGAATCATCCTGTCCCTCAATGCCAGGCAGAAACTTACCTTCTGAGTAAGGAAAGGGTATTTAATAGGTTTTGCCAAAAAAAATATGTGCATGTGGGAAAAAAAGGGCAAAGTATCCTACCCCTGCAAAATGCCTATGCAATGAAGTGCATAACAAAGAAAATCAGGTGTTTTTTTTTTCTTTCTGTAAAGTTTTTTTGAGAATAAACAAGATCAGCTTGAGCTTCTTTAGCATGGCAATTTTTATTACATATCATAAAGCAGAACTTTTCATTTGTCTGTGTACTTCCTATGACTATGACTTTTCTGAAAGAGGCCTGCTAATGTATTTATAGTAATAGATTACATAGTCTAAAAAGTGTAAAAGGTTAATTATGCTTATTCTATGTTAATAATATTACCTGTTTCTTTCAACCACCTCTCTGAAAGCTATTTTCTCTGTCACCTAATACACATGACCTTTTTAAAGGCTAAGTTCAGGTGATGCCAAGCACAGAACACCCACAAAAGCCCTGTGTGACCCAACACACTCAAAATAGTTTTTTTTTTTTTCAGAAATGTGGGCAGGAAGCAGAAGTAAGGTATTACAATAATTTTTCTTCCATTCATTCCAGCATCTATTTGCATGATTAATCCTCTGGGAAGAAATGCTTGCATGGGGAGAAGCTATCTGAAGAAATATGAGTTAATAGATTGAATGATGCTTCCAACTTGTACAGTATCAGTCGAATATCTAAATGTGCCTGTTCACAATCACTGCGGCATCTGAGGTGGCTCCAAAAATCCATCCCTCACTTGCTAGTTGTATTTCAGTGGATGTATACAATCCATAACATACTGAATATAATCAGAATTGTGCTGTCAAATGATGTTCCTCTAATGTAAACTGTCATGTACTATCAAAGAATCTCATCTGGGTCTCCTTAATGAAAAGGCTCTTGCTGATAATTTTTCTTGTTACTCAAGATAGCTTAGAGCATGGCATCTATTTCCCCTTGGTCCTTAGTCTCCAAATTCCACCTTTTGAGACAAAGACAGACTTAGATCTTTGGTTTGAATAATGTTTTTATTTGCTGGTAGGCTTTAGGAGCTAAAAATATAAATAAGGTCAGAATGATTATATCATAAGATTTGGTCATACTGGCAGGATCATCTGTGTATTAAAATAAAACAAAAATAAAAACAGAAAGTAAATAGCAAATGTCTCTACTCACTGCCAATAGACAAAAAACAAAACTGTTTCCTAACCCTGTCTCATATTGAATCATGTGCTCAAGCAATGCAAAAGGTAATGAGAAAAACATTGCTTCCACTTCAAGAAGCTATGGAAGACAGGCTGACAAAAAGTAAGAGTGGCACAAAGAAGAATAGGTGCTACACTTTAAACTGTTTATTTACTTAATTGTACATTCCACTGCAGCATTCCATTTAATAGATTAAAAGGATAAGCTACTATAGTAGCAAACACCAGGAAATATCTGAATGTTCATCTATCCTACAATTATCTTGTATTTTCAAAATTAATTTTTGTGAGCTGCAATAATCAGCAAAAATTAAAATGTATGTTATTTATATTAATGAAAGTGATGAATTGTAAAATGTATTTTTCACAAGCTTTGGAAGAGCTGCCACCTGACCCAAATTACTTAATGAAAGGACGACCAACTGATCATGGAGAGTGCTGTCAGTAGGGTATTGCACCACTATTGAACATTCTCATTCAGGGTTCTGGAAGAAACTCCTCCAGGGTTCAGGAAAATATTTTGTTACAGAGAAAGCCAGCCAATTTCTTTTTGTTTTCATTTATCTCAGGGCACTGACAGGCAGCGATAAACTAAATTCAGCCAAGAATTAGGATCAGATGGTGAACTGAGATTAGTTCTGCAAACTTCTCTCAATCTGACAAACATAGCAGAAAAAGGTCTCTCCTCATTCTACATCTCTCCCCTATATGATTTAGGAAGCTAGATCATCTGGACCAAGACATTAGCTACTGTAGTCAGGGGATACTTTTTTGTTGTTGTTGAATTTATTCAGTTTCTCATTCATATGCTCACAGGACATTGACACGGATGGATTTTTGGTCAGGGAACACATGTCCATTTCACTGCTTCCCTCCCCCACTTCCCTTAATAAAGCCAGGAAAGATGTACAATAACTGTAGCTGTCTGCAAAGTCTCTTCCCTAGAGATGGGAATAATGAGCTCTTGGAAATGTTTAAAGTCTACTAAATAAGAAAAGCATCTAGCAATGATCTGGTAAAACAGTTTTGAAGCCATGAGAATCCACTCAATATCTCCAGCACTATTATTTTTAACTAAGAAACTAGGACTAGAGCCAATTTTATACTTCTGGAATTATTATTGGTTTAGAAATTTATATATATTTACACACATATGCATCTTTTAAAATGTCTACATTTCCTAGCATTCCATGTAGACAACTAGGGCTTTAAATCTTCACAAAATTCAGCTAAATAATCAAGTCCCCACCCATCTCTAAGTATTTGAAGTATAGCTGTGTCCAAAATGCTTTCAGTTGTTTTCTTTGCCAATAAATAAGAAAAAAAGGCCCATTAAGATTTTGCAAATTCATAAATATTATAAAATTTCTGGGATAATGACTTGGAGCAGTTATAAAAGACTGTCTCTAGGGATTCCTTCACGAACCTCCTGGTTGGAGGCATGGATAGTGCTGTGAAAATATTTAAAACAATTAAATACAGTGAAGGAAACTCAGCTTATGCAGTTTGAGTCATTGCACAATGGCTATGATGTACAAGCTAGTGCACAGCATAAAGATTATAATAATAAGAATCCCCCACAGACAAACACTACAAATAACAGCCCTAGATGTCCATTTGGCAACTTCCACATGTTGTTTCTTACCCTTCAACAAGCAAGGAAGGCTAGAAGCATCACAAGAGCTATCTTGCACTAGCCATGTGCTTAGAGGTGGGCTCTTAGATGTAGCACTCAGCAGCTAAACTTTTTCAAGGCTTGGCTTGAGTCTCCAGCAAAAAATTTCAAACTCTTCTAAGTCATGAGCAATAAATGCCATGACCTGAGCTCCAAAGGAATCTCTTCCCTGCGAGGATGAGTGACACAGTGGCTTTCACTCCCTCCTACAAAAATCTTGTCAGCTCTCAACTTTCATATCTAGTCCTAAAAAACCTCTATTGCCCTTTGTTGTAGCTTCAGAGTACTTTAAAGAAAGACTTTCTTAATACACCAAAGTGGTTTTAGATGCTGGAATCTCACATTTTTTCCTGAACTTATTGCAATGTTTGCTTGATAGAATCTGAACACAGATCTAGTACATTCTGTTGTACAGGACAGCCTTATCTTTATGCCAAGAGACAAACAAATTGTTCTCCTAGAAGTACAGGGTATGCCCTAAGCAGGACTATCTGGAACATACCAGATCTCTGAAAAAGCCAAATTTTCAACCTGCAGAACCACAAACAAACCACAGAATCCATATTTACTCCACCATTGAAGTCTCCAAAATGAAAAATATGTACTTTTTTCAACAGAGTCAAAGCTCACAGAAAACAGAATAGTACCAGTTGAAAGAGACCTGTATGAATCATCTACTCTAAGGAATCATCTATTCTATGATTACCTCAGGGCTGACCATAAGTCAAGGCATATTATTAAGGCCATTGCCCAGAAACATTGACATAATGTTCTTCTCTTTCCTCCAAGAGATAGCTAGAGAAATACAAAAAAGCTTGTTGGTGCAGAAGTAATGCTGTGCAAAATTTAATATTTAACTGGACCCATCTAAACAGATTAGCTCTGCATGCCACTACTTGACCAAGCAGATCTAACTGGAAGAGACTGAGCTGTGAAAAAGGGGGCTGCATCCCCAGCATTAAGACCAGATGGCTCTTACATGGAAAACAGGTGTGATCTGTCACTGGAAAGAAACAGATCCACATGCAAAAAAGGGAAAAAAGCATGTGGAGGAAACCTTTCTCAAATACATTCCCATTTATTTACAGTAAAGCTCACTCATAATGACAATACACTTTTGACTGTAATGTTGCAGGATTAATCAAATAATACATATCATCTACAAAAATAGTCCCAAGTTTTCACTTTTTATTTTTGTTTAGTGATATATAACAGATTTGGAATTATACTAACAAAATGAATAGTAGTATAGGAGCAGTCCTTGGGCCAGTAGGATACGTGGCAAAAGTTCTAAGTCTGTATTCACCACACAGCTTTTTTTTTTAGTATTTTGCAGAATTTAAATCATAAACAGATGTTTGTGGAAAGAAACTATCTCCTCTTTCTTACATACAATGTATTAATCACTCTAAAATAAGACTATAAAGATAGTATCTTGCCAAGTCCTTTGTACTTAGCAATGTTACTAAATACATGATTTACATCCCATTTGGGACAAAGCTTTAGAAGCAAAATTTGGGATGCTTCAGTGATCTACAAAAACAGTTATAAAAACTATTTAAGTATTTCTTATTTTGAGTGGGGACAGTGATAGCAAGGAGGTATTAATGAAGCTGAAAAGCAGCAGTTGTTGCTTATCATCTGTTTATCCCTTAGGAAGGGAAGGGTGGGAACTGTGGTGTGCTATGACAGAACCAAGGAGGAACCAAGGACATGGGACATACAGCAGGCAGCCAGAGCATGGCAGAGACAGCAGAAGTTAGGAGATCATGAAACCACACAGACAGCAGAAGTTAGGAGATCATGAAACAAAGTCATTAAATAACCAAGACAATGTGTTTAGAAAACCTGACTTAGAACTGCAAATCAGCAACCCAAGGGGATATAAAAGAGAGAACAGCTGTGACATAGAAGAATTAGAGATAATTATAGGTAGGAACAAAACTGGCTAAGAACACAGGTAGGATTAGGATTGAACAAGCCTATCCAGAGAGAAGTGGTGCTCATTTTCTCATTTACCAGTGAGGTAGGGTGCTGCCATGTTAAGCAAAAAATATCCAAGACACATCACACCAGACAAGGTTATTGTCTTTAAAAGCTTCTAGTCCTGCCCCACCAAGGAAGGAAAAAAATTTAAAGAGACCACAAATAATTGTGTCATGACATTCAAAACCTAAATAAGGTCTATACCATATTAGGGTGAAAAAAGTCATTCTGACATCAGCTGGTCAGAGCTGCTTGAATCCACAAAATCTGGCAAATTACTTTTTTACTCTGGTTTTGGTTTGGGTTTTGGAGAGATTTTTCACATGCCTTCACTATTCTTAATCCACAGCATCACTGGGATAGAAGCTGCAGTACTTCAGTGGTGGTGTAGCTCCCTCACTCATCATAGCCCTTGCAGCCAGGAACTTCAGTTTAGAGCAGAAAATATATAATCCACTGGTGGTCTCACACAGCACATGCAACAGGAAAGCATACAAAAAGAAAATACCAGATTTTTCCCAGCAGAGGACCATCTCTTATTACATCCTCTTTCTGAGGATACAGCAGTCATGCCTGCATTAGGAGTTTCAAGCTGACACCTCTGAGCAGCAGAACACTGGACTTTATTGACTAATAACTAAGTAAGAAAAATCAAATGTTAACCTTATTAAAAATGAAGGAACTCAGTTTCCTGTAAATGTGACATTTAAGCAGTCTTCAACCACAGGCACAGTCTGAATCCCAGTATCAGATGCTGAAAGTGAAGAGTGTCCCTAGCACATATGGTAGTAAAGTCTATAGTTATTATAAAGTGCATAACATTTCATAATGACAAAAGCAATCTATTATGGTACCATCATTGCTGCTCAGAACTTCAAAATTAGTTCACAGCACCCTCTTGCTTTATGACTGACACGTGAGTAGCATGCTAGCAATTGTTTTCCTGCATCCTACTTCTGCCAAAAGTTAGGCCCTTCTATTTCAAAAGCATTATACTACCAAAAATGGAGCAAAATTAATACATTTTCTTTTCCAATTAAAAGAATTACAATCAAAATGGAACTGCTTTCCATTCTAGCCATTCTTATCTAAATGAGATACTGTTTGTACTATACATCCACATTTCACTTCTAAAACTAAACACAGGAGTGGAGTTTGAGGCCTTTTAAAAAAAAACACTTTTCTATGTGAAGAAGCAGAAGTTAGCCTTGGCCATTTCTCTTAGAATGATTCAACTGCTTCAAAGTCACTTCTGTAACCCAGGAGAAGAAATGCAATGAAAAAACTTCAACATCCTGGGCAGTTTAGTTAATATTCATTTTTCACTTGAAGGTTTTACCTTACAGAACTGACCATTTGTTTAAAAGTCTCTTCAAACTCTGATTTCATTTTTATCACCTTGCTTAGTTTATGTCAGTGCAGTTCAATTACATACCTGAAACCCCACTAAAACACCTACATACAAAACAATAATTTCAAATACTTGGGCAGAGAACATTACTTAAAACCTCCATCAGCAACATCGCTGTGTTTTCAGTCAAAAAAATTTACTTAGGTGAATTTTCCCATTTTTTCCAATCACAGCAAGATTCCTAACACAGAAAGAAGGTAAGACAACAAAAATGAGATGAAATTTGAGGACCGTGGCAGTATTTACTCAAGCTAAAACTTGTGGTTTAGTGGTTTTCTTTGGAGCACAGACTATGTTCTTTGTCAAAAATCTTTTTTGTCCCATATTCTATTAAGTGGTTCTTTGACATTACCTCTGCTCTGTGAGCCAAAACTGCTGCTAACAAGCCTCAACTGAGAAAACACTATAGCTTTGTTGACCTTGTCAACTGTTTATATTCATATTAGCTCCTTGTTCTTGACCATCTAACCTCCTGCTCCCAAGCACAGAACAAAAACATTTGGTTTAGCACCTTATTCTGTCCTGCATACCTAGAGCTGTATGAAACAGCCACTTCCTTGTCTTCTGCTCTAAAGTTTTCTCCATTATATGGTTTTATACCAATAGATGCAATTACAAAATATAAGAATTATGGAGTTTTTAATACAACCAAAACCCAGAGAAGCAGAATGATGGCTAACAGACTTCATCAAAGCAGCTCTGTCAGTAGAGCTCAAAGGAGAAGGCATCTGGGACAAAAGCACAGCAGTGCCAGCTCTTACATCCACAGACCAAACTTTAGGAGTCGCCTGCCCAGCTGGAGGTGTCTGTTAATGCAATAGAGCAGCACAGCTGCAAGAGGCTGAGTAATTCAGGTAGAATGCTGGTTAAAAATGCATAGTGGATTCTACACACCATGATCTCCTCCTCGATTCTGGATTTCTTGCCAACAAGTCACTTAAGTGTCTTTAGGCTATGGGCCTGCAGCATTTGAAGGTGGTGCTGCGATAAAGTGAGGATGTGCAGCTGAATTTGACATCAGGATCACACCCAGTACTCCTCACATATATTATTTCAAAAATGGCCACCATGCCTTTTAGTTAACAGCTACAGATGAGCAGCTGGTTCCCATTTTGAAATCTGATTTGGAAAATATACAAAACCAGCTCCACTCAGTTCTCTTATCCTGAAAATATCATTCTTTGAAAATATTTTCCATATATAATTTACAGCTTCTATGCTTTTCTGGCAAAGAAAAGAAAACAAGTTCTTAGACTGTGTAGTCTAGCTTAAACTGAAAAATCACATCTTTTATACAAATTTAGAATAATTAAAGGACTTTAAAAAGCATTTCTTTCTATCTGTCATGGCATTCTTAAATCAGCTGGTGTCAATGTGAAGGATGAATTATTTAACTGTTTTCCCCATATAACTTCAGTAGAATCACTGTTGTCCTACAGAAGAAGAAATGTACCATTCCAGAAGTCATACATGTGTCCATATTATAATTAATTTTTCAGAAAGCAAGACTGTAATCAAAGATTTTAATAAAAATTTGACAGTGTAAAAATATCTCTTGATGTCTGGATCATGATATCTTGCCAGAGAAACGGGCTCCATAGGTTTTCAGATGACTCCAGTGCTGCCAAATGCAAAACCTCTAAAAAGACAGGCTTTCTATTCTGCAGCTACTGGAAAAGGATAGATAGATAGATAGATAGACAGACAGACAGACAGACAGATATGGTGCAGAACCAAAGTATATGTAAGAAAGTCGATGCAAATATTATTGCTGAATTAGGAGATTCTCATAGTTGGCTAAAGCACATGAGATATGAGATTACTAAGAGAATTGTAGCATTTCAGAGACTTGCACAAGTGCTTTCTGTTCTTACACATGGGACCACAAACACAGATGACATCTAGGCAAAAAATAAGCTGGTTAAACATTTACAAAGCATATACACTACCTGAAATTAAGACTAGATAAACTCTTTTTGGGAGCTTACAGCTTAGTAAAGGAACACTGGTTTCCTCCTGCGGTTTTTCTCTTCAGATTTGAAGACTCTTCCATTACTAGTAACTATCAAAACATTTAACATTTCAGTTTATCTAACAGATATAAATGAGCTTGCTCCTATTCATATGTTCTGTTGAAGGAAGAATAACTCCCGTACAGAGTTTCTAGATCAGAGCTCTATTCCAAGAAAGAACAAAGATCCCAAATAACTGTTCCACCAAGGTCTTTTAAATAGGGAGAGAGAAAAAAAGTTAATTTACTTATAACAGTAGAAATTAATCAAAAAGCAATTATAATAAAATTAAATTTATACATCCTTTAACTAAGTATTTCAGAAACAGTATAATCTATGGTTCTGTGATTCTAGAAAGGAGGTTTTACTTTTTCTAGCAGTATTTAACTCCATTTTTATTAAATTCTGCACAGTTCATTTTGAAAAATCCCTGCCAGCAATCTCTTTCCAGTAACCATTTAGGCTTACTACAGATCAGCAAGTACACTAACAATTAACTTTGATGATAAAATCCACCAAATTTTAGTGGAGTACTGGAATGTACTTCACTAATTATTCTCTCACTGTTTCAAAAGTAAAATGTTCGACAGCTTTCTGGTTTTGTACAAAGTTAGATCCCATTTTTAAAAGGAGAAATATCAGTGACATGGTGCCAGAGATAAAACAGTAAAGACTTTTCTTCTGCAGGAGCCAATGCAAGGAGAGCAGGACAAATTTTTTCCACCACATTATGAGGAAGATCTAAAAAATGAGGGATTAAGAAAAAAGCATCTTCAAATCACTCACACCCCAGTCTAGTTTTCAAAATGTGTTCCTTTTTTCTCTCATATACACCTCCAGTTCTATAAAGGATGACCTACCAGATGACTATTATCTGCTTGTGGGGATACAATCAGTTCCTTTGAAATTCCAAAATCTAGTTATTAAAATAAATTCCCTTACACAACTTTTATGATTTATTTCTTTATGCAAAGAACTTTTATGATTTTGCAATTAAACAAACACATTAGCTTAACAGATAACATGATTTATTCAGAAGTTGTTAGCACTGGCAGCACTGTTGAGTGTCTGTAAAGCATCAGTTGACTGCACTTACATATGGTAGTGGGCTTGAAGTGTCATATTGCATTTTTCAGCCATGGGTAATATTTTTTACAGTGGTTTATAAACACCAGTGATTGCTAATGCAAAAATAAGATGTGAATCTGGAATTTCCAAAAAGGGTAAAAAGTTCTGCAGATACCAAATACTGTCTCCTTACCTCTAGATTAAAAAAACAACAATGAATCAGTGAAATGAATCAATTGTATGATGTTGCAATTAAGAGCATCAGTCTTTAGTTCCCTTCAATTAAGCAAGCTCTCAGTTTGTTTTATTGGCATGAAATTGGTATAAAGAGACTGCAGGGACAGGAGGAGAGAGGCAGTTCCCAGCATTCAACTGATAATGCACACAATTCCAGAATTCAGCTCTGGAATGCTTTTGAATCCCAATTCCAAAATCCTGGCAAAGAGTTCATATGCAAGGCTTGCACAGCTGAAAGACTAACACAGCCATAACCTCAGTATACAGTTAAATACTTGCATTTCACAAGTCAGCATTTCAATCCATATTTAAGCATCACAAGAGAAATATCCTGATTTTTAGAAGTGCTGTTTGTCCACACTTCAGTACACTATACAGCTAGGCAAGGACATATGGATTACTGCTAGAGCTGTAGGACAGCCAGGGAAGTCACTGAAGTTTCCACTGCAATTTTCCTAGGAAGACTAAAAATATCTGGTTGAGTCTATCAAGGGTCCTGGTCTTGCAATAATCTCAAGGAGTATGGATAATTAAATTCTGGGAAAACACTAATTTGCCTATAGCTCTTTGGCTAATGTCACTGTCAATTTTTAATACAGTGATGACAACACTTTAAATAAAATAATACTTCGGTATTAAAGTATCTAAACTTCAGTTCTAAGATAGATCCATGAAGATCCATGACATATATCTATTCTCTCAAGGTATATTTTATCCAAAAAGGATATAACTACAATGCAAAATAATATAAAAAGGCAGCTATACAGCAATTTGCAAGTGCCTGACCTACACAACAGTGAGCCATGATGGTTTATTGCTAAATCAGCCAGTGACAAAACAAGCCAGTAACAACCAAATGATGAATGGGTTATGTCAGTGGTATTATTAATAGCTTACTATTTGTAGGCAACCAGGCAGCAGAGGCACACATGGGCATGGGCTGACCCACTGCCATGGATCAGGAATCTCAGCAGCAGCAGTTTGGGTGGTATACTCTGAATAAAGCACAGCAGTGCTGTTCTCTGCTAGAGGTAAAGGACCAAAGAGTGAGGTACTCAAATCCAATTAGCCAGACCGTCAGTGACTGAACGTTTTCCTGAGAGCTGAAATATAGGTAGAAATACTTCTTGACTTCTAGCGGGAAAGAGACAGAGCTGGGATAAAAGGGACAGATAATTTACTGCATTCTGATGTGAACTGAAGCCAAACTTTTGATATTTAACTTTACTAGAGTTTCCAAAAGGAGAAAAAAATAAAAGAAAAAGGGAAAAAAAAACCCGAAACTGCTGCTTCTGACAGCCTGGAAAACTACTGTACTTCCGTAACAACGATATAAACCTTGTTAAAATATTACACTCACACAAATTATTCAAATAAATCAACATTCATTCCATTTACAATGCAGTGCACCAGCTAACTTCTGTTGGGAATGCTGCCCACCATTTGCTGGAGCTATAAAAGATGAAGGAAAGTAACTGAGATTATCCAGGCCTTTTCCATTTGAAAAATCCCTTTCTAAAATAGTTTGCAGAAGAAAGGACTAGGAACAGCATGTTCTACACTTCTTGAGTTTTGAATGGCTGAAGCAAATCTGGGACATAATTAAGCATTATTAGAATATATAAATACATCCAATTTGAGCTGCAGATGCAGTTTTGGTACAAGAGGCATAGTAAAAATACTAAAATATTCCCCCACTTTCTCTATCTTATCTCAAAACCCAAAACAATGGCCTTTCCTCTCAGTACCATGTTTGAGGATTTTGGTACTTTTTGTTTTCTTTAAAGCATGAATGAGGTTTTATTTCTTCAAGGCTCCTCTGCTAATCTTTGCTAAGAATTTCTCTTAAGGTCTTGCATCACAAGCAATAATAGGTTTCTCTCTGCAAATAAACTTGATGTGACTAGAGTCTGTCTATCCTGCTATGATTTTGTTTCACTGACAGACTCACTTTTCCTTATACTACTTACTGCATCCAAAAAGTCTGCACAGCATATATTTGTAACATTTCCAGCAACCATATATGATTTAACCACCAAATGAACCAACAGGGAAGGGAAGAAGGCACTAAATAACAAAACCAAACATCAACCAACCAAAAAAACTGCTTGCCTACATTTTTCTTTTTGTGATGCCATTTATAAAGATATTCATACTAGGAGTGAATTAATTAACCTACTCCCCCTTATACAACAGAACACACAAAAGCAGATGTTTTCTACCAAGTCTTCTTTCCTCCATGTCAGAGCTCCCTGGATCTGGCAACTGAAAGAGTGCTAAATGTTTACACAGGCATCCCATCTCAAGAAACACAGTGCAGTCAGTTTACTTCTCTGTTCCCCCTACACAGGCAGGTGAGGACAATTCCAAGCAGGGCATCCCACTAATAACCAGAGCCTGGAAAAGGATTCAGGGTTCCTTAACAACCCTCCTAGAGATGGCATCATCTGTTGACAATTTAAATGTTGCAAGTGGAATCAGTTACAAGTCATCATGGTTAATCACAAGATTTGAAGATTATCCTCAGGCAAACCATCATAGTTGCTTGAACTATTAGAATAAAACATAAACCTTGATTATGAAACTGTTTGAGTTTTCCTCTTCCACTGTCCATTATCCAAAGAAACAGATCCTCACTTAAAACCACAATGTAAAAACACAATGTTTTTTTTTTTTTTTTTAGTCCAAGAGCCTTTTTTAATAGTCAAACAAGCTAAGAAGCCTTCTGAAAGGTCTTATCTCATGAGTATAAAAAACTCCACCTGGGAGTCAAGGTGGGCAAGGAAGCCTGGACCCAGGCACTTTCAGGAAGAACACAAACCCATCAATGACTGGAAATGAATCTCAGATGTAAGCAAACGAAAGAACTGAGGATAGGTTCAGAGAACAACTGCAGCTGTAGTCAAGGCAGCCTACAGGCTACTGCCAAAGGACCCACCTTTCTCATATCCTGCTGTCCACAGTGATCCTCATTAGGAAGTTAATATTCACTGCATGGTGGAAGGAGCAGCTAGGCATAGACTTGAAAAATTGCTTCAAAGGGCCTAATTCCCAATGAGGGAAAAAATCTCTATACAGAAGGATCTTCACTAAGTCTGCCATAGGAGGGAGTTGTTGCAGCAGCATTTCTTCTGCACGCTTTCTGACAGCCTCTTTAGCTTGATCAATATGGGAACACAGAGGCACAATGTAAGTCTTGGTCTTGCACCACTAAAATGCAGAAGAGGCACCAATGCTCCCACAACCTGTGCTTGGACAGGTCAGAATGACTGTGTGGTCCAACCACTCCCTTAATGATGCATACCTATATGCACCTTTTAAGGTGACTTCTTGCCAGTACATTCTCTTGCCGTAAGTAAGGGCTGTATGAATTAATTAATTTAGTCACAAATTGAACTATATTCTAATGCAATCTACTAAATGAAAACAGCTACTAAAATATTTTTCTATTTTGATTTTGTGGATACATTGCTTTTACAGTTGTTCTCAAAGTTAGCTAAACCATATTTACCATAAAACACTGCTTTAAAGTAGTACATGAAGTGAAATGAAATACTGCTACCATCTGTGAATAATGTAATCAGGCAAATGAGGAATAATGACTACATCATGGTAATTTAGGATGGAACACAGTGAATTACAATTGTCAGCAGTTTGGTTTATAGCTCACAAACTTGAGAAAAGCACAGCATATAAAAAGAGTGGGGAAGGATTTAATCAAAATATCATTACAGAAGAGAATGTAAACGACACATGGCATTACTTTTCAAGTGTCCACCACCATTATTTGTATCTTGGAGTGTAACTGAAAACTTACCATCACACACACACACACACAAAGATAACTTCAGTGATATCGGGCTGCTCATACACATCACAAATACACAGGATTTAGCTCATAACAGACGAATAATTCCATCCAACTCTTTGGAGTTGTGGTAGGTAGGCAAGGAAATAATCTATGGAAAATCCCCTAGATTCTTTCCATTTTCTAAGTTTCCTATCTGTTCATAGGCCAGAGGTGCAAGTCAGTATTTTCCCTGCCTACTATAATGACTTCTATTGGGGATGGTCTGAAGCAGAAAGCAAGCTGGTAGGATGCTCTTCTTCCCTACTCTGACATTCTGTTGAGGGGTTTGTGCAAACTAAATATTCTTTGAGATGGAGAAAAATTTCTGTACTCTTTAAATCTCCTCCTTGCATTAGACAAGGAAATTCAAGTCCCTGTTATTGAAAAGATGCTTTTTTCCTCTCCTTTAATTTCTTCCATTCTACATATTTTCCCCTCAAGCATTTCCATAATCCTTTCACTGCTGTACATGAATACCTCTTGGCCACTGATATATTTCTCTTTGCATCATCACAGTAGAGCAGAAAAGAAACGGGAACTGGAATAAAAAGAGAGTTATTTTCTCTGGTTACACATGAAAGTTTGGTGGATCAATCCCAGCTACCAAAGTGTTGTTTAGCAATCCCTCCTCTCAAAGTTTCCTCTGTAAACATAGATATTTAAGAACAACTTGTCATTTGGAAAAATTTACTTGTCTGTATAAAATGTTTTATGACCCACTTCTCCACAGGGCAGAAACTTAACAAATGTGTCTGAATTCCAGTTAGTATTATGTTCTTCACTGATGAAGACAACTGTCCGTCTTTTTCTCCTGTCATAAAATATTCCTTCCACTTAGAATATTCTTGTTCCTCCAAATTACTGCACTGACACAAAAGCAAGTACCACCTGGTAATGCCCAGAGAAATTATAGTCCCTGCCCTCAGAGAGGGTAGCTGCTAGCACTGGTAATAAATAAATAAACAAACAGATAAATGTATACATATATAAATAAATAAAAGCTGTTCACTGGATTTTTGTCACCAGAAATCCAGATACTTTCCATATGTTCCTGCCTTCCCTCATGTGGGAAAAATCATAATGTACTAGTTCCATTCTGCCATGATAGCACACTGGATACTGTACCAAAATCTTTAAGTAATGATTAGTTTAAGTTTAGGGTTTGTTGGTTTGGTTTGGGGTTTTCTTTTCTTTTAATCCTGACTCTTTCATAAATAATTTTGTTTCATAAGTAGAACTTTTTTTAGAGTGAATATAAGCAGAGGCTGAGAAGGAAGAAAGTATTGCAGTTCATGAAACTATACCTTTATATGAAGCACTTTCTTTATTATCATGCCATTCATTGTATAAAGATGACTTTTCAACATGAAACACTATAAATTATGCTGCATACAAATTTTCAAATTTATAAAAATTAAGATTCTCAAAATTTAACAATCATTCAAGATGACATCTAGGAAAATTCCCTGGAAGCCAATAAAAAGCCTGTACAGAGTGCACCGCCCTGTACTGCTGCCCACTCCTTCTTGCTCCCTGGCAATGCTGCTAAAACCTGGCTCTCACTTCTCTTAGATTTTGGCCTCTCTGGAGAATTATGAAGGTGAAAAAAGATCTAAAAGAGGTATTTCACATAGCTTTCCGACTTGAAAATATCTGTCATCACCCTGTCTTTAATTTAGACTTATTAAAAATCCATGACAGCCTTGTGTTTTACAATATTCATGATTATGTATGTCTTGGAGATGTACTGAAAACACCATGACAGCAGATTTCACCAGAATTCATCCCATTCCCAGAACTGATTAGGCAGTGTTAAATAAGAAAGCTTCTTTTGGAGCACCATGGCAGTAAGTAACAATAAATATGACTAACATAAAATTTAACAGACCAAACATGCATCTAAGATTAGCAAAGCAAATACTCGCTCAGTGAAACAGACAGCAGAAGGCCAGGAAAACTGAAAAGAGGAAAAACATAATAGAAACTTTCATAAGGAAAAAATAACTATCATGTAACCAAAGCATACAATTACCTAGATCACCACAATGTTTGTAAAAGGAATCATGACCTGTATGTTTAACAGTCAGACCTGCTATGCCAGAATCAGCTGAAAGTGCTGAGTCTGCCAGTGGCACTTTAAACACAAATCTGGATTTAAGGAAATGTAAAATTATTGAGCAATTGGACTTAATTTTTATTTAACTACATCACTTTTCCCTTCACCTTAGTAAATGGGTATCATAATGAATGTAGGTGTCACACTACAGGCAAAACAATTCACAAGTAAACCACGCAAAGTTGGAATTACAATTTTTAAGTGCTCCACTTCAAACATGAACTTCAACCACCGCTGACCATGACAGATTTAGCTGAGAACAAAGTGATCTTTCAGAAGGTCAAGCAAACACAAATTGCTCAAAATTGCTCAAAAATTACAGAGCTTTAAAGATGTTTAAGTAACAAGCGCATGTCAACCAGAACTTCAAACATTACTGAGATAATCTTCTGTTTGACTCTGATTATTTCCTTCAGTATCAAAAACAGTGGCTCATTTTAAAGAAAGGGCAAGTTAGAGAATGCATTATGTTAGAGATTTTCAGAGCACAGAGCAATTTCTAATGCTCTGAACATTCTTTTAGGGAGGTTACTCTATTAGAAAGGTTCACCAACATTATCTGCAGTGTTTTTCAGCAGAGTAGCAAACATACAACAGCTCAGTCACACCAGCAACTTCCAATAGGAAGATTATGAACAAGGGAGTGGCAGTGGGGATGATGGGGAAAAGTCTAAGTAGTACATGAAAGAATATGAGTTTCAGGCACAGAAATTAATACCACTTCTTGGCCAAGTTTCTTTTGCACAGCAACCAAGGCAGAAAGAACAGAAGTTATGTATACCTAGGTAAGGTCTCACATGCAGATGGGGCACACGGCAAGACTGAGGAGCTGGAAAGTATTTCCAGGTTCCACAGCTCAGCCTCACCTTTGGGAGGCAGATGGAGAAAACACATTCCTCTAAGGATCCTGGCAACTGAGCTATATCAGATATATACATTGAATGCAGAGCTAGAACTCAAAATACTTTAAGAAACAAGGAAACTATGAGCAAATGTGTTATTTGACATGCAAGGAGAACTATTTTATGCATCACAGTCTTATAATAAATTTAACTACTTTCTGTAGTTGAAAAGAGAAGCAGTGAAAGACCTGACTTGGTACCAATACCATGACATTTAAAATTAAAACACTGAAAAGTTAGTCCTGTCAAGGGTTTGGTGGGGGTAGAGGCAGGGGTTGCTAAGTATGATAGCTTCTTTAAGGCTGCTCACATCTCATGTATGAAATCACAGACAGAGATAATGTAGGCACAGAACTAGGCACAGAAAATTATTAGGCAAATATTTAACAATCTAAATCTTGAAAAATATGTTTGAAAAACTAGTTATATCCAGATGAATTTTGCTGCTCGTACAAGTCAAGAAACTGCAATATTGAAGGTAAATATCTAAGGCAGTTATAAACTCCTAAAATACTACGCTCAAAATAAAAATTATCTGGAACCTAACAACTCTGTTGTCTTTTCACAAGCTACTGACCTTTATTTCTTTCAAGATGAAGTTCACAGTGGAATTCATCAATAAGTAGCACAGATAGATCACTTACCTTTCAGTCACAGCTTCCATGAATTCATCAAGAAGATCATCATAGGCTTGACCTCTAATTCTCTTGTGTCTCAGCCCAATATACAAAGGATCTTTCAGCAATGTCTGTTGAAAAAAAAAAATGTTTGAAATATTACATGAGCAAGTTACAATACTATGGTCTTAGTTAATAAGAAGGGGACAAAAATAGAGTGTTTGAGGATTAACCCAAGCATATGAAGAACACATCGATTTATCCACCCCTACATTAAGACCAAAGAAGCATAAAGATTAAAGAAACACTCTTTTGTATCAAGGAAAATGGATACCCTAATCTCAAAGGAAGTGTATAGTTTTCAAGTAAAAAAGTAAAGTTTACTCTGAAATATCAGGTTTCAAAAGTATCTTTTAAAGTTTTAGTAATTTTCTATTTTTCTTTTATATCCTGAAAGTACTCTGACATTTAAAAAAAGCTATTTTCCTTCATTTTATCATAATGTTTCACAAATCTCTCCCAGAGCGCATAATTTCAACTGTGTTGATGAGCTGATACTCAGAAAATGAGCAGTTTTCTAAAATTTAATATGCCAAAACATAACCAACCCCTTCCCTTTTCCTTCCAAGTTTATTAGATTATCAGTTTATATTCTAGAATTTTTAATTTCAGCTATCCATGTTCCATCAGTTGGATACGATTTCTGAATTTATCTATGCTTAAATCTTGTACTTCTTCTTTCTTTAGCTTTATGATCCGTACTTCCCATAAAAACACCAAGGCTATATCACTCCATGTCTTCACTACTAGAAGGTTTGATGTATTTCCAAATTATAACTTACTAATTACTAAATTTATACTTCCCCACAGCAAGTGTCACACTTCCACTGGCTTTCCCAGGAACTCGGGTATAAAGACACTCTTTGTTATTATTTCTCACATGCCTCTGAAAACAAATAAGCTAATTTTCCTATTGCCTATAGTGTGCAATCCTCCCACACATGCCCAAACAGCTCACAGAATAGGTCGGAAGCTTGACCAAACATTTTTCATCCAAAAACAATTTGTAAACTCAACAGGGTGGCAGAAATTTTTTGTACATCAGCTTCAACTAGAAAAACATTGTAAAGAAAAATACAGACCAACTTGTCTTCCAAGTGAGAGTCTTCAGGATGCAAAATTAAGCAAAAAGTCTGGAAAGCTTTCTCTTCCTGACCCAGACTGAGAAACAGAAATCTTATTTCTGAATTTTAGAGAAGTGCCTAAATTCCCATCCCAGCTTTGTTTTAAATTGTAAAACTGAAAAAAAAAAAAAATCCTCTGGGTCACAAGCCCCTGTTAAAGAATGATTTGAATCAGTATGAAACCTAAAATCTTTGGTGGCATTCTCCCCAGGAGGTTCCTGATACAGACCTATAGATAGAGATGGTTGTCTCTCCCTCACAGTTCTCTCCACTTCCACAAAGATGTCAAGAAATAAGATTAGAATGTTTTAAAAAATCAAGCTGAATTTTCTTGCTAAATTAATCACCAATTCAGAGCAATCTGTAATACATTACTTACAGCCATTCAGAAGTTGTTAGTTCAGCTTTTTGAAGTGAAACACAAATAAAGTTCAAAATTAAAATTACTTTGTAAGTGAAGGAGACATCATTACACTGTAAATATTTTATTTATTCCCTTCACCAACACTGTAGCATTCATGTCTAAGTAGCACATTTTTTTTCAGAAATAATTTTGCCTCTGTATTCACATTATGCTAAATATTCTAGCAGCAAAATCAAAATAATTTGTACCTACTCTAGATATGTCAGGAAAAACTGGCAAGAGTTTGATCTAGTATTTGTCAATGTAATTTTCTCTTTTGTATAGTCTTCTTGTTTTGATATAATCACTTAAAACTTTATAGTCAAGAACTATTTCTGAAATTATTTTTTCATTTCCATTTTAAGTTTTTCTAGTTTTTAAAAATTACCTCAAGAAAACCTGAAAAATCAAGGATAAATTTATGTATCTGGAGGATGAATTTGCACAAAGTGCAAATTAACTTTTTAACAACTGGAAATATTCAGGCAATTTTGGAGAGCCCATATGAGTTTAACACTTCTCACCAGATTGAGCACACAAGGTTGGAAAGAAGAACAGCCAAGCTCAGGAGCCTCTGTCAGGAACATCATGGTAGGACTCAGAAGCAGCAATCTCACTTCTAAAATCCCATTGCTGCAGTTTTCCATGCCAGTAGGCTTCTGCTATTCCATGTCCTGTGCATGGATACCGCATATTCCACTGTCCAATTCAGAATAAATAACTTAATCCCTTTCCAACTCTCCTAATTTTTCTTCCTAAACTGATTTGCTCTTTTCAAAGAGCTTCCACAAGCTTTTTATTAAGCAATGCCTGTTTTCTCATTTTATAAAACAATGCTCAAAATGAAAAACAAATCTTTGGTCCCTTTATTTTTTAAATTCTGAATACATGTTTCTAAAACACTTTGCAGCCAGATTGAATCAGTCTGATTCCTTCAAGAAGGCGGTTTAGATGGGCAGTGATTCTGTGAAAGTTCAAGAGAAACAGGCATCACATTACTCTGTTAAAAAAGTGCTAAATCAGCCTTTAAACACACATAAGCTCCTACACTCCTTTTGCTACTTCTCAATTTTTCATGTCTGTGAGCATTTAAATCTATAGTCAACACAAAAACTCAGAACTCCAAAGCAGTTCCATTTACAGGACCACTGCTTGAGTTTATTCACCTATCTTTGATGCTGAAATTTAATCTGAAATATTTTAAAGAATTATTACAGTGTTTCTGGAGTGTTTATAAACCTCTAGCCTCAGAAGTCTCACAAGCAGAGACAATTAATTCAGCGACACATCTCTGATGAAAAGCTTAGCCAGCTATATACTCAGATTTCAGAATTCCTTTACAGCTCAGTGCATTCCGCTTAACAAATGTTACAGTTTGACATGAAATAGCCCCAAAAAGTTCCTTTATGGTCCTGTTTGGAACAACGTATGAAGAAACCCGTGGCGGACACAAAAGAATGAAACATTCAGCAAGTGAAAAGAACAGTGGTCACGTCTGCGCCCTGAGTGGCAAACCATTGTGGAGCCGCTGCCTTTCCAAAGGCCGCTGAAGAATGAATAAGCTGCTTAAGCACATTATCCCTTTATTCAGGTCAACACCATGCAAACCAGGACCATGGTGTTTGTTTATTTTAGAGGGTTCACACATCTTGAGAGATTAACATTTGCTACCAACTATTTCATGGCTTTCAAAACAGATTACCAAAAAAAAAAAGTTTCGTCGTACGATCGAGCATGTCAAACCGACACGATGATTAGGTACTTTTCCTCAATGACTTGGGTTTCTTTTGTTACCTAGCTTGTTGTCAAAGCTTAAACTTAGTTTTGTGTTTTTGGAAATCAAATCTCTCTCAAAACATAACTCTCCTTTTCCCAGGTTAGTTGGTTTGTTATGCATATCACATGACACTGAAAAAGTTGATGCCAGCTTACTTTTAGACATGTTTATTCTAAGACTAAAAAAAGTTCTGAAACATTTAGGTTTACCAATGTGGTACATTCAAACTTTAACAGAAATAGTGTTTTCTAAGAATAAAGGGCTTTTATAAAGTTCTGGTTGTGGCAGTGGAAATATCAGGTAGATCTATTTAGAATTAGCTGTGCAAAATAACAAGTTCTTTGAAGCACCATCTGAGCACATTAAAACTGTAATGACCTTTGAGGGCTTTAAGAAAAAGGTAAATCGTTTATGCCATCTTACTTAAAGAGATCAGCAAACCATCACAGTTCAAGCAAGGCTGAGCTGTGCACCTGGCTCTAATTTAGCTACAAAAGTAAACCAGTGAGAAACAGAAAACTGCACACTTGAATATTTCATCAGTTGAGCACAAACACACTGAAATGTCATTTATTCCCAAACTTGGCACTGAGATGTTTCTTTGAAACAAATACATACTTCAGTGAACAGCTTCATGGAAAATTGTAGGGGAACATCTGCAAGACCCCGAGCCTTTCCACTGACAATGATGGAGCAGAGATAGTTCACAACCAATCAGTGCTACATAGACAGTGTTTGGTGTATGGTAATGCTTCAGAGTAGCAACTAACCCCATGCCATTAAAATGCCAAAACCCTCCAGCAGCTCTACAATGGGAAATGATTTGCACTAGAGTTCACAATTACAGAGCTAAAAGAGAACTGTATTTGTATGGGACATCTGAAGCTTTGGGACAAAGACATGCCACATGCCAGAAATTAAACACATTTCAGAGGATGATTCATCTAACAGGGCACACAGTTACCAAAAACACCAGGGGGAGGCCGCTGCTTTATCAAGTCTTAAATTTTTCTTACATTAATACACTCTTAATTCTTTTTGTAACTTTCTTGTCTCAGTTTTAACAGGTTGGGCAAGGGTTGGTGAGCAAAGGAGGGTTTCTGCTCTCTAGGAAAGTTGCATATTCCAAACTTCTATTTTTGTTCCACAAGACTGAAATTTCACTTGATGTCAAACTTTTTCCAATAAAAACAGTCAGCCAGTTAGGAACATGCCAATGTTGTGAACTTAACTTCAGCTTCCATCAATACTCATCACCCAGTAATCAATTTGCATTCATTTAAACTTTCAGCTTGAAAGCACTAACATGCTGAATCATGATTTTCTGTCCTTCAAAAACTGCTTACAGCTGCAAAGTGTTTGTCATGACATTAAAAGTGTGTAAGATTTCAACTTATAGTAGACTAGAAGGCCCTTCTTTTCTTTGAATAAGCTTGTTTTGAAGCCTCAAATACAGGATGATACTCTTAAAATGTGTAACAAATTCTGTGTTTCCAAATTCTAAGTGAACTTTGGATGAGTTGAATGTTACTAATTGGGTTTGAGGGTGTAGAATACTTTGCAAAAATAAGTTGCATAATCAAAGAACTAAAGATTTTTTCTGAGATTTTGTTTTCTTTGAGTTACACTAGCCATATGACATACTCACTAAGAAATCACAGCCCCTCCTATCTAAACACCAGACCTTTATCAACACATTTGCAAATGTTAGCAAGGGGCCTCTTGCACAAGAATAAAAGGAGCCTTACTCTCTGTTTCTCTCTAAAAGAAGGAGATCTCATCTTTGGGAGTCTCAGCTAATACTTTAACCAGACATCCCCAAAAAAGGTACAGGCATACAGAGCAGTAGCTCCCTTTGTCCTTCAGTTTCCTCCATGGGCTCCTCCACAGGACAGGATGCTACATAAGATCCCAACACAGAATTCCAAAAATTGGTATTCTATGGTAAGTTGGTAAAATGGGTCAGTCTAGCCATAAAAAAAGGAGGAAAAACCCCATACACCAGAGATGAGTTTTAACAGTCAATCTCAGCTGTGCTCACCTTACCAAAACCAAGCAGCTGTCAGTTCTTTAGAGACAAAGATATGGCCATACTATAATTACTATTTTCCCACCTGTAAGCGTAAAACCATCACTGAAAATTGTCCCTTGTCTGCTCAGACAAAATTTTAGACCTTCAATAGTCAAGAGTTTAAAAGATAATACATTCATAGTGCTCCTTTGTAATCAATCTTGAATGCAGTGCTTGAAAGGAATTACTTCTATGGAATAAAGGTATTAGCAAAGAGTATTATGAATTTTTGAGACAGCTTAAAATATAAAAATTTATTAAAACTCTGGTGAAGCAATATCCTAATGTAACAGAAAAGTAGTTATGGTGTTTAAAAATTCTGCTTAAAAGAATTTAAGGTTGGGGTAAAAAAAACAGAGAATATATTCTCTTTCATATATGTATAATGATACTATAGATTTGCACACCCAGACTAGACATTTGAAATTATTTCTCCTTAAAGACAGGCTTCATTTATTAAGCCCAACCTGTAATTTAATTTCATAAAGTTATTGAAGTGTCAATGTGACCTTTAAATCCTGTGCTTGCTTCTGCTCAGGGAGCTTACTCAATTTCTAACCTGAAGAGGAATTACCAGTTGTAGTTCGGAATGCTCACTGAGCCTTGTCGCTTATATTCCAGTGATTTCCCACGCATGCAGACAGCCTTGCCCAGCTGAAAAACTGTCAGCTCCAGAGAGCTTTAACAACAAAATAAAAATCCCTCTAATGGCTGGAAAGAATGCCTCATGAAGGAATCTTGTAACATGCTATGAAATTACCACAGCCCATCCCCAAGCAAGACTGCACAGAGCCGGGCTGTGCCAAGGACATTCTGTGGGATGTTTCCGGCGCATGTCTGTGGCACTGAATAAAGGCCGCAGTGTGTGAGGGCTGCGGGCACACCGTGGCCGGGTGCCCAGGGGCACAAGCCTCCAGCCCCCTCGCACGGCACCATCTGCCTGCCTCCCTCCATCCCGGGCCATGGCTACCACGGGGGCTCCTCCAGCAAGTCAAACACATTCCTGAGAGTGAGCACGCAAAGCTAAAGAGCTCCCAGCCCCCTGAGGGTAACATTTACAAACAAACCTGAGATATACAACTGTGTGGTTGTGTGAGCCCTCATTAGCAGGTAGCACCAAGTACAAAATCCAAAGACAGAAAGCTGCAGCAGCAAGGGGCAACACGCGTTTGATTTTTCAGGTTTTTCAAAAGACTGCTGTCTCTTCCAAGTCAGAGAATGCATTTGTGTTTGGGTCATGACTCATGTGTGTCCACGAGTCAGTTTGTGGAACCAAGTGATGGATGAAGAGCTCAAGGGCTGTTGATGGTCCAGTGGCACAGAGCAGCGTTGCCTTCTAGTGTGAATCCCTACATACACCTGAGTCACTCTCAAAGCTAAACTCCAAAATGCTGGGAATGATAAAATATTTTATAGAAGTTATACTTTTATAGAAATTTTCTCTTATGATTTTTAGATGTAATTCAAGATTTCTGAGCTTGAAACATACAGTTAGTTACAGCCAGTGGTCCATTAATGATGCATATGCTCAAGAAGTTCCTTTCGAAACAAACTGGATATCACAATGATACCTGAACCTCTCTGCTTGGTGGGCTCTGACAATTACAAGTAATACACACTACAGCTAGGCTAACCATATACTGCCATACTTTTCATTGAATATTAAAATTTAAAAAATTTCAAAGCAATAATTCATCTGACATCAGATGAATTATATTTTTTTCAAAGCAATTTAGCTTTTGTTCCACCTGCTCACTTTTCCAGCACACAGTATAAGAGATTCACACAACAATAACAAAGCTTTTCAGTAAGTTACCATTGATATTAAAAAAATTTGTGCAGTAAATTTACTTGGACAATATGGCAAAAACTGCTCTGTGAACCTTGATCTTTATGGCAGTTTCCAAACAGGAAAGACCTGGGAAGAGCTGAGTAGTGAAACATACCTCAACTACAACTTTGCTAGCCAACAGATCAAGCAAAAAAATAATGGTGTTTCCCTGAAATTTAAATGCCATTGGAACATTTTTTTAGGTCAAACAGCTTACATGGATTATTTTCAACCAGTTTACCTTCAAAAACTATTAGATACAGGTTTCAGAGGATGGCCATCATGAGTCATGCCCTGTTCATAAGGAGAAAATAAGGCATTTTCCTGAGGATTGGATTAGATGTTATTTATAAAGGTACTGTAATTGAAAAAAGAAAAAACTGCCTTCAAAGCAATCAAGTTAGCTTGACAGTTCTTCGTACTAGAAAATGAAAAACTAAAAAGCTCAATTCTAAATATACAATTGTGCCAACATCTTCCATTACAGAAAATTAGCTTCAAAACGAACATAATAAATTCCTTGTTAGACTGATCTTTAAAGCACCAGAGTTCTCCTAATACCATGCTTGTGTATCAGCACCATAGAGATTCATCAAGTCCTTCTTCTAAATCTGCATTTACTTCTGCACCAAGCAGCAGCTGTCACAAGCAGCTCATAACTAAGGTTATAAGATTACTAGGATGAAGGGGAAATAATTTCTGATCTTGGAAAATATTGAGGAAAAGTATAGAAAGATTCATTTCCTGTGCTAATTGTGCCAATCTGAAAATAATGGAATGCTTTCTATGAACAGGGTACTGTCACCATGGATGAAGTGCATGTTCCTTACAGAACAGGTTCTCAAGCATTAGAACAAGCTGAGAAGCAGGGAAGGGGTTGAGTTCCCATTCCTGGAGGTATTTAAAAGTATTTAAAAATACATGTGGCACTTTCAGGACATGGTTTAGTGGTAGACTTGGCAGTGCTGGGTTAACAGTGCGACCCAGCGATCTTACAGGTCTTTTCAAACCTAGAACCATATCTAGCAGAATTAGCAAGGAGAACAAGGAGGGTAAGTCATTGTGCATTTTAAGAAAACAAAACAAAGCAAAATAACAAGCTAAACACTCTGCATTATGTTTAACAGTCTGAGAGACCTCTCCTGATGTTAGCATCTGTCTGGAGGGATAGGGACAATGCCAATTCCACAAATGCCTGTAATTTGAGTTGGAACTTGGAAGACACTCAGAACCATGGTTTTGGAGGAACATTTCATCAGACACAATTTTAGCATGCATAATTCTTTTACACAGTAAAACTGAAAACAAATGGTTGTCCGCATGCCAGTGGCATTTCTTGAAAAACTTCATCATTTGCCTATTGAGAAAACAATAGTCCTGAAGAATCCAACATCATTTAGGACTTCAGCACATTGTGCTGCGTGTAATCACTAATATTTTAACATACAAACAATAGTCAGAAAGAAATCTGAGAAATCTCATCTATTTTATTAATATAATTTTCAGAAGAAATCTCACAGGAAATCTCCTAAAACTCCTGATATCTACTTTCTATACAAGCTTTTACTGAATCACAGAAAAGGCTCAGACGGACCATTAAGCTCCCTACACAACTGACCCCCTACAGGCCTCACAGACCCAAAGACTAGAATTTCTTCTTCATGAACCCTAGCTGCTACATGGCTAAAAACTCAGTCACATATCCTGTCACACATCAAGAAACATTTTATAATACTCTACACTTTGAAATACAGCTGATGGATAATGGGAACTGGAAGCTACAGAAACAGATTACTGCAACAAAACTTTCCAAAGTTTCTTGCTCTCAAAAAACATGAAGGATGACATGCTAAACCTACTTGAAGGTCCAGCCATAAGTGCTCATAATAAATCATATAAGGTGGCCAAACAACAATCTTTAAGAAGAGCCCAAGCAGTGCTCATGGCAGCCTGTATAGTACCCTAAAAGACAACTCTAGCCTCACCGAAATGCTTTAAAGAAGTTGGAGATATTTCTCTTTCTTTTTTCCTGTAGTTAACAGGAGTGTAGCTATCTCAATACATTACATTTTTTAGCTTAATCAAGAGAGTGATAAAGTACAGCTGCTTAGGATGGGTCAAACACTTTTAAAACATTTAACTTTTCTATACCATTTTTGCAAAGCGAGAAACACACATCATTCCCTTTACGTTCGTGCACTTATATTTAAAAATTTTGTTTAGGATAGGTAGCTGGAATATCTAATTATAAGGACTCATCCAGTTTTCAAAAGCAGACAAAAATACAGAAAAAACCCCAAACAAACTCAAAAAGCAAACCACCAACAAAGTGAAACAGCAAAGAGTAAAAATGTATTGTTTTGAAGATGACACCATCAAAGGCTTGTTATTAATTAGTAGTATTCAGAAGAATGCCATCTTAATAATTTTCCTTCATTGGAAAAATTACAAAGATAACATAAGCCTTAAAAAAAACCTTCAACAAACTTTTTCACTCATATTTAATATTATACATACAAAGAGGATTTTGCTAATATTGTATCAGCTCGCACATTATGACAGCAGAGTGTCTCAAGTACATCAGACTGAACAGATTTTTAACATATCAACAGATAGCATTTACAAAACTGAAAATCTTGTTCTAGGTTACCACTATATCTCATTTCTACACCAACAGTTCCGATATTTTGGTGTCTGTTTTTTTTTTTTATTCACATGTAACTATAAATCTCTACCGCTTGTTTTGACCTCTCCTCAGTTGTAATAAACTTATATCTGTTTACTTCATTCAGTTCCATAAGCTATTTCCACATGGTCTTTCCTTTGACCCTGACATCCCTGTCTCCTATGGCAACATTCAGACATTTTCTTTCTTAGAGCCAAATAGGTTGGACCTCCTCCTACATCAACAAGTCCCATCAACAGTGTCCCCTAGACTGAAAAAATATGATGATATTATTTTGGTGCTGGCATCTCAACTATATATCTGTCACATCACTAGTCAAAAAAAAATAAAAAGTCATTCTGTGCACAAAGCACACTTGCTAGTGCAAGGCCAACATTTGTAAGAGCACCTTTAAAATTCAATTGTGACAAGCTTTGTCCCAGATGCTAGGCTGTCTTATGTGGAGCCATAAATAATATAAATTTTCCCACCTTTTGTGATAATAGCTATATTTATGCCCATTCCTTCTCTTGTCTCCCCTACTGCTGTGAAATTGCTGAAGAGGCAGACAGCAGTTACTGTGAAAGCCAATGAAAATAAACACTATCTGTTGCTGTCTTCTGAGCATAAAGAATTGGAAATGTCCAATGTATCTTCAAACAAAGTCTGCCATCAATTTAGTCTATGGATAGTCATGCATGTTATCCAAAATCAGCATTTCCAGATATGCATTTCTGCCCTCTTTCACAGATCCCCTTGCTCTGGAAAGTGAAGTAAGAAGAAATTAAATGGACTGACAGAACTGCCTGTAACATAAGTACACAGCTCGTTCCCTGTAGTGTCAGCTGAAACTGTGACTTAAATCCTGTGTCACCACCATATTCTTTCTTCTAAAACCCTCCTCTCTTCAGCTTCTCAGGTCTTAAAAATCATTGCCAACACACTGTTTGGTAAACACGAAAATCTAAGGCACAACCTAGTTTTGTCACATTTTTTGTGGTCTAACGAAATAGAACATTTCACAAAACAAATAATCATAAATAGCAAATGTCACAATAATAAATTAACAGTCACAGAAAAAGAATACCATATATTCCTAGCCAAAAGGACAATATTTAAAGGATGAAAATAGATCAAAAGTAGCAGACAACTGCTGAGGTCTTCTCATGCACTAAGCAGTGGAATGGCATTTCTCACAGAGCAGTAGAATGACACTTCTCAAAGATAACAAGAGTTGTTTAATAAGAGGTTGATATAAGTTCAAAACCAAGTTTCAGTCTCTGTACAAGTCCCCTGAGTCACACAGTAACCACGTATCAGATGCAGAGAGAGGCAAGTGAAGTGCAAACTGAATATGAATTCATGTTAGCTAACTTAAGAACCTATACTGGATACTTCTACATCTAAACTAGTCTAGGCTCTTTATATAGTCAACAAGTAAAAAAAAAATTAAAAACTATTTTAAAATACAATTTATCAGACCCATTTAAGACAGTTCCTCTACAAGAAGCAGCACCTCTTCCCCTTACAAAATTAGCTTAGGATGATTAGCTTAAGATGACAAGCTCCACATCTCTTTTTAAGTCTTTCTGAGCATTCCTCGTTGGGCTCCAGACTCTCAAGATTAATAATTCAAACACAGGATTATAACTGTCCATTCCAGTTAACTCAAAGTATGGAAAAGAAAGAGAAAGAAACATTGCTGCCTAAGTGGGTATACCAGAAAAGTCTAGATTTGGGTTTAGTACACAGGCAGCATGGAAAGGCTGGATGGTTACAAGAAGACTGCAAATACATCTTTAGTATTTTATGAAAGCATAAGAGAACTTTAGGAAAGGCAATTTAGAATGATGGTGGATGTAATCTGGCACTGAAATATGCAACAATATATTATTTTATACAACATGCATCTTAAAAAGATCATATGTACTTGAAAGTCTCCTTTAATTTAATTATACTGGAACAACGAACAACTGGATGAATTTTTTAAAATGCAGTAATGTTTTGCTGTATAATAACTACAGTAAGTCCCAGGTGAAAAAAGAAATCTTTCCTCATTGTTTTTTTTATGTATTTAGAAAGGACTGTAAGTACTTTTGCTACTGACAGGAAATGAGGATGAAGGTATTTTTCACCCTCTGTTAGGGTAAAAGAAGATGAGCACCATAACAGTAGTAATGTAAACACAGAATGCCTTTCTACTGCAATAGTAAAGAACAAAGACCATTGCAAGTGACTGCAACATTAAAGAAAATGCTGATAGTGTACAAAGAAAAATATTAAAAGAGAATAAATGTTTAAAATCCAGGCCCATTTATATTTGAGTTTTATTGGTAAAAGCACTAGTACTCACAGCTGCTGATGTATGCCTAACAAAATATGAGAAAAGGAGCTAAATGAAAACAAGAGAGGAGATGCACTATGCTCCCCTGGGAACACCATGGTAAAGAATAGCAAATGATCTTCTACATTTGAAAGTAAGTCAAAACTTTTAGCAGCTCGAAATACTGTGGGAAATGCTGTTCCCCTCTGGACACAATTACTTCATGAAAGGGGTAGGCAATGTTTTGTGTTTCAGCTCCCTTAATATATCATTAGTAGAATGCATTTCTAGGAAGCTGAAGACATTTGTATACAATTTTCTTGAAGGTTTAATATAGCCATGGAAATACATAGTAAGACAGAAGATACAGAAGAAGAAGTAATTAAAAAATTGCAGAAGGCTAGGGACAAAAGACAAACTCAAAGAGGTTGCCTTTAGAAGACTGAAGCACACTGGAAATCTCAGTATCTTGGATCTAGATTTATTACTACATAAAACTAGATTACTACTAAATCTAGATTTATTACTACACTTACATATTCTCAACCCATCTGAGTTAAAGCACTGAGTAAAAATAACTTATGAAATTTTCAAGTCGTGAATGTATTACAGACATATTGTAGCTATTCAATAAGAGCATTAAAGAGCAAGAAAAGGAAAACTCTCAAATATTACAGAAGAACATCAGCTGTCAGATATTCAAGATCCACTCAAACATGTTACCCACCAGGCTCTGCACTGAGGGAAAATGGTGGGCCTGGATGTAAGTGTCATCCCTTCTCCAGAGCATTTTTTAAGCCTGCAAGTGTAATATGGATGCTGGCACAGTTCCAGGTGTTCATGTTACTTAAATAAAGCATGTATAGGAGAGATTGATGATGCCATATTTATTTTAGACGTGGATCTTTTGAAACATACTGGAAAGATAACAGTAAACCCCTCAATTTTAGAACACACATCTATAAAATCAGTGTTCATTCCCTCTTCTAACACAAACTCAGTCCACTTCAAATAACTGACTAAATTTAAAAGGAGACTACCAATTCTGACTAAATAAAGCAGTTTTTCTCCTTCACAGTGGGCTAGACAGTACTTTAAGTTCAAATATCATATTACTTTTCAATACTTCTTAACACGGGAGAATGGAAAAAATTACTCATGACACCAACTCTAGAGAAATTAGCATCCAATCACATTGTTTTCTTGCCAACTCAAAGTTCAGAAAGGGGAAGAGAAAGGAATGGTCATCTATTTTCTCCCTTCATCAAGTGCTGACTGTATACTACCAGAGAAGGCAGTGCAGAAGCAAGATCTACTGGGAAAAAAATCCACTTGTAAAAAAAAACTTAACTGTTAAAGGGAAGTGCAATTATTTCCTACCAGACTGGCACAGACAGGCAACAATCAAAAAATAAAAAAATACACAGAATATTTACTTCATAAATAGTTAATTCATTAACTATTATTAATTAATTAATGCTTGGAACTCAGCACAACTGAGCCACAGCATTACCTCTGAGCACTTTCCTTGGCCTGACTATTTTGGGAGCATGTAAAAAAAGCCTCTCTCCATCACCCAGGTTAATTTGGTCAGTAACATTTCAACACACCTAAATTAAAAGCTGCACATCTGGAAAGCTGTTTTGATCACACATAGTGTCATTTGTATTGCAGAAATATGCAAAACTACTAGGGAGCACACTGGAGAATATAACTTAGAAAAGAGAT